>NW_024387304.1:0-370000 GCF_900408965.1 Simochromis diagramma | reverse complement strand
CATTTAGTTAAAAACACAGCAATATGACTTCACCTGAGTTCTTGTCTTTGTGCTATTTGCAGTTAAATGATTTTCAAACCAGTGAATTCTGTTAATATTTGCAGTTTACAGTCTACATCAAACATTAAGTGGTTACATCAACTAACATTAATGCACCGTTTTCCTTGTAAACAGTGTAAGTGCATATGGTAACCAGTGGAAGACTGTATTTGTCAAAGAAAGGTGATATTATGAAAGGTGAACTCAAATGCCATCTCCTGTGTGTGTGATCATATATAACAGAGTGATAATGATCCTGGTGTATATAAAGAAACTAGAAACAACCTCAAGCTGAGAACATGAATAAAGCATGATGTACAGGAGTTGTGTGTCTTAAGTTGATCCATCCAGATTTGTCTTATTTTGGATTAATCTTTTTGTAAGAGATTATTCATCCCTTAGCCGTAAATGACTGATGGGGTGTTGTCATCGACCTGCCGGGCGGGCAGGTGGTCGCGGGGGCGATATAGACATCCAAGTCGAGAAAGATGCAACGGAAAGCTCGATTGATACCATCTACTAAACATATCAGACGAGTTCAAATTTCAGTGACTTCAACTTTTAGATCAAGGTTGAAGGTCAAGTTTTTCAAAGATCTTCAGAATGTGGTAACTCAAAAAAGAAGTCATCTATGATTGGGAACTTGATGACACAGGGGTGTCTACTCGGATACACACACATACATACCTGACAAACTGCCTCAGGGTAGGTGAGAAGGAGGGAGTCCACCGAAGAAGTTCAGCATTTATTAAACCAACCAAGACAGAAGCATCACCGAAGAGTTGATGGAAGGTGGAGCAGAAGAGAGAAACTGAGAAGTTGAGCCATCTTTTATAGTGTGGAGGACAGAGGTGAAGTGCATTAGCCACCTAGCCTGGAGTAACAGCTGCAGTAACAGTTGGAGTAACAGCTGGCCCGGATTTCTTGACACCTTCTTAAAATGGCAATGGAAATTAACCTGCAATATTAAAATCTCCATTTATTAGATAAGCCGTTCGTCTGCAGATGATCTGTTAGCTGTTTGACAACTACTCTTTCAAGGATGTTCGATATAAAGGAAGGTTGGAGATTGGCCTATAATTAGCTAAGACAGCTGGGTCTACAGATGCTGAGTGAGTGGTGTCTTGTAGTTGTTGTCCTAAAGGAATGGTTCAAATATTTTAGTAATAAAGTAGTATAAACGTAACTGTAATAGTAATTCAAGGGCAGAAAAGTTAAGCTGTGCATTGCAGACAAGCAGCACAATTGGTATGTTTTGATACCGCTTACATCCAAAACTGAGAATTTTTTATTCTCTAAAGAAGTCACGTTTTCCTTAAAGAAGCATCAAACTGCACAGGAATTAGTTTGCGGGTAGTTTTTCCTATTAGAAAGACGGGATTCCAGTTTTTGGTTCCCATTCTTATCATTCGAGGTTTAGTTGGGTTTTCATAAAGGAAAGCTGTTCTTGTGTTTGTTTTTCTGTAGTGTTTGTAGTTGTTGCTGCTAAGAGTGACTCAGCGTGTCATGGTACGGGGTCTAGTGATTTGTGATTATGAATATTGATCGATTTAGTTTGTTTGTGGTTATTTGTTAATTTGTTATTGTGCCTCTCTTGTGTTACCTGTTGTCATCCTCGTCTCTCCATTCACGTATTTCCTGTTTTATTTTGACAGTCTGTGTCCTGTGTCAGTGTGTTCTGTTTGTCTTCCTCCCAGTCTCGGTGAGTCTAATTACTCACAGCTGTGTTCCCTGCCTGTTTGCCTCGTTACCCTCCGTGTGTGTTCATATAGTGTGTGTTTCCTTCTGTTCCTCGCCGGTTCGCCTGTTTCATCGCCTACGTTTCTTCTGTGTTCTTTTGTTTAGCTTCTCAAAGTTTTTGTTAGCGTTTTCACTTCCTCCCTTCGTTTGTTGCTTTGAAGTATTTTGTACAGCCATCAAATAAAGACTCTCTTTCAGTTTAAACCACCGTCTGTTCCTCTGTTTGTCTGCGTGTGGGTCTGCACTGTGACACAACCAGTTATTGGGTTTAGGGGGCAATTACTTCCCCACAGAGGGCCAGGTAGGCTTAGTTTGTTTTTGCATTAATAAACTGAAAAAACATTTAAAAACTGCATTTTGTATTTTCTCTGGTTCTCTCTGTCTTCTATTAAAATTTGACAAATGTGACAGATTTGCCAAAAAGTAAGAAACCAGACACTGTTTGTAGAGCAGGGCGATATGACCCAAAATATTTATCACAATATAAATGTGTGATAACGATATAACTGACGATATAATTGACACGAGACAAAATACTTTACAACTCCACAACTTTATTAGTGCAAAAACCCATCAATGTATTTCCACTTAAACAAGCAGCTGTTTTTTATCTGCATTAAAGTTATATAAAAATGTAACAGTGCAAATTCTCGCTGACAGTTTAACCAAAAGGCATTTCCAGTGGAAACTGGCCGACATATCCTCAGCGTAACCATGTATAACATCCACAAAACTTAAAAAGAGGTTATACACACACAATAGGGTAATATTATGTTGAAGCACAGCACGTATCACTCCGCGAGGCTCCGCCTACGATAGCCGTAATGCTCCCACAATCCATCAAGCGGTGCGGCTTCGTAGCTCAGCAAAGTCGTACTGAAACATTTGACAGATTTTCGAGCGCCGTGCACATAAAATCGTTTCGAGGTCAGTAAACACAACCAGAGTTCATACATAAGGAACACAGGATTATAAGGGGCTCTGTCGACTTTCAGAAAAATCAAAGGATTGATTTTAAGTGCGCCGTATTTTCCAAACAACACGGTAATAACGACGGCCCGCTAGCATGCGCTACCAAAAATAGTGCTTTGTTGTGTGTCTGACGGACGAAAGCTAAACCAGTTCCACACCAGTGAAGCTGCAGCATTTTTACAAACCAGTTCTGCTTCATGGTTTCATTCAACGATCCGCTTTCGCTCTTCTCATTCTGCGTCGCCGCCATGTGCGTATGTAAACATAGGCACTGCACATGCGCGTTTTACCCATATTCTATCGCCATATTTCATTTTCTTATCGTTGCCCAACATTGCCCACGGTAATACTGTTCACCGATATTACCGTGAACGGTATGATATGGCGCAGCACTACTAACTGTATCTACGCTCCACGTCCATCAAATGAAGCCTGTCTTTTTATTAAATCTCTGTTTGCTTTGCATCCAAGCATAAAATAAGAAAGAAAGATAAGATGAACTGGGTTCCAAGAAAGTGGCAGTTTTAATAATTCAGTTCACCACAGGAGGCGACTTTGATGTCTTACTTTGAAGAACAAGTGCATCTCTCCTCTGTTGATCTTTTCATCTTTCCACGTCAACCTCGTCAAAAGCCAGCCGACCTCATCGTTCTTACTCTGCTTCTCTCCTCTGTCATCCTTCATTGTTTCTACCAACCTAAAATATTACACCTCAGTTTAAACAATGTTCTCCCTTAAAACTGTGTGCCTCAGGCGCTGGCTACCAAAGTTCAGACACGACTGGGTCGATTTATAGAAGTTTTAGTTTAACTTTATTTGGACAGTACTGTAAAAATAGTACATGAACTTAACAGGTGACTGAAGGTCTAATTTTATATGAGTCTGATAGATGAACCAGCTGATTGCAGCCTCCCTGTAGTTACACACAGACGCTTTCCTTCAATGCTTTATCCATCTCGTTTCCAGGGATACTGTACAAAGGCAGCGGTGAGAATGTCTTCATTTCCCAGCAGCCACCTGTCATCAACAGCATCATGGGTAAGTACAGAATAAAAGCTTCCCAGTGTGTTTGAGCATGCACACACATAATCAGTGCTGGTCACTGCATGCTGACTGCACATTTCCTTTAAAGGTGGCCTGTACTTTAATTGTTGTCAGTTACATACATTTGTGGTCAGAGGTTTACGTAACTCATCGTGGTTTCATGGTCATTTCTTTTGAATTAAGTCTTTGAAAGGATTTTGTTTGTCTTGATTGTACAGCACTTCTCCACAGAGCGTCAAAGCTGGAACATACACGTACACAATCACTGATACTTGATCAAACCTCCCTCAGCACGTTGCACTTTGTCCTGACAGCGTTAGTTCTCAGCAGCAAGCTGATGTTACACCTGGATGTTTGACCACTCTTGACATAACTGGTTGATCTAAATGAGTTGATTTTCTGTCACAGAGCTGTCGTTACAAATGTCAGTGGTACTGAGGTCACAGCTTTGGATACATGAACTGCTTTATTACAAAACCTGTTTTCACGTTTGTGTTTTCAGACTTCTCGTTGTTGATTTGCAGTCAAGTTGAAGGATTTAGTACTTGTCCAATATTTGGTCCACTTTTGTGTAATACACCCACACCACTGGCAGCAAAACAGTCCTAGAGGATGATGCTGCCTCAGTTGTATGTGTAGTTGTTTAGAAATGACTTCAGTAGAGCTTCACAATGCTGCCAGTGTATGATTCTCATCCTTAACTTTAAGTTTTCTGGACTTTCCCAGTGTTATGTGTTTGTCAGTCCAAGGTGAAACAAATCTTTTTATGCTGACAAGTACCGGATGTCACTAATGAGAAGTTAATAGGCAACGGCCTTTTCAATAGAATTCATGGTAGAACCTTCAGAAAAACATATTAACCCTTTAAAGCCGGTCAGAGCGGGCACGCTCCGTTTTGCGTAACTATTTTTAAATCCCGGTAGCACTGCAACCACGTAAGCTAGCGCAATAATTTGTTTTGCATATGAAACCGGAGGAGTTGTACCTACATCTTATGCCATCAGCTTGTCCTCGGTCACAGTTTCCTTCCACATATAGCTTTGCAAAAACTGCATAAAAAGCACTTGCAGCAACAAAAACATAATATTCCAGAAACACGCTTTGCCGATCCGATCAGCTGTTCATAACACTTCCTACGTCCATCAGAGCGAACTATCGCATGTCCGCCATGACCTGCCGAAACTGGAAGTGATGTCATTTTCGCAGAAATGTAGTTTTTTACCATCATGGCCTCATGAGCCTATACTGGTGTTTTTAAAAGTTATGTTTGACTTTCTGACTTCCTGTGTGGTTTCTGGGATGCTTAGGACTCTCATTGCACTGCTGGAAATAGTTTATTTTGATGCATATGCTGTTATTTTGCAAATTTGCACTATAATATTTATTTTCATTTTTCCTGCAGTGTATAAAAATTGGTGTATTTCAAAAATAAAACTATGAAGACACTTAAAATAAATTTCCTGTGGTGGGAAACTATTTTGTGCAACTTTTTTGTTTTTACAGTTTTGAGGGATAAGCCTCTTAAATTTCTCTAACTAGAAATATATGTTAAAAAAACAAAAACGATTTTCAATTTTTTTGTAGTTTATTGCACTTTTTTGCAATTTATGTAATTACTATGCACTTAATGCAGACATATTATTAAAATTTAGGCTGTAATGGTTGTATTGATGTATAGCAACTTGAAATGGCTCCACAACATGTAAAAATATAATATAAGCTCTGGCGGGCTTGGTTCTATGGTAGGTCTTAAAGGGTTAATAGATTTGTGTATTTATCTGAGTCAACTTATATATTTTTCACTCCATGTAGATTAAAGAAAATCCCAAATAAAGGTAAACTGGTCATTAAAGGTTTAAATATGAAGGTTTAGGATAATCAGTTCAATGAAGCACATGTTGCAGTAAAAACATAGTTGCCACCTTCGAGTCAACCTGAATACAATAATAAGCTTTTGTAAACTAGTTGCTGTGATGCATGAGTTCAACGAGCCACATGGTGGCAGCATGGTGATGCGCTGGTTAGCATCTCCTCACAGCAAAAAGGGCTCCTGTTTCATATCCCATCTGTGGCCATCAGTATTCCTCCTCATACTTCCACCGGAATGAAAATCAATGACTTTCCAAAGACATGGATGTTAGGATTACCTGATGATTCTAACCTGGTCATGGATGCGGGGCAGGAGTGCTTTGTTTGACTGGAAGGTTAAAAATGGCTTGTAGTGTAAAAATGTTTTAAGTAGTCAGTAAGACTAGAAAAGTGTTGTTCTGTTCCAGATCACAGATAACTACACAGGAATCACACACATGTACTGCAGACTGCTTTTCATCGCTGTTTCTATTATAAAAAGCTGTTCTCTTGGAAATTAGTGAATCCACCCCAGCTGGATTTTAACCAGCTACTGGTTCACATGTGGAAAAGTGAATTTTAACTCCCTCTCCTAGGAAACGGTCGTCGCCGCAGCATCTCGTGCCCCAGCTGTAATGGGCAGGCAGAGGGCAACAAGCTGCTGGCGCCCTTGGCTCTGGCATGTGGAGCAGACGGCAGCATTTTCGTTGGCGACTTCAACTACATCAGAAGAATCTTTCCCTCTGGGAATGTTACCAGTGTCATGGAGCTAAGGTAAGGAGATCCACTGCTGCTGTTGGAAGTGAAGCCTAATCCAGAGAATACATTCCCTGGTTTCACAGAGATGAAGGCTGTGTCCAAATTCAGAGGCTGCATCCTTCAGAGGCCGCGTTTGTAGGCTGTCCAAATTCCAAGGCGGCTCCAAATGCAGCCCACAAGTGCGTCCTCATTTTCCCCAGATTTTAAGGATGGTATATCCTTCGTGGCCTACCCTATCCCAGGATTCATTGCAAATCAAAGGTTGAAGACATTGTTTGGAGAAAATGGCGAAAAGTCGAAGCGAAGCGGTCCGGAAATAAACTTTTAAAAGTAAGTACTGGGTTTTTATCTCACTGAAATATGCAGCAGAACAAATGTTAGCATATTGAAAAGTCTTCAAATGTTAAATTCTACTAAGCTTTGGCTAAGTTACGTGACGTCAGCCAGGTCATACAAGCTCTGGCTGGTTAGTTTTTTTACTGAAGCTGGGTCTGATTGGCGCTGTTCAGCGTACTTAACGGTTTTAGGATAAACCGAGCGGACGGTTCGCTCTTTAAGCCAAGTGTGTTTGCGGGGACCAAACATGTGGCCCGTGAACTGTGGTGAGGACACAGACTCAACCACGCTGTGGTTTACAGTTGGAGGAGATCTCAGCCTGTATCGAGACACTAACAATGAGACGGACAGTAGATGGAGAAGTCCTCCTCATGTTTTTCTCAGGCTTATATCAAACAACCTGAGCACGTCACCCTTGTTATAAAGATCAACACTCAGCAGGATCGTAAGTCCTGTTTCCATTTTCTCTTAGTTTAAAAACTATGTCCATGTGAATCTATTAGAAAACTGCATTTTCATCTGAACGTTGACAGATATTTGATAACGTTTTTGCTTTAGTTGTTAACTGCCATGGTTGATTTCCTTCTGCAAGTGTCCAGAGTCAGGAGAGACTGAGCAGGTGAGAGGAGACGGGACGAGGATCTCCACCCCTGACGATACACCAGGAGCAGTGTGTGAGGAAGAGGAGGAGAAAGAGGAGCCAGCAGCAGCTGAGAGATGCAGAGGAGAACAGAGGGAGAGCTGACAGCTGTTCTCTGTAGCTGAGGGACTGGTGGAAATATTTAAACAGTTTCTCGATATTTGCTTCCTGCATCTCCAACACATACAGGGAACCACTCACTGCTGTTTATCCTGCAGGATCTGACAGGGAAAGAAGGAACAGTAAAGGGACCCACGGACACCTTTGATAACAATTTGTTTTATCCAGAACATATTTAGTTAAAGTATTGTTTTTATCACAGTGCTGGTTTCACTGGGAAACGTATGCAGCTCATTTAAATAAAGAGT
Organism: Simochromis diagramma; assembly: GCF_900408965.1. Taxonomy (NCBI): domain Eukaryota; kingdom Metazoa; phylum Chordata; class Actinopteri; order Cichliformes; family Cichlidae; genus Simochromis; species Simochromis diagramma. Next base: position 362,254 of record NW_024387304.1, on the reverse strand, counting down.
TCAAAGAGCTGTGAAAAGTTGTCCCTTCATAAAGTGTGTCAGTATTTTATAAGGATGTGATGTTTCTGTGTCATCTCGCCTGTTAGAGCCTCTTACACAAACCTGCCTGTTTAATGCTCTCATATCTTCAACATCTTAAATTGCACAGTTTTCTCATCAATAAAAGAATATTTACTGCATCAGCTTGTCTTCCATTTTTTCTGAAACACGCAAAGATCAAATCTTTTAGTTGATTTTATACCACCACTGAGCTTTGCTTTTCTTTTTTCAAAAAGCTGTATATACAGTAAAATATGATGTAATCCTTTTACATTTGCACCATCAAAATGAAATGAGGCTAGCCTCATGAACTACAGTAGCAAACTAGTTTGCTAGCTAAAGTTAGCATTGTTGGCTCAGTGCATGGTTGTAATGTTCTCCCAGATGCATCACACACACATGAAACAACAGTTTTCTCAGATAAAAGTCAAACATATGACATAAATATTTCCTGCATTTCTATCGAACATGCCGTCCACCACAGCTGTAGCTGCTTATGTGGCGGTTGCTAGGCAGACTGTCCAGTTTAACAGCCTTGCACTTCCGGTCTTCGTGGCCTTCGAAGGATGTAGCCCCTTAGTTTGGACACAGCCCAAGGTCTTACCCACAGAACTGAGAGTCCTTTTTCAAGAAAGCGTTGCCAAACCATTTCATCCAGCTTTGCCTGGTAACTGTAAATATTCATGAGCTGATGTAAAACAAAACAGGACCCAGTGATTTGTCAAAATGACCTGATTTAAGAGTACTTAATGTAGAAGTGTAATGCTACATGCTAATAGCAATGCTAACATAATATAATGTAATGCTAATTTACACCACGGAGCCCTACATTCAAACAGGTTTAACACTGTCTGGACTTAAGAAACAGGTGTTTAAAGTTTAAGAACATGTTGAGTGCCACGATGTCATTGGGTTGGTTGGTTTCTGCTGATAGAATTACATTAGCTAACATTCATGTTAGCTAACTAATGAAGAACTAACAACATAGTGGAAAACAGCCATGTTTTAGACTAACATCTCTTTCATACTGATTTCCATAATTCATCCTAACTGTTGCTCATGCTGTAGTATTTTTCCCCTAGAGCAGGGGTCCCCAATCCCAGTCCACGAGGGCCGGTGTCCTGCAGGTTTTAGATCTCACCCTGGGTCAACACACCTGAATCACATGATTGGCTCATTACCAGGCCTCTGGAGAACTGAAGACATGTTGAGCAGGTCATTTATCCCTTTAAATCAGCTGTGATGGATCAAGGACACATCTAAAACCTGCAGGGACACCGGCCCTCGTGGACTGGGATTGGGGACCCCTGCCCTAGAGAGTTATTTGTAATATCAGCCGAGCACCAATCTGGTAACTAACTTGTGTCTCTCTGCTTTCTTGGGTTTTCTGGCTTTTTTTCAAAGAAACAAAGATTTCAGGCATAGGTAAGTGTGACTAATCCTTCTTCAACCTGTGACTTCTTTTCGTTCCACCATCGGTTTTTGCACCAGATTTTACTTTGTTTTTGGGTCTGCTGCTTGTTTTTGTTCTCATTTCAATCACTTACATTTCACTCACCAAATAAAGTATTCTGGGAACTGAATGATTGAATGATTACAACAATGATCGCTCTCATCAGAGAGAACAGAGAATGAAAATTTGGGAGAGAAGAAGTCCTGGCATCTACCACCAAAATGAGACGCACTCATCTTGTTTTTTTCATCCTGCTTGGTTGTTAAACTTCCTAATTTTAAAAAGTGTAAACATGAAATCGAGTCTATTCTTCTCCAATCTGCTGAACAGCACACAATCCTCACAATAGGGGCAGGCCCTAGGAGGGGTTGCAAGGAGAGCATTTGCGAGAGGGGCGGGTACAGACGGTGTGGATATCCGTCATATCTTTGTTTCTTTATCCCTTCACTTCTCAGGGACATCTCCACCTTCCTCTTTGAATTCATCCAAGGTGTAGCTACATGTGCACATACAGAAATACTTGATGCTGACTTCATATTTCCTTTAACAATAAATGTTACCATGTAGGGCATAGTAACATTACATTTCCTTTTCCCTTATCTGTATGACACTAATTATTCATATAAGATCACATTTAGTTAATTACACTTTGGATTTCGATTGGATGGACTGCCTGTTTTGGTCTTCCCAATGGCAAAAACAATAATGATACATTTGTACTGTTAATTTGCATAACGTGCAAATCACAGTAGTAGTTGCCTCAAAGGCGCGAGGCGTGTGTGAGTGTGTAAGCCATGGTGGACACTTTGCTCACTCACTATCTGCCCCCTAGTGGTAAAGAGTTGCATTACAGTTTGGAACTTTAAACATTACACAATACTTAATCATGACATTTATAAATAAATTGTAATTACAATGCAATATTTTACATTGCTTTAAATTAAAAATATCTATATTTTTGTTGCATTGATTGGCTAAACAGAGGCACTGTGTTGCAACGTGATTAAAGACAAATTACCATCAGTCTGTTGAGAAGATGAAGGAGGACTATGAGGATCCGATGACTGTAGAATATGAGAGAGAGGAGGACAGAGGATCAGTAAGGAGGAAGTGAGGGCAGCTATGAAGGGGAGTAAGAGTGGAGAGGCGGCTGGTCCAGGTGACATACCTGTGGAGGTACGGAGAGGTCTAGGAGAGAGAGTAGAAAACTTTTTAACAGGACTGCTAACACAATCATGAAGAGTGAGAGGATGTCTGAGCAATGCACAAGAGAAGAAGGCGGAGCATGCAGGGTGGAGTGGGTGGAGACGAGTGTCTGGGTGATTTGTGACCGACTGAGAGCAGCAAGAGAGAAAGGAAAGGCTTACAAGAGGGTAGTGAGAGCTGCTGTGATGCTCTTTATACCACGCAGCTCTTTGTCAGATTATAATTAAAGACGTTGTTACAATGAACCACATGTTCTGCATATTAATTTGGATGATCCAAAAATCGATGAAAGTTGTCTTTCCCTGATCCTGTCAATGCTAGCATCTGTTTTTCGCAGTGAGCAGTCAGCTCAAATGTACTTCTCCAGCATCCTCAACATGTCCATACCCACAATAGGTTCTCTGACTTGTTCTTGAGTAGATTTTTCCTCCTCTTTCAAAATGAATTACAGCTGATCCCAAGCTGCTGTGATGCTCTTTATACCACGCAGCTCTTTGTCAGATTATTTCTATCATTAAAGCTTTACTGGTCTAAGGCTGGAAAAGTCTCCACCTGTATGACTTCTGAAGTAACAAAGGCAAAATAAAAAAATAGCGTCTGAAGGAAACTGAGCTACATGTCGAGAGTTTACCAAACACACCAAAGCTAAGCAATAAGCAGCCATGCAGCAACACACATCTATCAGAACCATTAACACAGCTGTTTCAGTGCCTTCCAAATCGTTAAGTCCCCATTATGAGGTCTAGAGGAGGGTGTGGGAGCAATAAGTAGAGCTGAATCAGAGCTTAATGGGCTTTATTTTACAAGTCTTAACACAAGGCAATGACAATGTCACTGTATTAATAAGAGAAAAAAGGAGAAAAGTCACAACACCAACTAACCTATGTGGGGGTGGGGGGTAAGTTCGTGGCCCACACTGCTCCCAGAATCAGGCGCTTTGTGAAAACGCATCACTTAAACACTGAAATGATTTCTGTTTTTTTATTACAGGTGTATGAGTTCACAGCCTGTTGCTCTATTCTTTTATTATTTCCTGTCTCCTATTTTCTTTTCCCTGCCCGTCAGCTTTGGCAGTAACATATTACACACTGTGCTGTGACTGTTAATGCAAATAATAATGATGGAAACTGACATTTCAAAAAGGAAGCTAAGGAAGAGAAGCTGACTTCATTTTAGATTTTGACAGACAGACCAGGTCGGGTGATTCATGAGTTTCATTAGCTGCTTTGCCCTCCCTGAAACCAGAGACGAAGTCGTTTGTGTTGCCTTTCATCTTTAGAACGTTTCAGTTTTATTCCAGTTTTCCTACATAAAGATTAAATGTCAGTGGCTGTAAAATCATTTAACCACTCCAGGAGCTTGGTGATGCCCTGATCCAGATCTGGGAGGAGATAACCCAGGACATCATCCAGCTTCTCATTAGGAGCACACCCTGATATTGTCAGGCATGCATACAGGCGCATTGGGGCGATACAGACGATTATGAGTCGCTGCATTTTCCCCTTCCAGGGTTTCTTTGAATGGAGCCCTCTGTAGGTTCATCTCCATCAAAGCTGCATCTTTTCATTCCTACACATTAACCCTTTAAAACCGGTGGGAGCGGGCACGCTCTGTTTTGCGTAACTATTTTTAAATCCCGATAGCACTGCAACCATGTAAGGCAACGCAAAAAAATTTTTGGCATATGAAACCGGAGGAGTTGTACTTACATCTGATGCCATCAGCTTGTCCTCGGTCACAGTTTCCTTCCACATAAAGCTTTGCAAAAACTGCATAAAAAGCGCTTGCAGCAACAAAAACATAATATTCCAGAAACACGCTTTGCCGATCCGATCAGCTGTTCATAACACTTCCTACGTTGGAATAGACGTCAGCGCAAACTATCGCATGTCCGCCATGACCTGCCCGAAACTGGAAGTGATGTAATTTTCGTGGAAATGTAGTTTTTTACCATCAGGGCCTCATGAGCCTATACTGGTGTTTTTAAAAGTTATCTTTGACTTTATGACTTTCTGTGTGGTTTCTGGGATGCTGAGGACTCATATTGCACTGCTGGAAATAGTTTATTTTGATACACATGCTGTTATTTTGCAAATTTGCAGTATAATATTTATTTTCGTTTTTCCTGCAGTGTATAAAAATTGGTGTATTTCAAAAATAAAACTATGAAGACACTCAAAATAAATTTCCTGTGGTGGGAAACTGTTTTGTGCAACTTTTTTGTATTTACAGTTTTGAGGGATAAGCCTCTTAAATTTCTCTAACTACAAATATATGTTAAAAAACAAAAACGATTTTCAATTTTTTTGTAGTTTATTGCACTTTTTTGCAATTTATGTAATTACTTTGCACTTAATGCATACAAATTATTAAAATCTGGGTTATAATGGTTGTATTGATGTATAGGAACTTGAAATGCTCCCAAAAATGGCTCCACAGCCTGTAAAAATATAATATAAGCTCTGGCGGGCTTGGTTCTATGGTAGGTCTTAAAGGGTTAATCACTCCCCAGTCCAGATCAGGACAGACATGCAGTATGTTTGGGTTTTTCCTGCTGTTTAAGGTCTTCTTTTTTCTTTGGAGCAGGTTAGTTCTCTCCGCACAGACGTTTCATGTTCTCTCCACATAAACACACTTTCTCACATACATACATCACAGCTGCACTTAAATCTCAGAGACTGCACATACATATAAGCGCACACACTAGTTGCAGCATAGCTACACGGACCCAAACACTAACAACTCCTGCAGAAAGTCTCCTTCATTTCCACGTCGCCCTCACGTTGGACAACAAGCGTTTAACTGAACTCGTGCTGCGACTTCTTCTGGAAAGTTAAAGTTAAACTGTCTGGCGCTTCATAGAAGCCTTTTGGATTTCACCTTTTCTGCTTTTTTTTATGTCTATTACGTTGTTTATTTACTTCCTGCATGAAGCTGTTACAGTACTCATTACATATATTTGCCTTACTGCACAGGCTGGCCTGAAGTGCATTATTATGTATTAACCAGTAAACAGTACAAACCGGAGGCTAAAGCCTGACAGACTGATTAGTGATCCTTTAACCAGCTAGTTGTTAGCATGCTGTCCTGCAGCTGCTCAGCATCAGTGTCATTTCAGCAGCAGGGGACAGCTTTTCCCTGCTTTTCTGTAACTTTTCCTCTTGTGTAATGAAATAAAAATTCAGTTTTTCACTCCTCTGAAGTTGTAGACTTGCACAGTTCGATCTTTATCTGTCCACACATGTAGCAGATTTACCTTGTGAAAGCAAACACAACAGTGTGATTAGTTTGGTTACTAAATGTGTTACAGCTGATAACTTATCAGGGATGTGACACAGATGTCATTCTAATGAGTTTTCTTCTGTCTTTCTTATTTGTTCCCCTTCACTGCGCTCCACAGCAACAACCCTGCTCACCGGTACTACTTAGCCACTGACCCAGTAACAGGGCAGCTGTATGTGTCCGACACTAACTCACGACGGATTTACCGCCCCAAAGTGCTCAGCGGTGCCCGTGACCTCATCAGTAAGCATCAGCATTTGTACTTCCTGTTATGAATGTAGTTGTAAGACAGTGTTGTCATACAACAGTGTTGTGAATCTGCAGCTTTCTCTGGTTAATGCTTAGTGTGTGTGTGTGTGTGTGTGTGTGTGTGTGTGTGTGTGTGTGTGTGTGTGTGTGTGTGTGTGTGTGTGTGTCTACAGGTAATGGAGAAGTAGTGGCTGGTACAGGTGAGCAGTGTCCTCCATTTGATGAAGCGCGTTGTGGAGATGGAAGAAAAGCTACGGAGGCCCAGCTACTGGGACCAAAAGGTGCGTACACAGAATCTTTCTGTCTCCTTCTAACACACACACACACACACACACACACACACACACACACACACACACACACACACACACACACACACACACACACAGGTGTTTATTATTTAAGTCAGTTACATAAGCATAGCCATACTAGATGTATTACCTGTCAGATATCCTCTTGTCCTTCGTCCACTGGAACTGCAGAGCCGTACCAACAGTAGTCCTGACAGTGGGCAAATAAAACACAGTGTGGGAGGTGTAATGCAAGAAGCAGATGAAGTATTTATTGGTTGCAGCCAGCAGCAGAATTAATAGCTGTCATAGCATCAGTGCATGTTGTTATAGTACTAAATTCCCACACCTAGCATCTGTCCAGGTGTGCAAGTTCAATTCTTTCATCAAGCTCAGGAAGTCACACTGACATCAATGCAAACTTGTTCAGAACCATTAACACCTTCAACACTGTAGGCGCGTGAGCGTATTTGAATATTGGATGTAACTGCCAGTTCCCCACTACTTTCAAATAACCCCAGACTTGCATTATCCTAGATGGACATGAAGTCATAGCAAACTTTATTTATTTGTCAGGAACGCCATACTAAGACTAAGGTTTCTTTTGCTCCAACAAAAGTGCAACAGAGTCTAGATAAGGTTACATTTTGACTGAAACACATCTCTGCACAGGAAATGCTGCAGATGTCCAGTTGTACCACATTATAAAGGTGCTGTTATGTATTTCAATCTGGTAGCCAGCAGGAAGTCGCAACTGTTCGTTTCTAAAGCAGTTTGAGATTTGGGATTTTCACTGTGAGATGATGCAGTATCAGTCTATTTATAGAGAGAGGTTATTTGAACTGTTGTGACCTCTGTCATCAACAACACGCTGCCTGTGTTTTCCTTCTCTGAATAAAGTCCATGCTGTCCAGGAGAACTGTTGTTTTTGTACTGAAAAAGCCCGTCAGAGATCATACCTTTGCCATATAGCTAACTGTATTTGCATGTTTGTATGTGTTACACTGCTGCTGCAGAAATCACAGGAGAATCGCACACACAGTCGCTCCTAATAACCTTCTCTGTGAACACGTCTTATTTTGTCGAGCTGCCACTTGTTTGTTATCACTTGTAACATTTTTCTTGCTTATAGTAATCTAAGTAATCTCTGCAGACTTTGCTTGAGTGCACCGAACTCTTACTGCATTCATGTTATTCTACTTTATTGTATTTTTCATTGTAACTGTGTATGCTGCATCTGCACTCAAAATATTTACTTCTCTCGTTTTGTTGTTTGCTTTATGCATTGAAGCAGTTCCATTAATAATTTACTATCATAAAATCATGTGTGTGCGTGTGCGTGTGTGCGTGTGTGCGAGTGTGCGTGTGTGTGTGTGTGTGCGTGTGTGTGTGTGTGTGTGCGTGTGTGTGTGTGTGTGCGTGTGTGTGTTTCTCTACTCACAGGAATTGCAGTTGATAAAAACGGGCTGATCTACTTTGTGGATGGAACTATGATTAGGAAAGTGGATCGTAACGGGATCATCTCCACAGTGTTGGGCAGCAATGATCTGACCTCTGCACGACCTTTGACCTGTGACACCAGCATGCACATAAGACAGGTAACCTTTAACCATTAAAACCTCTTTGCTTATCAGAAAATATCAGACTATGTGAAAATATCACATGATGTGATGTGTGTGTGTGTGTGTGTGTGCCTCTGTGTGTGTGTGTGTGTGTGTGTGTGTGTGTGTGTGTGTGTGTGTGTAACAATGAACAGGAAGTGAAGTGTCACCTTTCTTCTCTGTCCTCTTTCCTTCCAGGTGCGGTTAGAGTGGCCCACAGATCTAGCCATCAATCCCATGGATAACTCTATCTATGTGCTGGACAACAATGTTGTGCTGCAGATCACTGAAAATAGACAGGTATCATGTATACCTTTGCTGAATGTATATTTTATCCATCCATTTTCTTCCACTTATCCAGGACCAGGTTGCAGGGGCAGCAGCCTAAGCAGAGGCCCACCTCCCTCTCCCCAGCCACCTCCAGCATATCAGGAGGTACACTGAGGCATTCCCAGGCTGAGAGATATAATCTCTCTCTGGTGTCCTGGGTCTACCCTGTGGGCCTCCTCCTCATGAGACATGCCACCCAGGAGCTGCCCAGGAAGCATCCTTATCAGATCCCCAAACTGGCTCCTTTAGATATGGAGGAGTATTGGCTCCAATCGAAACCCTCTGGAACGACTGACACCCTGAGCCTATGTCAGAGAGGACACCCACCCATTCTGACGTAACCAAAGTAGAAGCCTTCTGCCTGCTTGACAGACATTTTATCCATGTAAGCTGTAAAACAGAACCAATGACAAAGGGAGTGGAGTCCAACACTCACTGGAAACAAGTCCAACTTATTAATGACAAGTGCGTTTGTACGGGGACCAAATGGCCTGTAACAATGGGCATGTAATAATAACAATTATTACACAAGTAATCATTACATGTGTAATAATAACAATTATTACACAAGTAATCATTACATGTGTAATAATAACAATTATTACACGTGTAATAATTGTTATTATTACACATGTAATGATTACTTGTGTAATAGTTACTTTTTTGATTAACAACCTCAACATTGATCACAGCAAAGGGTGGAAATACCTCCAACATGCACAAACATCTGACAACACAATTAATTTGCATGAAAGTACTGAATGTGCCCAGGACCGCATACCTGATGATATCATTACAAAACTCATCATCATCCTGCAACCTAGTGTTTTGTGCACTGATGGACATCCTCATATTCAAAAATGGTGACTGTTGTCCAATAACAGAAAACCACGCAGGTTCAGATCAGGCCGTTCATGCTCATTTCCTCTTTCCAGGTCTCACTTTCTTTGAATTGAAATCTCCCATTAGGATGTTGGAGTCACTAGATCAGGGGTGTCAAACTCAAATACACAGTGGGCCAAAATTCAAAACTGGAACAAAGTCGCGGGCTAACATTAATATTTATTGAAAAAAAAAATCTTCCTCCAGATATAAGAATGAATCTTTTCTTATGGACTCAAACAAGTTTTGCTGGAAAACTGAATATGGAACAAGCAAAGCTTAATACTAAACAATATATATATTAGCTGTATAATACCAGTAGGCCAGCTCTAATAGTAATTTGGTATGGCTTCGCGGGCCAAATGTAATTAGGCTGCGGGCCAAATTTGGCCCGCGGGCCAGAGTTTGACACCTATGCACTAGATGGAGCACCCTTGAGCGGCCCACTCAGTGACTCCTAAAAGGCTGGGTGCTTTGAACTGTTTTTGGTGCATAAGGGCAAATGTCAGGACCTGTTCCCCCACCTGAAGGCGCAGGGAAGCAACCCTCACCTCCACTGGCAAAACCCCCAACATACTGGTGGTAACCTGACAACTCTAGACTAGAACAGAGTCGAGCCCACCTCCAGGAAACTGGTTCCAGAGCCTAAGCCGTGCATTCAGGTGAACCTGGCTATATGTAGCCAGCAATGCTCAGTCTCACCTACTAGCTCCTTTCCTCCAGAGAGTTGATGTTCCCTGTCCTAATAGCTAACCTCTGTAGCCAGGGATCAGACTGCCAGGGCCTCCATCCCTGACTGCCTCCTCACACACATTGCACCCGAGCCCTATGTCCCTACAGTCTTCTCTTTAGGCTGCGCCGAGCCCCATGGGCTGAAGCCTGACCCCCAGATCCTCTCCTGTGTGCTCCCCCTCCCTAGCCCAACTCCAAGGTGGGCCCATGGTAAAACTATCCCAGGAGGGGCGCACTGGTCCCATACTTTTTCCCTAGGAGTTGACTTAATGTATATATTTAATATATAAGTATTTAATGACATTTGTGTTTCACAGCCTTCCTGTGCCACAACAACAAATGCACAGTGCTACTTAATGATTCTTAACTAACATTCATGTGCAAATGTGTGTGTTCAGGTTCGTATTGTGGCAGGTCGTCCCATGCACTGCCAGGTGCCTGGTATAGAGTACACCATGGGAAAGAGGGCGGTTCAGACCATGCTAGAGGGTGCTACAGCCATCGCCTTATCCTACAGTGGCGTTCTCTACATCGCAGAGACGGATGAGAAGAAAATCCACCGTATTCGACAGGTAGTCTGCTGGACAGAGCAGCCAATGTTACCTTATTTAATTTAACGCTGTATAACAACGTGAGAATTCAAATTCACAGATATCACCCTCTTATTTCTAGCAGGTTATCATATTGTTACTAAGGTATTATGATACTATTACTAATGTTTTTTCCTCGTGGGGATGTCTTTATTTCTACATTATTATCTCCAGGTTTTGGTCCCTTATTATCCAACTGCATAAAGCTCAGTGTAATATTACTTAACCGTATCCACTGTTGTTACCATGATATTAACTGGTTTAGTAGTAATAACCACTAAATTACCACATTATTACGTTCTTGTTTCTGCCTCGTTGCCCTTCTATTACTACTTTATTACCAAGCTGTAACAGAAAGTGCCACTGTGCTAAACTTTAAGAATCATTTCCTTCTCTACTAAAACTCCAGGTGTCGACTGATGGAGAAATTACCCATCTAGCTGGAGCGCTATCTGACTGTGACTGCAAGGTACCCATCACAGCTACTTCTTGTTTTCAGTCCTTATCGGTCATTTTGCTCAGCTCACTGAAGTACTCGAATTCAGAATGAATGTGTAGCATCCAAATAGTGACGTGTGAATGCAACAGGATGTGAGGAAGAGAAGCGACTGGACTCCTTTAAGTTTCCTGAAGATGTTTCACCTCTCATCAGAGAGGCGTCTTCATTTCAGTTCACACAGTTCTTACACACACTGGACATTCTGGACATTGTTTTCACTTCATTACTTAAATCACGCTGCTGTTATTGTGTATATATTTATTTATATTTCTTCATACATTCTTATATAGTTCTATATTGTGTATTTTGTTGTACAGTTATTTTATTTTCAACTTTAATTTATATATTTTATCTTATTCTGCCAGTTAAATTTACCCTTCATTCTAATTTGTGTTGTACAGTTATTTCATTTTTAACCTTAATTTATATTTTATTCCTTCCTAGTTAAATTTACCCTTTTTAATTTTTCATATTTATTTCCTATCTTATTCATAGCCTTTTCCTTTTTTGTTTTCTTTAGGTCACGAGCAGTTGTCCAAGCATTTCACTACATATCGTACTGTGTATGACTGTGTACGTGACAAATAAAATTTGAATTTGAATTTGATTTGATTTCTACAAATCAAATAATGAAGAGTCATAGGTATTTAAACCGTAGTTGTCATCACATAAGTCAGGGTGTGAATAATGGCATGGGAAATTATCACCAGAGGTTTTGTGTGAAAACACAAATTTTCCCATAATAAACGACCCAGTGTGTGTGGTTCACAAGGTCCACAACATATTAAATCTCATTCTTATTCAGGCTTGGAAATTCCTCCCAGTTTTCTGTAATTACGTCCAAATCCCCCTGTGGCTTCCTGCCAAACAGCAGTTCAAAGGGAGAAAATTCCATGGAGGTCGGGGGCAGCTCCTCCACTGCAAACAAAAGACTTTGACAGCAAGCCCTACTGCATTAATCCTCATGAATAAACATGGAAGTAATGGACTTAAGGCACTCCACCAGCCCATCGCTCTGGGGGTGGTACAGCTCTTTTGTGTGTGAGACATGAATGAGACCCTGTGGTCGTCAGTACCTCTTTTGGGATTCCGACTCAGGAGATCACCTGAAACTGCACCCGTGCCAGCAGCTCTGCTTCGGGATATCACATCACATCATCCACGAGAACTTATACAAAGCAATGTCCCCTGGCACTCCGGGGATCTTGTCCCGATGAAGTTCATACCACTGCACTTGAACGGGACCTCCATTAATGGTAATGGATGCAAAGCCACCCATTGGATGGCCGAGTGATTTACCAGTTGACATTCCAGGCAGGATGCACACCAGGACACATCTGGTGACGAGCACAGCCCATTGCTGTTTATTGAACCCAGGCCTTTCCCTCCCTTGAATTAAAGGGTGCTCTTCTAGGACCTCACCACAGCTCTATGCTTTTTCCCCTTTTGTTTAATTTCCACCACATATTTTACATATAATGGGTTTTTTAAAAAGTCAAAAACATAGATTTTTATTTGCTTTTTCTTGCACCGAGATGCCAGTTTTTTTCTCCAATATCTCTTCCCTGCAAAATGCAGGCACAAACCTTCATGGCACTTCATGATGCCTCCTCTCAGCTAACCTTTGTAGCATCAGTCTGCCAAATGCAGCACCAACCATTGCTGGTGCCAGGGTGCTAGCGTGATTTGCTTCTACTCCACCTTGCTGATCATGCTTACGTTAAGTTCTCGCCAATCAATTTTGCCAGCATATCCAGTTCACGCAATCTAATCTGTGACCACCTAATCAAGGTTTACAGGCCCCCTCTCTTCACAAGCCTTCTCAAAAAAGGTATGCCTTCTTTGGTGACCTGCCCAGCCCAGGAGATGCTCTGGAGACAATTCATGCTCAAGCCATCTGCCATTATCTACTAGATAATATCTATTATGCTGTCAAACCTACATGAGGATGTGGTCCCAACTAGTGAAGAAGAATAGCTTGCTATTTCTGGACTATGCTCTGCACATGGAGGAGCTCAGCACTGAAGTTTACTGGAAGCCCACACACACAGACCAGTACCTACTCTTTGACTCCCAACACCCTCTCGAACACAGAGTTGTCAGGACACTGCAATGAGAAGAAACTGTTTCCTGTAAGCCAGAAGGGAAAGGAACAAACACATCTAAAGAAAGCTCCTAAAACAAGTGGTTATCCCAAATGAGCCCTCATTGAATCAGCAAAGATGCACAGGAAAGAGGGAACTAGAACATTATCATTCCAGTCACCCAACCAAGCCATTAGAGAAGAAACTGGTTTATCAAACTAAGCAACATAGTGTACACTGTGCAGTGCAGCAAGGAGTGCTTGGACCTTTACACTGGAGAAACCAAGCAGCCGCTCCATAGAACTGCACAACATAGAAGAGCAAGCGCGGCAGGACAAGACACAGCTGCACACCATCTGCTAAAGGACTCATTTGATGCTACCACAGTTCACATTTTGGACTGAGAGAACAGATGGTTTTAAAAGGAGTGCCATTTATGTTCACGTTGAAAGCCCGTTTTTGAACAGAGGGGTGGCTTACGACAGCAACTTCCACCTACAACGCAGTTTTGAGATTCCTTCGCAGGTCCCTCAACCTCCGCACATCTTACAGCAGGTGACCCAAAGAGGTCACATGATAGGGTGAAGCAAGATCTCACAGTGTTCTCACCCAAAGACCTGGTGAGTATGACCCACACCTTTTTTTTATCACACCTTGGCTAATGTGATGAGGCACATGATTATGGTTGGTCAATGAGAGGCTCAATGACCAAGAGATATCCCCCACTAGGGTTTAAATACCTGGGACGCTCCATCGTTTGATTTGTAGAACTGAAGAAGCCTCTCGGATGGGATGTGAAACGTCTTCACAAAACGCCAGTGGCTTGCTTTCCGAGCTCCTTAGACTACCGTAATGTGGATGACTGGGAACCTGAGACACACATATATGAGACGAGAATTTCTTGTGTTGATGTTGTTCGTTGTCTCTCGTTTGGCTGTCCTGTAGAATGATGCAAACTGCGACTGCTATCAAACGGGAGATGGCTATTCCAAAGATGCCAGGCTTAATTGTCCTTCCTCTCTGGTTGTGTCTCCGGATGGGACGCTGTATGTGGCTGATCTGGGAAACATCCGCATTCGAGCCGTACGACGCAACCAACCACCTACGGGTGTGTATATAAAGTGTATGCACATACACAGTAGACGTGCAATAGAGGGCTTGTATGACATGTATGTTAATAGGCAGACAGCTGTCTCACGGATGTGTAGTGACGGTGATCAGCAGAATAATCAAATAGATTTACAAAGAGAGAATACCTGCGTAAGTTATTCAGTTATGCAGGTATTCATGTAATGGCAAATGACATAGACTGTGCAATATTGTGTGAGTTTAGAAACAAAAATATTAAACAATAATAGATAACAAAAGTAACATAATAATAATAATAATAATGGATTGGATTTATATAGCGCTTTTCTAGGCACCCAAAGCGCTTTACAATAACATAAGAACATAATCTAAGAAGATAAAGAAAACAAAGTCACTGGTCTGTCTGTCTGCTGGTCTGTGTATTCAGGCTCTCTGGCTTCAGGTCCCAGTTCCTATGAAGTGGCCTGTCCAGCCTCTCAAGAGCTCTACGTGTTTGATGCAAATGGGACTCACCAGTTCACCATGTCTCTGGTCACTGGAGACTACAAATACAACTTCAGTTACAGGTTGGTGTTTGTCAGGAAACACATTTTTGTGACTGTCATTGCAGCACTGCTTGGTTACTGAAGCCGCTTTTCCATTAGCACCTACTTGGATCGACTCGCCACTAATAACCATGACTCGACTCGAGTTGTCTTGTGGGTTGTTCTCACTTGGGGGAACACGGCGTTGTTTTTTGTAGCCAAGTTTCAAAAATGGCTGTTTTGATTTTTGTAAATGAGACGCTCTCATTGCTCATTGCTGACCAACCAATCAGTTGCATGCAGTGTGACGACATCACATTTTAGTACCTGCTCAGAACTCTTGGAACCCAGGCCGGGGAGAGGAAAGTTTCCTTGGCCATCTGTGCCCCTGCCTTTGGACCGCCTTGAACTGGCTGGAGAGCCAGATACCCCCTGGTGATCCCGGCATTGGCTCCCCTGCAGCTCAGCCCAGACCACACACGGCACCATAATACATTTGCATTACCTTGCAAAATTGTTCGACACAACAGTGTTGTTTACTGTTTTTGTCCTCTTTTGTGGCACCTTACACGAGTAACTCATTTCTCCACACACTCAGCAATGAGGAGGATGTGACTGCGGTGACGGACAGCAGTGGAAACACGCTCCGCGTGCGCAGAGACACTAACAGGATGCCTGTACGTGTGGTTGCTCCCGACAATCAGGTGAGTACTGAGTAGCCTTGTTAGCAGATTATGAGCGTGTATCCTTGATCACCTGTGATTCTGTGTGTGTGTTTAGGTCATTTGGCTGACCATTGGGACTAATGGAGGTCTGAAGACTCTCACAGCTCAGGGCCAGGAACTGGTCTTGTTTACTTACCATGGGAACAGTGGCTTGTTGGCTACCAAGAGTATCCAAATTGGCTGGACTACCTTCTATGAGTGAGCAATTTCTAGTTGAATTCTGGTCAATGGACAGATTAAATTTCTCTGCTTTTTGCTGGGTTGTCAGTGAGTGAGTCTGAGTTTCTATCCGTGGATCCTAATGTCTGTTTCTTACTGTATCCTCACCATCCTTGTAGCTATGACAGTGAGGGTCGTTTGACTAATGTGACCTTCCCCACTGGGGTGGTAACCAGTCTCCATGGCGACATGTCGTCAGGGGCTGTTGCTGTGGACATTGAGACGTCAGGGAGGGATGAGGATGTTGCCATAACAACCAACCTATCATCAATAGACTCCTTCTACACTCTGGTGCAAGGTAAGAAGCTAATGCAACCTGAGAAGGAAAGAAAGTTTCCTATTTTACAGGTGGCCTCGTGTGTGTGAAGCATACTAAAAGCTTTAGTCCGAGCTGAAGTAAGAATATGGTCTTTATTTATTATTAAATCAGTGCATGGTTCATAGTAAATTCAATTAGTTGCTAACAGTTCGATTTCTCATCACTTCACACATTGTGCAGTTTCCACACTTTCCCTGATCGATCAGTATCAGGAATCAGCGACTAGCCTGGATCCTTGGCCACAACCACATGCACACAATACAGCGTAGTGTCCACGTGGTTGCGTCAATTTCACACCTAAACATGTTAATACAATGATTTTTAAAATGCAAATGTACATACCCCCATCTGACATCCTGTCAAAGCGTTGCTCGTCATCACATTTGTTCTGTTTGGGATGTGTGCAGTTATATCAGCAGCTTGTGTTAGTTGTGTAAAGTTTATTTTAAGAAAAGATCTGACATGAGGAAGTGTACAAGCTGCGGATGGATCTGTAATCCCAGCTGCTCTAATAATCCTAGATTTAGGAACTGCAAAAGGATCCTTGTCGTCCTTCGTGTCAAACTTTCTACCCTAAACGCTGAGGGGGGGGGGGGGAGTAATTTGGTGTTGTTCAATCTGAACTAATGAGCCATTTGAAGTGAGGCTGGCAATGATTTACTTCAGAGTGAGCTGTGCATGGCCACGCACAAGTATTGATCGCAACATGAGTTATTCAGAGCAATTGACAAGTGTAGCATTTCACTCCATCACTTCATTCATTTTCTAGCCTGTGAGCTAGAGAAATGAAAACACGTTAGATGGGGCTGCACGGCTGACATGGTAAACAACATGAGACAGGAGACTGGATTAAGAGTACTTAGTGGGAATGGAGAATGAGTTGGTGACCCAGGGTCTTGGCTGTTTCAGAGATGGTCTGTGAGGACTGTGTGTTCTTCCTCTCTCTCTTGTATGCACACATAACGGCCTTTAGTCCTGTGAAAGGTCAAGGAGGATGTAATTAAAAGAGGCTGGGAGATGTTAATACATGCTCTTTGCTCCATTAGCAGGCTCAAACGCTGCCCTCTCGGGTTTCTCCCCTTACTTTGTCTTCCTCTTTGTCTTGGCCTTTATGCTTCGCTGTCTTTGTTTTTGTCTCTTTCTCCTTCACCCTCAGGTCAGCTAAGAATACTGCCTATATGAATTAATGCCTTGGAAAGTATCCAATAAAGAAATGGTTCATTTCTAATGTGATTTCCTTTTAAACAGACCAGCTTCGTAACAGCTACCAGGTGGGGAACGACCACTCACTGAGGGTGATCTATGCGAACGGGATGGACACGCACTACCAGACTGAGCCTCATATTCTGGCAGGTGTGTTTTAAACATAGTGCCTTCACTTTATAATCTACGAGAGGATCTAAGCTGTCTTTATTTTCACTTATATGTATATGTAGTGTGTGGAAAGCACTGGTTTGGGACCATCTACACATGCTGAGATTTCTGCTCCCTGCGTCTCTGTCCTGTTGCTCCTGTTGATTCTGATCATTCTGCAGCTAAACACCTGCAGAAAGAGCTGTCAGAATTATTAGAGTTAAACAAAACTCAAACTAACTAAAAAAACATTTTAAACGATTGAAACAATTTTGTGAACTTGGAAAACTTAACTAAATTCTATTAAATATAAAGGAAGTTTTAGAAATGTCATCAGCACTTCACTGTCAGCCTGCTGAGGCTTTGACGTGTTAACAAGACTGTAAGTTCCTGTGATGGTTTTCATAAGTCTTGCCACTTATGTATGCTCTCCATGCAATAATATTTAAAGAGACTGAAACGAAACATTTCCAACAATAAAAACGAATCAGTAAATATTAAACTGCTGGACGGGTGCAGTGTTTGTGTCACGTGTTGGGATTTGATTTGCACTGAGAGTATGTTTTAATCCAACCAGGATTTTCAGATAAAAACTGAAGGAGAATTGTTTTGAAATGATTCCCTAAATATGTGTAAGCTTGACAAAACATGCTGTAACGTTTTGGAAATAAAAGGAAACACTGGGAGGTGATCAGTCTCATGTAAACATCTCAAGTTATTTCAGTATTGTTACATTTTAGTCTCAGAATATAAAATAATTTATCGTTATTTTAGTTATTTTGTTATCTTCTAGAACCCAGTTCTAGAAAAATGATCCTGTGTAAAATGAAAACAAAATGCAACCATATTTTTGTCTCTACAGAACATAGAAAACCAGTGAGTTTTCACTGAGGAAAAACATTTTAAGAATTTATTTTATAAACAAACAAACAAACAAAAGCCTCCACAACGATTGGACAGGGCCACGTTTACTGCGGCGTAGCATCCCGTCTTCTTTTGACATTAGTCCATAAACATGTGGAAACTGAGTGTTTCAGTTGTCCTGCGTCTTTATTGTACGTTTTATTTCATGTGCCCGTTGTTAAAGGTCTGGACTGAACTCTTCTACTATAACGACATTATCTAGCTGCAAGGCCTTCCCTCAAAAAGATGTCGTCTATATGTTGTTTTAAATGTACAAGAAATTGAGATTCTTGTACACTAAACCATCAGGGCTTCACATGTTGTCGTACCTGTGTAGGTGCTGCTAACCCAACTGTTGCGCGACGTAACATGACTCTGCCGGGAGAGAACGGCCAAAACCTGGTGGAGTGGAGGTTCAGGAAGGAGCAGACGAGAGGAAAAGTCATCGTCTTTGGAAGAAAACTCAGAGTGAGTGCTCTTTAGCTCAAACTTTAGATAAGCAGAGACCAATAAGTTTGTTGTCCATGTAAATCAAACTCGGGTTGGTGCGCTTGGTTTGTGCAGGTGTGAACACAACAATCGCACTGGGCTACGGACCAGAGCAACCGCAGTGGTCCTGGTGTGGGTCTAAATGAACTCCAGTGTGTTAAAAAGAGATAAACGTAATAAGTATAAGAATGCGAGGTGCATATCCATATCCTCCAATGTTTTTTGCCAAACCATCATTTTGTTGTTATATATCAGCATCCAGCATCAGCCGTAGATGCCTACAGAAGGGGTCTGTAGTGTGATAGCTCATGCACAAGTGTCTTAAAGAAAGGTGAGAGAACAAACAAGTCTATCACAGAGACTGAAATCAAAGCTCACATGGTGCTGAGTTGTGAGACGGCAATCACTGTATCCATCATGTAGGTTACAGAGTTTCACTGTCTGCATATTATAGGTGCGTGTTTTTGTTCTTGCTGTTAGGAAAGGAAGCAGCGCTTTGAAAATGACGCGACGCACTCTCTCCCAGCCTAACAGGACACAATGCTTTTAGTCACGTGGCTCCAGTGAAGTTGAAACACACAGCTGAGCTGCTCTCAACATGGCCCACTAAGCAATAATGGAAGTGTCACCACAGGTGACCCATGACTCATAATAGGGAGTGCTCTGCTATGAACGAGCAGTAATGAGTAGTAGATGTGTTTTTATTAATGAGTGTTCAGAGGTGAATTTAAAGAAAGTCTGTGCACATGTGAGAGTCATTTGAAGTATAATTTGTCATTAATAACTCAATGACAGTCCAGCTGTCTTCCAACTTAATGATGACAGTGTAATCACAGTCCTTTGAAGAGGAGCAACGTTGAATCCAGTCTTTCTGCTAAATAATGATCTTACTGCTGTGAACTGAGGACAACATGTCAGTGAATTAGAAAGCTGCATGTTTAAGCTGCGTGCTGGGTAGAGCAACGACAAAGCCTGCTGTCAGACAAGAAACAGCAACTTTACTGAGATGACAAGAACAGGACAGCTACTTTACTTTTTAATGTGCGTTTGTTTAGCTGTGTGGTGACAGGGTCTGCTCGGCTCAGCGTGAGGCAGCCAGTCTTTGAAGCGCTGAAGAACTTTGTCTGGATTTGTTTTATTTCTAAAAAAAGCAATAAAAACTTGGTTCCTGGTGCAGATCTTAGTTCACTGACTCAGCCGCAGATTTTTAAGTAACTCAATTGTTATTTCATGGATCATGCTTCAAATCTCAGGTTAACACTTATTAGAATATTTATTGCTAAGTCTTTGATCAGAGGGGTGACTAAGTATTTATCCTGAAACATCTCAGAAATAAGAGACAGTCCAGCCTGTCTCTTATTTCTGAGACGTTTACAATATGTGTGGTGCTCCCTAAGAACAAAGCATATACACTATATTGCACTATTATCGTCTGGGTTAACACACTGGGTATCAGACACTGAACAGACAAGAAGACTTAGTTTAGTCTCTGCTCTAATTCACCCAAAAGAGGTCAGGACTCTGTGCAGGCCAGTCAGATTCTTCCACTCATGCCTGAACCTGTTGCACTGGTGTTCTCCTATCACAGTACAATTCACTGAACTCCTTTAGAGTTCCCCATTCATTCAGAAGCAGTGTGCACGCCTATGTGCTTGATTTTATACATCTGTGGGACATCTGAATTCCATTATTTGGATGGGTGAGTGAATAGTACATGCACAGTGATTTGTCTGGAAACATTTTAGGAAATCTACACTTTCCAAAATATTCATCTGGACGTAGCGTTGTGTGGGAGTTTCAGTCAGCTGAGACTGGAGAAGACGAAACGTTTCTCCCACTGAAAACGTCCAGATAACAGAATCAACTTTTGCAGATGTTCTTACCTGGGTGATTGAGAACGCATCAAGACTTTCCAAAATACTTTGCATTTATGAAGAATTCAGCACACTGGCTTCATATTCACTGTCAGTTTGTGCATTTTGTGTAACTTTTGATATTTTGTGTATCTTAATGCATGTTTTATGAATGTGTCTCCGCCTCTTCAGGTGAATGGGAGGAATTTGCTGTCTGTGGATTATGATCGTACACTGCGAACTGAGAAAATCTATGATGACCACAGGAAGTTCCTGCTGAAGATCATCTATGATACCCAAGGCCATCCAACACTCTGGGTTCCCAGCAGCAAGCTGCTGTCGGTTAACCTAACGTACTCCAGGTGATTCCTTTTGTCTCATTCTGCTCGATGGTGCAAAACACTGTAGTACACAAAGATTCTGGTTTCAGATCTTTGCAGATTCCTGTTGTTTGCATGTTCTCACAGTGGCTGCATGTATTCTCTCATATGCTGATGCCTAAATATGCCTAAAAATGTAAAACAGTGTGTGAATATGGTGGAAAGTACTAATGGCTGTTTCGTGCTCGAGCTCTAGCCTGCATTAGTCTCAGCATCTCAGCTGTCTCTCCCTTGCTGTCTCTGACACACACAGTGTAAAACTACTCTTGCTGTGCACAACTGTGCTCATTATTGTAACCAACTCTGTGAGTTAGATGGAAACATTTGTGGAAGCGTCGCATCTTCTTACACGGTTATAGATGTAATTGCTTAATACAGTGTTCTTCAAAGAGGCTGCTCTCACTGAACACTTCGTGCAGATCTATGATTGGCACAGTTAGCGATCACACTAAATGCATAGTGAAAGACCAGGCTGTGGTAATATGGATCACCTCGTGTGGGAACAACTACAGTGCTTTGAGTTTTCAGAAAGAGTGAAAAACATGAGCAGTGGCATTGGAACTTGATTTATTCCAAGAAACTAGGATGATGTGAATAATAAGACCAAAAGATACATGCGAGCTAGGGCTGTTTGATATAACGATATATATCGGATGACGATATAAAAACGTCTGTCGTTTCATTTTACGCTATCGTTTGTTTCGTGCTGTCGCAAAATAAACTGTTTACAGCAATATTTGTTCATGGTTCTGATGGTCACTGTAGTTATTATTAATTTCTTAAAGTTCTCTCTTTCTCTCATATTTAATATAACCACACTACGGACGGACAAGCGCCTGTTTTTATGCGTTGTCGTTAGCAACAACGACAGTAACACCATGGCGTGTCTGCTGGTTTATGTTCCACATAAACCTTTCACAATAAAGCTCAAGATCCTGTTGAGACTTTTCAAAATAAACTGAATCATGTGAAACAGTATGCAGAGTGTTTACGGATGAGAAGCAAAAAGAGCCGCCAGGTGCTAAAAAATAAACCTTAGACTCAAACGTTAGAACAGGCTTTTCCCCGCAGCACGCCGTGTAATAAATACAAAGAAAACGGCGACCGTTACAACTTACGTCTAAAAATGTATCGTTTCATGCATCGTTAAAACACTCGACTCCAGCTACATGACGCCCAGCTGGAAACACTTCACACAAGTCGAGCTGCCCGAGATTCACAGAACTTACAGAAAATGTTAAATGTTTGTGATTTATGTCGTTATCGGACGATAGATGTCTTACATCGGGATATGAGATTTTGGTCATATCGCACAGCCCTAATGGGAGCACAGATGATGTGAACAAAGACATAACGATATACATACAGTCAGTGGAGCTGAAGTGAAAGAACTCAAAGGTGGAAACAATTTGAGAAGCAGAGGAGGGAAAAGAACAGACACAGGTGGTAAAATGTCAAAGCAGTTACCAAAATAAAACAGGATATAACTAAAAGTACCAAAAGACAGGAAAATACAGGAGATACAGGGAAAGGATGCAGAAGGATCATCCCATTACCCCCAACCAATCACAGCAGATGCCCCGCCCTCCCTGAGCCTGGTTCTGTCACAGGTTTCTTCCTGTTAAAAGGGAGTTTTTCCTTCCCACTGTCACCAAGCGGTTGCTCACAGAGGGTTGTTTGATCGTTAGGTTTTCTCTCTATTATTGCTAAGTCTTACAGTATAAAGCGCCTTGAGGCAACTGTTGTTGTGATTTGGTGCCATGTAAATAAAATAGAAACTGAATTGATTTGAGATTGAAAAAGTAAACACAAAGAAATAAGAAACAGATCAAAGAAACAGGAACCAAAATGCAACTACTTAAAAGCTTATCACTAGATTTTGGTTTGGCTCAAGCTCTCAAAAACCTCAAAGGCAATGTTTGAAATGTTGGTGATCTGACTTTGTGTCTGTCCAGTTCGGGTCAGGTGACAGGTCTCCAGAGGGGTCCGACCACAGAGAGATGGGAGTACGACAGTCAGGGACGAATCATTTCCAGAGTCTTCGCTGATGGAAAGATGTGGAGTTACACGTATCTGGACAAGGTACAGGCTAACGTCGTGAAAACCACACATGCATACATCACTGTGGAGCTTCAGTGAAAGTAAAATGATTTGTATTCTGAGCTCCATTTCTCTGTGGCTCTGATGTGGATTTAGCCGCTACACGTATGAGCAGATGGTTCAACAGAGCATGAATTTTTAACACAACTTCCTCAAATGTCAAACTCTTTGGATGCTTACATTATTTCACTTTGCATGCAGACACAAAGTTATTTCTCAAAAACTACCAGGGTCAAAATTATAAGCTAACAGTCAACGTGTATCCTTTTCTGCTAGTAAGCCCAACCTTTGTTTGGGATTCAAGTCGGAGCTTTGTGCCTGCCAGTCAATAATGTTCACTTTGGTCTTCTGCATGCAGTTGCCTACCAGGCACAGCGTATGGTTGCTGGCATTAGGTATTTTCTGTCCTGCAGTTTGCCCTCTAGTGGTTGTTTTTGTGTATTTTTTACTCTGCAAGATCTAGCCACAGGCAGTTTCACCTCTGTTAATCTGTTGCCATCCACGCCTTCACAAGTTGATAAACGGCATCATCTGTAAGTAATATTGTTTGTTATCACTGAGACGACTAGTGTGCATTATTATTTGTTGTGAAGGCGTGATATAGTTTGTAGTTGGAATTTAATTTGAATGCATGTATAACCTAAGCTAGTAAGGTTAAGCTAGCTCATATGCCATGTGGTTTCTTTAACATTTCGATCATGAGCTGATTTCATTTGATGTTTTATTCGGGCACTCACTAAGCAGATAAATATAGTGTTCTTATATCTTTGAATATGGGTTTGTTATATTTTATATTGATGCAACATTTTTATTGGTTTATTTCTGGTTTTGTCGACAGTTTCACACTTTTTCCTTATTAAATCATCCAACTCAACACATCGGCCTGTTCCTTGTATTTTGATTAGGAGAGTGTTTAGCTGTCTGTATAGCTGAGTCTACGTTCACGAGGACAACACTTAGTGAGGACAGAACAGTATGTTTTGGGTCATTGTCGTGGTGGAAGACCCAGTTTTCTTTCAAAATCTTCACATTTCATCTTTCTGTATGATTCTTTCCTCCATGATGAGATTCCAACTTCCAGACACACTGAAGCATCCCCACAGCATAATACTCCCACCACCGTGTTTCACTGTCTTCCTTTCTCCAAACATAAGCAGCATCTCTGCGACCAAAGCGCTCTCGTTTTATCTCGTCTGACCAAAAGACATGCTTCCAGTATTCGTGATGTTTCTCCCGGCTGTCCTCAGCATACTTCAGTCTGGTATTTCTTGGTCTGACTTTAGTCATTAGTCTTTAAAGACACGTCTCACAAGTTTTCTTTCCAGAGTCTTTGAACTCTTTCACTTCCTACTGCCAGGCTTCTTCTATATTTCTGAACTTGCTGAAGTTTTTATTCTGTTTGTAAATTGAAGATAAGTCTCGGTTTTCATTTTACAGGCTTTGAACGTTACAAACACATCAGCTCGCAGCAGTGGTTCGTATTATGTTGTTGTTTCAGGGGGGCCAATAATATCGACCCTGCTCATTTTCTTTTCTTCTGAAATAATTCTGTAATTTTGTGCAAATATTTTATTAGGAGGCCAAACATTGGGTCCTCGGCTGTAATTCATAGCCTGAGTGATAATTTGGTGTTAATAGAACATAGTAGACGTGGACACAGATTTAAAGGGGAGTCGTGGTAACTCTACATCCGTAACAGAGCGAATCACACATATTTCACTCTAAATAAATTCATGTAAAATAATGACTGAAGAAAGGAAGGAACACAGAAAATGAACAGAGGATTAAACAGCGTGCCCTTAAAGGTGGAGATGTGTCAGGCAGAAAGTCCAGATGTGAGGAAATGATGGGCTAAAGAATGAAAAACAGCAGTGATGAAACAAAAACAGCCCATGTTGTGCCTTTAAGAGCAAACGAGAGCGGATTGCTTGCAGTGTAAGAGCTGTGTTGGTAAATCAGAAACATTTTGGTTTTATTAGCTTCATCAGAGCCTGAGACACAGCAGCAGCAGGCCTCGTCTGTATGGGAGTGATAGAGAAGGAAGAAGAAATACTTTGCAGTCACAGGCTCTACTGTGTCAGCGGATGGTTGGAGCTTACATGGAGAGACTGAGCTAGAAAGAAAACAGCAAGTGTGGCTGAAGAGAAACAAGAATCACAGTAAAGCGAGTGTAGCGTGTAAGAGACGAGAGGAAGGAATAAGTAACGGCTTTACAAGACTCACTGAAACTGAAGCAAGTAAGCAGGTTAATATTTAGTACGTACTATCACAGTGTAGCAGTCTCAGTGCATTTACAGTATGACATCATTCAACTATTTAGTTTAGAAATTAAATAGTTGATAGATCCTGTTTTAATGTGGTCAGTGGAAGTTTGTGTTTGAGTATTTCTTTGTTTGTGCTGAATCTTACGCCGCTGGGACGTCTGTTTCTGTCCCCTTCAACCATCCCACATTTTAGGGGAAATTCACGTGTAGTTCAAGGAGCAGAGCTGAGTTTATGGGCTGCACCCATGAAAGCTTAGCAAAGCTTCATTGTCAATTATAAATTCTGCTTGTCTTGTTTTTGACTCGTGTGTGCAAAGTTTACATTTGTACACATTCAGTTCAGGTCACTGAAAGTTCTTTCTCAGATGCCTCAGGACATTACAGTAGAAGTCTCCACTGAGTGTGTGAGAGCACGAAGCAAGCCGTGAGCTGAAGAGCCGTCTGTAGCCTCCAGGACAGGATCGAAGCAGAGATCTGGGGAAGGGCCCAGTAAACTGTCACCTGCACTAACCACAGATGGAGAAATATCCTTGGGCAAGATACTAACTCCAAGTTGCTCTCTGCTGAATGTGTGTGTGTGGCAGATTCAATTAAATTCAGCATTTAGACAGAAAATACGAAGCAAAAAGTGCTGCTGTGAATGAGGCAAGTTGTGTAAAGTGCTTTGAGTGATCAAATTAAATTAATTTAAAATAAATGGCTGCTCTCTTTAGGGGTCCTGGATATCCTTCTGCCCCTGGCATTCAGTGTTTATTGCCATGTGTCATGAGAGAAAAGGTTTTTCTTTGTGCAATGAAATTCTTTCTTTGCTGTCCACCCACAGATGCCGATTAATATATACAATAGAAACAAAACATATAAATACAAGTAGTACAAATAAATACATGAAGGCAGAAAAGGAGACAAAATATGGAGATTTGAAACAGACGTGTGCAAAAGAGCTACAGCTCAATATGAGCAGACGTGCAAAAAATAATTATTACTGTTCAAAATGGGTCAGCTGTTCAAGAGTCTGATGGCAGTGGGGAAGAAGGAGACAGTGAGTCTGGATGTTCTGGATTTCAAACTTCTAAACCTTCATCTCGAGGGCAGAAGTGTTGGGGGTGTGTGGGGTCTTTGAGGATGGAGGCAGCTCTCCTCTGGACTCTGCGATGGTAGCTGCTCTGCAGAGAGGGCAGCGGGGTCCTGATGATCTTCTCCACAGTTATCACTCTGTGCAGGCGTTTGCGCTCCATAGCAGTAGTGCTGCCGTACCATGCAGTGATACAGCTGGTCAGTGTGCTCTCCACAGTGCAGCTGTAGAACCTGCTGAGGATCTTGGCCGACATACCAAATTTCCTCAGCCTCCTCAGGAATTACAGCTGCTGCTGAGCCTTCTTGACCAGCTGTGTGGTGTTCAGTGTCCAGGTGAGGTCCTCAGAGATGTAGACGCCCAGGTACCTAAAGCTGCTCACTAGAGGTGGGAATCACCATACATCTCACGATACGATATTATCACAATACTTAACGCACGATACGATATTATTGCAATTTTTTAAAAATATTTTGCGATATTCAGATTCTGTACATAAAGGTAAACTTTATCAATATTCATTTTATCTAATAACAAAGTCTCGCACTCAGTCTTTCTCTCATTTCAGTTTTATTGTTGACAAACTGAACGGTTTGTATTACAGTCTAGTCCAACTTAACTGAATGCAACCATCTGGTACAATTATAGCTATTCTGAACTATGCAATTTATGAAAACTATGCAGCCCCTTCAGCAACTGAAGAATTTGAAAGTAAATTAAAACAAAATATAATTTTACATTAAATAAAAAAGTTTTAAACGTAATTAAAATAAAACATGTCTTAAATTAAAATAAGTAAACTGTCATGTTTATTGCTGCCAAAAAACAGTTAAACACATTTGGACAGTGAAGGAATGTCAGGATTCTTGCTCAGAAAAAGGATCAACGTGCTCTGAAGTCAGAGCACAAAAACCGTTTTTGTAACAAAATATCGATTTCTGCTGTCCCTGTATCGATACATTATTAGCAAACAAAATATCACGATGCTACACAGTATCGATTTTTTCCCCCACCCCTACTGCTCACCCTCTCCACTTCAAGGCCCCGGATAGACAGCGGCTGGTGAGGCCTCTTCTTCTTCCTTGTGTCCACTATCATCTCCTTTGTCTTGTCAGTGTTGAGGGTGAGGTTGTTGTCCTCACACCATGACACCAGACCGGCCTCCTCTCTCCTATAAGCCGCCTCGTCTCCTCCAGTGATGCGACCGATCGCTGCAGTGTCGTCCGCGAACTTCAGTATGATGTTGTCTTTGTTGGAGGCGACACAGTCGTGGGTGTACTGGGTGTAGAGGATGGGGCTGAGGACGCAACCCTGTGGGACGCCAGTGTTTGTAATAATGCTGGCTGAAGTCCTGTTGCTGATCCCAACGGTTTGGGGCCTGGCAGACAAAAGGTCCTGTAGCCAGTCACAGAGGGTGGGGTGCAGGCCGAGTGTTGCCAGCTTGTGAGTGAGTTTGTGTGGGATGACAGCATTCATCCCTATTGCACCAACCTTCTACATGTCCTCTTTCACTGCATCCATCGATGCGGTCTTCCTCTGTACCTCCAGCTGGCAGCTGTATACATCTTTAGTCCATTGTGTCCCTTATTCCCCCCAAACCACTGCCAAAGCATCTCAGTCTTGCCTTCCTCACTTTATCTCCAAGCTGACTGAGGAGGCTGTGGGGATACTCATTTCTAAAATTGTCCATCACTTACAACAAAACTCTGCCACCTCCAGCTTTTCCTCCTGTCTTTGTGTTAGTCTCACCATCTCCTCACCATACACCATAGCAGCTCTCACTGTCATCTACTGAATATATCTCCACCCTGCAAACGCTTTCTTCTTCACCTCTCTTCTGCACTGTCCATTGCTTTGGATCATTGACTCCAGGTTTTAAACTCATCTACCTTCAATGCTTCCATTGCTTGCGTGTTCACCTCTCCAGCTACCTTCCTGTCATTCACACACATATTCTTTCTTGATTCTATTGATTTTCATTGTTCATACCTGCTCCCTGCTCTTACGACAGAATTAAAGTGTCATCTGTGAAGGTCATAGTCCACGGAGACCTCATTTGTCCACCATCACCACTGCAAACAAGACAAGGCTCAGAGCTGATGTTTAAAACCCACCTGTCACCTCTACTGCACACCTCACCACTGCCTCACATTCCTCTTTCATGTCCTCCAGGGTGGAGCAGGACACACAGCTCTCTGCCACACTCGACGAACATCATAGTTTGTTTTTTGGCATGCTGTCAGTAGTACACCTCATTCTGATCTCCTCCTTACTCTCCACCAACACCCTCAGTAGAAACCTTTCACCTATAGTGTTCCTTCTTTGCTGCTTGCTGATCATCACCTCTCCCTTTAGTCTAGCGACTCTTTCTCTGGTATGGCTCATCAGCTTTCCTGGAGCTTATCTCTGAGATTATATCTGTCATGGTCCTGAGTCCGTGGACTCAGTGATTTTGTGTTTGGTGTATTTATTGTTATTATTATTATTATCACTACTATTTGTGGACTGTTTGGGATGGTTTGTGTTTTGGGGTTTTGGATGCTGGGTTTCTGGGTTGGTGCTCCCTCTGTTGGTCCCCCGTCTCGTCAGGTTCATCAGGTCCAGCTGTGTCTCCCACTGTGTGTGATTTCCCAGTGTCCCTCTGTGTATTTATAATGTGTTCCCCTGCGTCTCTCTGCACAGCCTTTGTACATCTCCTGCTGTCCTTATGTTTCAGTTTGTTAGTTTTCCCAGTTTTATGTTCAGTTCTTCCCTCACCTTTGTTATTTTCACTGTACATAAATCTCCACTCGCATCTCCACTGCCTCATTGTTTCCACCACACGACTGCTGCCCCGGCTGTGACAATATCAGCTCCTCCCGAAACTGTATGCAACATTGTTCCTTCTCCAACTTACACCATGTAATCCCCACACATCAACACGCACACGCTCTGTACAGTTTGATCCAACTTTCTCTTTCTCACCTGACATCCTGTTTGTCAGGTACATGCATCACCGACTTTACACTCTGCAGCTCCACAGTACACATACTCAAGGTCACCCCTACTCCATTTCTCTTCCTATCAACACCAAGATAGAGTTTGTATCCACCTTCAGTGGCCATGGCCTTGCTTCCTTCCACTTCTCCTCCTGCACACATAACTTATCTACCTTCCTCGTGTCCCTACATTTAACTCATTCACTGCCATTGACGTCTATAGCCGTCAATGGCAGTGAATGAGTCAATGGGTTTAACTCATTCACTGCCAATGGCTGGCAGTGAATGAGTTAAAGTACCCACTACATCCTTTCCTTTGTTCTCATACTGTCCTCATACACGATGCTCCTTTCTTTTCTACCGTTTGAAACTACAAGTTCATTTTTTTCTATACATTCACATATTTTATTGTACAGTTTGCCATTTGCATATCCAAGATGTCACATTTTGAGGCTTCTGCTCTCACAGTCACATCTATAATCAGTTTAAAATTGGCAGTTAGTCTAACATGCCTGTCTGTAGGTGAAAGCTACAGTGTCCAGCTGAAACCCATTTAGGAGAATATGCAGAATACAAGCAGGCAGGACCCAGCAGAGCAGCACGTTCAAGCTATGAAACTTGTTGTGGCCCAGGAAGAAGCTAGGCTTCCCCTTTTTTTATAGAATGAAAAGCTATATACTGTAGGATATATATATATATAACACCCAGCACGCCCCTGCGGGCGGTTTATCCTTCAAGCTCGGGTCCTCTACCAGAGGCCTGGGAGCTTGAGGGTCCTGCGCAGTATCTTAGCTGTTCCCAGGACTGCGCTCTTCTGGACAGAGATCTCCGATGTTATTCCCGGGATCTGCTGGAGCCACTCGCCTAGCTTGGGAGTCACCGCACCTAGTGCTCCGATTACCACGGGGACCACCGTTACCTTCACCCTCCACATCCTCTCGAGCTCTTCTCTGAGCCCTTGGTATTTCTCCAGCTTCTCGTGTTCCTTCTTCCTGATATTGCTGTCATTCGGAACCGCTACATCGATCACTACGGCCGTCTTCTTCTGTTTGTCTACCACCACTATGTCCGGTTGGTTAGCCACCACCATTTTGTCCGTCTGTATCTGGAAGTCCCACAGGATCTTATCTTGGTCATTCTCCACCACCCTTGGGGGCATCTCCCATTTTGACCTCGGGACTTCCAGGTTATACTCGGCACAGATGTCCTGTACACTATGCCGGCCACTTGGTTATGGCGTTCCATGTATGCCTTGCCTGCTAGCATCTTGCACCCTGCTGTTATGTGCTGGATTGTCTCTGGGGCATCTTTACACAGCCTGCACCTGGGGTCTTGCCTGGTGTGATATATATATATATATATATATATATATATATATATATATATATATATATATATATATATATTTATTTATTAGGGGTGCAACGATACACAAAATTCACGGTTCGGTTCGGTTCGATACTTTGGTGTCACGGTTCGATATTTTTTCGATACAAAAAAATGTTCATGCCTTTTTAATTTGTCATTTATTAAAATTATAAATATATATTTTAACTCAAAAGTACAGTTTTTAAATTTAACCCTGACCCTTGTGCGTGTTTTTTATTTTGACAGCGAATGCGCACCTGCGGACCACTTATGTGCAGCCCTGGTTATTTAGCTCATCATATTGCAGCCACAGAAATTCTTTTGTCCATGAAACCATAAAGCTGCACTTTCTTTTTGCCTTATAGTCTGATTTGTCATAACTTCTCCGTTTTGTGGTAAGCCTTTCTTTGGCTGTCACTTCTTCACCCTGACCTGTCTTATTTGGCTCAGCAGAACTGAAATGCTTTTACACGCTCACTCACATAAGCTCAGCGATTCTCTGCACGATCAACCTCTCACATGTTTAAGCTTGCTGCGGGAGATTTCACTTGTCATGTTTGCATAGTAAGCTAACGATTAATAAGACGATGTCAGAGGAATTGGTGCACAAATTATCATCACTCACAGATCAGTGCTGTCGCTCTCTATACACAGTTTGCACGATTGCAAAGTGAAAGCAAAAAACAAGCGCAAATTCAAACTCGACTTCAATATGTCACATATTGACAGTGGCTCACCGATGCCAATGACATAATTACCCAGCTACATTTCTGAAAGAATGCAAAAGCATTGACATATATTTTTCCTTCCTACGATAGCCCGACGGGCAGGGAAGAGATAGATTTTGGTACCCCGACTGAAAAAGTCGCTAGCCCCAGGACGTCGGGCTAGCGATATTGCAAGCCCTGTATCTGATTGAGGAATCACTCATCTTTGGAAAAGAGAGTTTATTACAGAGAAATGGCTCTTCCATCCATCCATTCGCTTCCGCTTATCCTTTTCAGGGTCGCGGGGGGCGCTGGAGCCTATCCCAGCTGTCATAGTGCGAGAGGCAGGGTACACCCTGGACAGGTCGCCAGTCTGTCGCAGGGCTAACACACAAGGACAGACAACCATTCACACTCACATTCACACCTAGTGGCAATTTGGATTATCCAATTAACCTATCCCCACAAGCTGCATGTCTTGAATATGCAGATATTCAATAAAAAAAAATTTATACAGCACCAAATCACAACAACAAAAATTACAACAGAGAAAAACCCAACAATCATATGACCCCCTATGAGCAAGCACTTTGGCGACAGTGGGAAGGAAAAACTCCTTTTTAACAGGAAGAAACCTCCGTCAGAACCAGGCTCAGGGAGGGGCGGGGCCATCTGCTGTGATTGGTTGGGGTGAGAGAAGGAAGACAGGATAAAGACATGCTGTGGAAGAGAGACAGAGGTTAATAACAAGTGTGATTCAATGCAGAGAGGTCTGTTAACACATAGTGAGTGCAGAAGAAACACCCAGTGCATCATGGGAATCCCCAGCAGCCTACGTCTATTGCAGCATAACTAAGGGAGGATTCAGGGTCACCTGGTCCAGCCCTAACTATATGCTTTAGCAAAAAGGAAAGTTTGAAGCCTGATCTTAAAAGGAGAGATAGTGTCTGTCTCCTGAATCCAAACTGGAAGCTGGTTCCACAGAAGAGGGGCCTGAAAACTGAAGGCTCTGCCTCCCATTCTACTTTTAAATACTCTAGGAGTAACTTTAGAGATGTTGCACAAATGGAAGAAAGCAGTCTTACATATTTGTTTAATATGTGCGTTGAAGGACATGTCCTGGTCAAAAATGACTCCAAGGTTCCTCACAGTGTTACTGGAGGCCAAGGTAATGCCATCCAGAGTAAGAATCTGGTTAGACACCATATTTCTAAGATTTTCAGGGCCGAGTACAATAACCTCAGTTTTATCTGAATTAAGAAGCAGAAAGTTAGCAGCCATCCAGGTCTTTATGTCTTTAAGACATTCCTGCAGTTTAACTCATTGGTGTGTGTTATCTGGCTTCATGGACAGATAGAGCTGCGTGTCATCTGCATAGCAGTGAAAATGTATGCTAAGTCTTCTAATGATGCTGCCTAAGGGAAGCATGTATAATGTAAACAGAATTGGTCCTAGCACTGAACCCTGTGGAACTCCATAATTAACCTCAGTGTGTGAAGAGGACTCTCCATTTACATGCACAAACTGGAGTCTATTAGATAGATATGATACAAACCACTGCAGCACAGTACCTGTAATACCTACAGCATGTTCTAATCACTCTAATAGGATATTATGGTTGACAGTATCGAACGCTGCACTGAGGTCTAGCAGGACAAGCACAGAGATGAGTCCACTGTCAGAGGCCATAAGAAGATCATTTGTAACCTTCACTAAAGCTGTTTCTGTGCTGTGCTGAGCTCTGAAACCTGACTGAAACTCTTCAAATAAGCCGTTGCACCTTCCTGATTTTCCTATTTTTTGTATGTTTGTCACACTTAAATGCTTTAGATCATCAGACAAATTTAAATATTATACAAATACGACACAAGTAAACACAAAATACAGTTCCTAAATGAAGGTGTTTATGGTTTAGGGGGAAAAATCCAAACGTCCTTTACTCTGTATGAAAACGTGATCGCCCCTAAACCTGATAACTGGTTAGGCTAAGCTTTGAGACAAAGGAGCATGGTAAAAAACAAAACAACAACAACATCTTATTTGGTCATTTAAAAGCTAATCTGTGAGCTAACAGGAAAGGAAAATTCAGTGGATTTCAAAAATGAGGAGTGGAATTTTAAATGTCAGAAAAACATCTTTTCATTTATTTATTTTTCTTTTTTACATTTAAATTTAAATGATTTAGAAAATCTTTTTTTATGGTTGTTGAATACAAACACACACACAGGTACTCAC
Source organism: Simochromis diagramma (assembly GCF_900408965.1). Classification (NCBI taxonomy): domain Eukaryota; kingdom Metazoa; phylum Chordata; class Actinopteri; order Cichliformes; family Cichlidae; genus Simochromis; species Simochromis diagramma. The sequence continues at coordinate 328,439 of NW_024387304.1, read as the reverse complement.
AGACTCACACTGGCTGCTGCCTCCAAACATATCCTGCATTATCAGTCCTGCTGCTCAGTAACATTCAGTATTTATTATTTACTGTTACTGATGCTTTTCTGGGTTGTTGCCATGGTTTCCCTGCTATGTTTTTTCTTTTTGCCTGTTTTGTTTCAGCAGGTGATCAAACAGATTCAGTGTCTTTTCTCTCTCCATCCCTCTCCCCTGTTTTCCTTCTGTTAACTCAACTTCCTAACTTCTCTTCATCTTTCCCGTCCCACAGTGTCTGTTCTGATTGTAATAACTTAAAAGTACCAAAAAACAATAAAGATCAAATAAACTGTGACAATTAAGCTGACCAGTATAGCAAAGCCATAATGATCCACGTGGGAAAATCAATCTGTTGGGAATTGTCTGGGCCTTCAGACTCTGATTGCTACATTGCAACATCACCTTGCATTGATACATTTTACATTATTAATTAATAGATTATTTACTAATGTCTAAATAAATAAAAGAATAGTAAATGAATTTATTAAAGCATATTTTATTGCACATTTCATTACTGAAGCACAACATTCTTTATTTTGATGTGTGTGTCTCTTCTGGTCGTGGAAATGTATCCTATAAAACACACTCATGACCAAATCATGTGTATCTGAGCAGCATATGTGGTGTCAGTGTTCCCTCAGCGCTGTGAAAAGCCACTTTGTTGTCCGTGTCAAACTGTCTAACACACATGCAGGGGAGCTTTGCATGACCTCCGTAGGTGCAGCTCCAGCAGGTGGTGCAACAATATCAGGATCTTTATCTGATAACATCTGATTAAACGATGCAGTGCCAGTTGTGCTTGAATGAATCTTCATGTATCTGCAGTGTGGACTGATGTGAATCTAGTCTACATTTACAACATTTGCACCACTTTTGTTTTCTGTATAAGAAACTGTAATTCAGACATCCAATCATAACGTCTGTGGCCTCTCACTACAGGCCGCCACGCGACCAGTCAGTGTGTTCTGCTTCTAATTGTCTTCCTCCTGTCTCTGCATCAGTCCATGGTGCTGCTGCTGCACAGCCAGCACCAGTACATCTTTGACTATGACTCCGTGGACCGCCTGTCAGCAGTCACCATGCCCAGCGTGGCCCGACACACCATGCAGACCATCCGATCCATAGGATATTACAGGAACATCTACACCCCACCAGAAAGCAACGCGTCTGTTACTGTGGATTACTCTGAAGATGGACAGGTGTGTTTTGTTTTTAGCAAGTAAGAGACACACTGGATGTGATCAACTTCACTCAACAGCAGCAAAGCTAATCATTCACTGCTTTCTCTTTCTTAGCTCCTGAGGGTGGCTCATCTAGGCACTGGCCGGCGTATACTGTACAAATACCGCAGACAGGTAGGTTATTCATGTCTTTATGCAGCTGATTCTTCAACAAAGGTCAAAGGTTACCGATGAGGAAGGAAATGTCTGTGTATGTTTAAGGTACAGTTGTCCTGTACATACAGCATGCAGCAGTGTTGTTGCAACATCTTTCCCGCTTCAAACTTCACAGTTGCTTTTGGTCATTGAATGTTACCCATAGTGGAACCATAAAGAAACAGTTGGATGAGCTGTAGGCTGGTGATGGGGTGTGATATGCACAGCAGACATCCTGCTTGTGTCGTCGCTGTAACACTTTTTTATATTTGTCTCGTCAGAACAAGCTGGCAGAAATCCTTTATGACTCGACCAGGGTCAGCTTCACATATGACGAGACTGCTGGTGTGCTTAAGACTGTCAACCTGCAGAGCGAAGGCTTCATCTGCTCCATCCGGTACCGCCAAATTGGCCCACTGGTTGACCGGCAAATATTCCGCTTCAGCGAGGACGGGATGGTGAACGCGCGCTTTGACTACACCTATGACAACAGTTTCAGGGTCACCAGCATGCAGGCTGTAATCAACGAGACGCCGCTGCCCATCGATCTCTATCAGTTTGACGACATATCTGGGAAAGTGGAACAGTTTGGGAAGTTTGGAGTCATTTATTACGATATCAATCAGGTAATAACGGATCTTCGATACTGTTTAAAATAAGCACCTCAGATTCTAGTAATATGGACGAGTACTTAATGAAAAAACAGACATTTTAGTAATCTTTTAAACTCTGTTCTTCCAAAAGATATTCCCTTGTTGGTCTTTTGATGGTGGTGGAGAGCACCATTCCTAAATCTAGTGACTGGCAAGGCCATATCATACGAGTAACATCATTTTCATTCACATCAAACCATACGATGATTCCTGGAAGAGACCGAAGGGACACCCAAATCATGTTATCACCCCCGCTGCATGACACATCAGTTAGATCCTTTCAGGGGCACTGACACCTAAAATATTTCCACTGATGGGACAAAACTTTGGACGTCTCCAAGAGGAAGAAAAGAAGTGGGATAAGTGCATTAATCAGTGATTGGTAAATGGGCAATAAATGAGACATTTTGGCGAGGGCTGAGGCAGTGTCTATGGCAGCAGAGATCACGAAAACATTTTGAAACACTGAGTTTTTGTGGATCTTCATTTCGTGGTTGAGAGTTTATAGCACAGGTTTATAGGGTTAATTAGGCTGAGGTAGCTGGACATTTCAGGTCTCGCTGTGCTGATAAGGATATATTTCAGATATCTTAACTCTCCATATCAGCTTGTTTATTGTGACCTCTCAGTATTGCAGCTATTTGTGGATGTTTCTCGAAGCCTTGAAGTTAAACTGGCAGCAGACGAGCTAATATTTAAAGAGCGAGCTAACATCCTTTCAGATCCTGAGAGTTTGAGCACCCACAGCCCTCAGTTACGTTTAACCACTGTTATGCTTCTGGACACACTGTTAGTCACAGGTATGATTTATGTGTGTCAGATGCAGCAGGTGTTCTTCCCTCATCAAATAACATTTTCTCCACCCACAGCTGGAGGTTGTGTTTGTGTCTTCAAAGCAATGAAACAAAACCCCACCTGAGGCAGGGTGGGGCTGTCCAGATGTCAGGTGCAGTTTTTTGATCAGCAGGGCTTTGGGTCACTGCTGAAGTGTAACAGTAGATCTTCTGTCTGCCCATCATTCCCAGATTATCTCCACAGCAGTAATGACCTACACAAAACACTTTGACCAGCACGGCCGCATCAAGGAGATCCAGTATGAGATTTTCAGGTCACTGATGTACTGGATCACCATTCAGTATGACAACATGGGCCGAGTGACAAAGCGTGAAATCAAGATCGGGCCGTTTGCTAACACGACCAAATATGGTTATGAGTATGATGTCGACGGACAGCTGCAGACCGTCTCCCTCAATGAGAAGATGATGTGGAGGTAGGATCACAGCATTCAAAAAAGAACGAAAACACTGATGCCAAATAATAATTAACGATTCTACTTTCTGTCCTTTCAGATATAATTACGATCTGAACGGGAATCTGCATCTGCTGAACCCTGGGAACAGCGGGCGTTTAACCCCTCTGCGCTACGACCTGCGGGACAGAATCACTCGGCTGGGAGATGTTCAGTATAGGCTGGATGAAGACGGCTTCCTCAGACAGAGAGGAGCTGAGATATTTGAATACAACTCCAAAGGTTTGCACAGTTTGACCAACAGACGCAACACAAAGTGGCACAGTAGTGTTCGTCCTCTTGACGTCGACTGTGCTTGAACAGTTTAAATGATTACCCAAATCAGACGTGTAGGAAAATGTTATATTCAAGACAGAAGTTTTCAAATTGTGCCATAGAGCACCTGATCACATCCTGAGCAGTCAAAGTTCACTCGAAAGGCTTATGTGGAAAACAGAAAACTAACCCTAAAGAGAGTCATACATGCACTGAACATGTGCACTTTTTCCTTATAAAAGACAACAGCATCAGTATTTTTTTTACAACAGGCCTACTAGTTCGTGTCTACAGCAAAGCAGCCAGCTGGACCATCCAGTACCGCTATGACGGCTTGGGTCGGCGAGTAGCATCTAGGAACAGCCTGGGCCAGCACTTGCAGTTCTTCTATGCGGACCTGAACTATCCCACCAGGATAACCCACGTCTACAACCACTCCAGCTCAGAGATCACGTCCTTTTACTACGATCTGCAGGTACCACACTGAAAGAGTCATTTAGCTCGCAGCAGTGCTTTTGCTAAAGTTAGAAGGCTGGTTAAAAAACCTCTCTGCTGTCGTGCTAGAAGCAGGCGAGACACTCAGTGCTGTACTTTTGATGCACGACAGTCTGGTTACAGCAGGTTTCTCTCCAGTGAGCATATGGAAAAAAGTGACAAGACAGAGAGAGCAGTTTCTCCCTGTAATATATTTAGTTATTCTGCTAAAGCTAATGGTGCACTAGTTGAGGCATCTGTAACAATGCAGCTGACCGTGTCTACATATCTTTGTGGGGACCAACAGACTCAAAATGTGGTTTTAGTGTCAGGGTAACAATTCGGTCATAGTTAGGTTTAGGCATTCATTTGTCATGGCTGGGGTTAGCGGCGTGATCTCCACAAAGATGTGTTAAAATTATCCATAGCAATGGATAATTTAATTAGTTGTTAATTTACAGAACTGCATATCGCAGCATGATAGCAGGTTTGTTATTGTTGAATCCAATGTTGGTTATTTTTGCACAGGGCCATGTTTTTGCCATGGAGATCAGCAGCGGAGAAGAGTTTTATATTGCATGTGATAACACTGGGACTCCACTGGCTGTGTTCAGTAACAATGGGCTCCTGCTTAAACAGGTATGCATGTTGGTCCTGCTGGAACAAAAGGCTTCAGCATGTGACTTTATTCATCAGAACTGCCGTGTTTCTCCATATCTGATGCAATTAATAGATCTTTGTGTGTCTGTGTAGGTGCAATACACAGCGTATGGTGAAGTTTACTTTGATTCCAACCCAGACTTCGTGTTGGTAATTGGTTTCCACGGAGGTCTGTATGATCCTTTGACGCGGTTGCTTCATTTTGGAGACAGAGATTATGACATTCCTGCAGGAAGGTAGGCAGTCTGACACTCGTCCAGCACAAGTGTAACAGGTGACTGTAATGGTGTCAAGCATGAGCAGAGCATGTCTGTGTTTTAAGGTGGACCACTCCTGACATCAGCACATGGACACGTGTTGGTAAGGACCCTCAGCCCTTTAACCTGTACATGTTCCAAGGTAACAACCCCATCAGCAAGATCCACCAGGTCAAAGAATATGTCACAGGTAAAGGAGCGATTTGGACTTGTTTACATGTTTTCAGTCCATGTGTGTATTACCTGTTGCTTTAAGGTCACATAACTCGTGGAATAATTCCTGCTGCACTACTCGAGAAATCATTTTCATTCTGTTTCATCAGATAAATAAACAAGTCAAGTTTATTTATAAAGCACTTCTCAGTTAAATGAAGAAAGTTAAATGATGTAATAGCAATACAAAATCAAGTTCAGACACAGAAGCAGACGTTCCTCAGATCTGTAAAAGTAGAATAGTTTCTCCTCCTCTGTGGCAGCAGCTGGACCAGGTGACCCTGAATCCTCGCTTAGTTATGCTGCAGTAGACTAGACGTTTTTTCTTAATTCACCCTATTTCACCATGTGTTCATTCACCATGTGTTCATACACCTCTCTGCATTAATCACAGCATGTCCTTTGTCTCGTCTCCCTCCCCTCTCCCCCGTCGGTCTGGGCAGATGGCTGCCACCATGAGTGTGTCAGAGGTTTCTTCCTGTGCAAAGATCGTTTTTCCTTCTCACAGTCACCAAAGTGATCGCTCATAGGGGTCACCTGATTGTTTCCTCTGGATTATTGTAGGGTCCCCACCTTATGATATTAAATGCCTTGAGGTAGGGCTGAGCGACATGGCCTAAAATCCATACTGCGGTGTAATTTGAAGCATGTGCAGTAACAGTATATATTGCGATATATTCTTCTGTATATATAGATACATAGATATAGATATGTGTGTGTGTGTGTGTGTGTGTGTGTGTGTGTGTGTGTGTGTGTGTGTGTGTGTGTGTGTGTGTGTGTGTGTGTCAAAATGACTGAACAGTATAAAAATTTTAAGAACATTTATTGTGCAAAACTTTTTTTTAATAATTTCAGATCTTTTTCCAAACAATGTAACAGAAAATTCTTAAATAACAAATAAAAATGAAGATAAATGTGCCAACATTTTTGAATACAGTAATAAAGTAAAACGTCTGCTGTGTAGGGCCACCGTTTTTCTTTCCACTGGACTGACTGTTTGTGGAAGGTGCAGTTTTTGGCTTTGCTCATATTCCAACACGGGCTTTGTTTTTGAAGTGAGGAAACAAATTACTTGTATTCCGTCTCTTCGCCATTACTGTCAGATGATATTTTTCTGCTCAACATCCGACTGCTTAAACCCAAACCAGGTCCATATGACCGGCGTCACACCGCTCTTCTTTATAAGCTCCTTGCTTGCATGACACCATCAACATGTGCTCGTGGTAGAGCGCTATAGCAAAAAGCCAAATTCATATTGTTTCTACCGTATACCGTTTATACTGCCCACCCCTACCTTGAGGCACTATATGAGTAAAATCGAATTGAATCAATGTGTTTTAAACACCAACAGGGGTTTGTCAGTTTATATGAAGGCATAAAACTAGTCCCAGTCCCTCTGATACAGTATGATTGCTTTGCATTGTTGTTTCTCAGTTTCTTTTATAAATATCACTATTTCCACTCTTCTCTTTCTCTGCAGATATCAACATCTGGTTGGTCACATTTGGCTTTCATCTCCATAATGCAATCCCAGGATTCCCTATTCCGAAATTTGACCTGATACAGCCATCACTGGAGATGAAAAAGAGCCAGCTGTGGGATGACCTGCCTGTATGTATACTCAGATAAACTATGGAGGAACACCACACCCGATCCGTCACAGCGGGCGTTTTCTCTGGTTGCAGCCCAGTGACAGTGAAACAAGTGTCAAACAAACAGTGGTTACATTTGTGCAAAATTCATTTTTGCTTGTAATACAAACCATGAAGTAGTTTTATTGCCTTGATCTTACCAAACAGTGTTAGAAAAAAATTAATTAAATTGAATAAATCGAATGGGCGTCATCAGTCGTACATATCACCAGTAGGTCCTCATGTTTTCTCAAAAGTCTCCAGTGATGTAACCTGGCCTGGACGTACTTCTTAAACATGTCTGAATCATCTTTCTCTGACTTTTCAGCACAAGAAAGAAACTCTAACAAGCATAATCCAGCTCCTCAGGGCTTGATCTGGAGCTCGTATTGTAGCTAAGTGGCCAGCACTGACAGCGGGTTTAGCATGGTGCCATCAGGGAGCAGCGAGTCGGTGGCTAATCCAGTCAGTCCAGTCACTGGATGATATTTGTAAATGGAATAAATGATGTAACTGCATCAACCACATCTGGGGTGGTTTGTTCGGTACTCTTGTCACTGTTGCTGATGGCCACATACGAGACATTCTACACCTTAATAGTTACTCATTTATATATAGTCATGCAAACGTAACGTTGACAAGGAACAGAAAATAACAGAACAAGAAGAAACGAGGAATAAATTAATAGGAAGTTATTAGTGAGACACATCCTCCCATTTAAAGGAAAGGAAATCAGTAAAGGAGGATGTCTGTGCACGTGTTGTCGGGTCACCAGTAATCACACTCGCACTGAGAGTGAGAAAAGGGCGCTGACGTAGAGACACTGACGTAGAGACACTGACGTAGAGACACTGACGTTAACTCAGCGATTAATGAAGGCAACGACAGAAATAGAAGTGGCCGTTTCAAGAGAGAAACTGAAAGAGAAAAAGATAAAGAAGCAGGAGAGACTTCATGCTGTCTTCCTCCCTGAGCCTGCTTCAGCCAGAGCTTTCTTCCTGTTAAAAGGGAGTTTTTCCTTCCCACCATCACCAAGTGTTTGCTCTCTATTATTGGGCTTTTCTCTCTATGACCCGAAACATGACTTCTCTCTATTTCTCTTCATTATTGTCGGGTTTTTACTTGATCATATAAAGCGTTGTTGTGATTTCACGCTACATAAATCAAATTGAATTGAACAGAATTTGTATGACTTGGAGCAGCAATGATCGATTGAGTCCACACACCTAGATGCAGCAGACAATGATTGTGAGTCAAATTTTCAGACACCTTTTCTGCTTTTTCTCCACAGTCTATCTCAGGCGTCCAGCAGGAAGTGACCCGTCAGTCTCAGGCCTTTCTGTCGTTTGAGCGCATGCCAGAAATTCAGCTCAGTCGGCGACATTCAGACCACAACAAGCCTTGGCTGTGGTTTGCCACTGTCAAGTCTCTGATAGGAAAGGGAGTGATGCTCGCCGTGATCCAAGGTCGCGTTGTGACCAGTGCTCTAAACATCGCCAACGAGGACTGCATCAAGGTGGCTGCTGTCCTAAATAATGCCTTTTACCTTGAGGGCTTGCATTTCACAGTGGAGGGAAGAGACACGCACTACTTCATCAAGACCAGCCTGCCTGAGAATGACCTCAGCGCACTGCGGCTCACCTCGGGGAGGAAGTCACTAGAAAATGGAGTAAACGTCACAGTATCCCAGTCCACAACAGTCATGAACGGGAGAACGCGGCGTTTTGCTGATGTGGAGCTCCAGTACGGCGCCCTGACACTTCACGTGCGTTACGGGACGACGCTGGATGAGGAGAAAGCGCGAATCCTGGAACAAGCAAGGCAGAGGGCGCTGTCGAGTGCCTGGGCGCGCGAACAACAGCGAGTGAGAGACGGGGAAGAAGGAGTACGGCTATGGACGGAGGGAGAAAAGAGGCAGCTACTAAGCAGCGGGAAGGTTTTGGGTTATGATGGATACTACGTACTGTCTATAGAGCAGTACCCCGAGCTAGCCGACAGCGCTAACAACATCCAGTTCCTACGGCAGAGTGAGATAGGGAGGAGGTAACACGGCATTAACAGAATCCAATGATCCCGCCCACTGACTGTCAGAGACTAACAAAAGCTTTTCAAAAATGGATGTCACAGACTGAAACCAAGCCACTGAAGAGATCCCGCGATCCCTTTTTTTGGGATCAAAATGTTAAAATGGGATTTCTAGACTGATGATGTAACAATCACTTCAGTGCAGCTGACCCGAAACACGGCTGCAGTTTGATGGTCTGCAAACCCGGATAAAGGTTCCTTTTTTCAGTCATGTTCTTTTTCTCTATCTCGCTTTCTCTTTTTTTCACCCGGTCGTCTGCCTTCGAACAGCTTGCACGCATGACCCCCCATCCCCGCCGCCTTTCGTGAAAGGTGGGGGCTATAACCCGACTGCTATATTTGTGTGCTAGCTAGCTATCAAACAGTGGGATGTAGAGACTCGTTCAAGCGGCCGACTGAGGACTTTACAGTTACATGAGCTTGCAAGCGTTTCAACAGCTGGTAACTGTCAGTGTAATCGCCATCTGTGCATCCCTAAGAGATGTTGCAGGTGTCGTATCTCTGTTTGGAGCCACGTCTGTAGGCTCTGTCGTGTCCATGGCTGAAGCAACTGAGTGGAACCACCGTCGTGGACTCTCTAAGAAGGACAGGCACAAAAATTCAACTTTGTATGAAAGCTGAAAAAAATAAACTGATTTTCTCTTTGAGTTTTTTTCTTTATATAAACTTGCTGTTGCTTCAGACAAAAAGGGTATATGAAAATTAACAAAAACATTTTTACATAGTATTACTTATACCACTATTACTACTTTTACTGCACCATCACCACTGGAATGGACCATTATATGACCTGAACAAAGACAAACTTTGATTTGTGTTTTTACTTAAAAGCCACTTCTTCCCATTCTGTGCTCTAACAAGTTCTACAAATTTAGAGAGACCACAGTCAAACTGACGTATGTGAAGAACCAGGGCGACTGTAGGGCCACCGTTGTGTTTGCGTGGATGTACATTGGTCCTATAAACCCCTGGTACCCTGGCTGCCCAGGTGTTATTCACAAAATGTGACTCGGCCTCATAACAAATAGACTTGTGCTTTTCTCAGTCACAGGTAGTAGTATTGCTTGCAATAGAAACATGTTATCATGGCTTTGGGTGGGAGGGGTGGGGGACAGGATTGCTGTGAGTAGTAACAAATCGTTGCTTCTCCCTTTATTTTTGCTTGTTTATCTTTAAAGGGACAGTGCATTGCCATCAGTGACATTAACGAGTAACAGTAATAGATCAAAGATCAATGTGGATGTTTACTCATTGATTGTGGGTCTCTGTACTCCTTTAGAGTTTCCATTGTGCGTATGTGTGTTTATAAGGTTGAAAAGTAACTTTAGTCATTTGGAAGGAAAGAGCAGGAACTTTCCACAGAGAGTTAACCTCATATGCTACCGATCTTTTTTTCAACGACAGTTATGACAAGTTGACAATGTTTTATGGTTTATCTTTTTCTTTATTTCGGAGGTTGATGAATTCCACTTATACGTACATCAATATTAGTCTCAGAGAAAGTAATTTATGTACAGTGTTTCTACAGTAAAGAATAAAATACATTGAAACTAACGTCGTTTTTGCTGTGTTTGTTCTTCACTTTCACTGCTAGCAGCGATAAGAAAAAACTGATTTACTCAAGTGCTTTTTCACGCATTACATGCTTTTTATTGGCAACATCTGAAAACATTGTAACATGACTTAATAATGAAGCCTGAGATGGGGAAGGATTTTCTACAAAAGATGTCATTGAAAATCAAATCCACTAACCACCAACACCAAGAAACATCCAGCTCCCAACACAAACACAAACTGTGCACAAGGACCAAACAAACTACATGCAGGTAGTGTTTTTCAAGCAAATGCAAAACAAGAAGACCGTCTAAGTCAACTCAGAAAGACCGGAACATTGTAATGGGTCCTGACTAGGGATGGGTATGGCACCGGTTCTGACATAAACGGTAGTAACCAGAAAAGCAGCGCACATTTCGCTGCTTTATTTCGGTGCTTTTTTTTCCTGAGATGTCACACACTTCGGATTCCAGCCAATCATTTTACGTTTCCAAGGATAGTAGGCGGGTCCAGGTACGTACGTTCTTTTAGAGCAGAGCTACAGATTAAAAATACCCAAGGCGAAGAGGTCAAAGTCTGGCTGTACTTCACAGCAAAAGATGCAAACTCAGCAGCCTGCAACAAGTGCTTTAAGCTGATACTGTGATACTGTCAAAGGAGGTAACACCTCAAATCTGATGAAACACCTGGCGACGCATAGCGTTTTGTTAAAAGCCGAGAAATGCGGCGTATTTGATAGCTTGCTGCGAGACCTCACACCGAGCGCATCTACTGCGGGTGTGGTGCCTGTTATCGGACCCGGAGTTAGCAACATCCCCCAAAAACCCGAAGAGGAGAGTCCTGGCCCCTAGCCCTGCCAGTGTAGCAGAAATGATGACGGATGATGATGCAGCAGCAGCCGTTCTTCTCTGCGTGAGTAGCTTAATGTTGTTCGTGTGTAATTTACGTTGAGTAGGCTAACCACGTTATTACATTAATGCATGTAAATTGAACTAACAAACATCATCATAGCTACATGCGGCTGTCTTCTTGTTTGATGGCAGATACTCCCTTCACCCTGGCCAAAAAGGCTAAAATGACCAAAGAAAAAGTGGAAAACAATTAAACATGAGAGGTTTTTGGACAAAGTTTGTGTTTTTTCCATTGTTTAAGCACTGCTTCCAGCCAAGAGTGATACCATATATGCCCCATAGCTGCAGAAAAGGCTAACATTGTTATCTTTTTACAAAAAAACAGCTGAACATGAGAGGTTTTTGGACCAAGTGTGTGTTCTCCATTCTTTAAGCACCGGTTTGAGCACCGTTTAAGCACCGGCACCGTTTCAAAATTACCGGTTTGGTACTGGTATCGGATAAAACCTAAACGATACCCATCCCTAGTGCTGACCCAGCTCTTTTTTTCCTTCTAAGGTTGATCACCATCTCAGTGGTCTTATGTGCGCATGAACTAGTTATTCAGCATCACTCTGAGACAGGATGTTTTTAATTTTAGAGATTTTGTGCAAATCAGTGGCAGCACTTCTTGCATTGTCAAATCTAATAATATACATGAATTAAAATGTGCCAAAATAAAGCAGTTGCTCTCCTTTCATGTTGGACAGCACTGTCCTAAGGTTCACACTCCCTTGCTACCTCCCAGAGTCCTCAAAGACACAAAAGACTCTTCCTGTGGAGTTGTCTGCTTCCCCCAACTTCCTTACTAGACCCCCACCATCTGTCTTACTGTATGAGTGTGAGACATGTTTAAATCCAGTGGCACCAAGGCATCATACAATAAAATGATGTGATTAATACATAAGTAAAAGAAATTCCTATACATGCCCCTTCCTGATTTCTTATGTTTTAACATGTTTGTTACACTTACATGTTTCCAAATGTTAACACAGATGTTCAGAGTAAATACAGATTGTAGTTTTTTAAATGATGATTTCATTTAGTTTGGGGAAACAGCTCTCCAACTTTACCTCATGTAGAAAAAGTCATTTCCTTCTAAACCTAATAAGTGGTTTTGTCATCTAGCAAGAACTGCAATGAGTGTGTTACAGCACTGTGGAGGAAATTTGGTCCTCTCTTCTTTGCAGAATTGTTTTCATTCGGCCACTTTGGAGGGTTTTCCAGCATAGGCTGAGTTTTTAAGGTCATGCTAAACCATCTCAATCTGATTGCAGTCTGCACTTTGACCAGGTCAAAACCTCCATGTTGTTTTTTGAGCCATTCAGAGATGATCTTGCTGCTGTGTTTTGCATTATTGTCCTGGTGCACTTGAGCTTCAGGGCACATTAAATGAGACAAGTGAGGCCTTCAGGTTTTCCACATTTTCTGGATTAAGGCCCTCATCGTGGTTCGATTCCCAAAGCGCTTGAAATGCCTTTTGTTAACCATTCCTCGCCGTCAGTCCCCTGACCGTGGTCGGGAGACACGAGGGGAGATGCTTCCTCCAGGGCCGAAGTTTGTCCTCCTTCGGGGTTAACTCCCTTCACTTTTGTGGAGTAGTGAGGCAGACAGAAATCAGCCGAGGCACCGGAGAGTACTGAGGAGATGAGGCTTTAATAACAGTACTGCACACTTCGTAAACACACTGCATAGCCTGTAGCCCGTTAGAACGCTGCTCCCGGTCGCCCTCTCTACCCATGACACACTCTCTCACTCTCTTTTCCCTCTTTCGCTCCCCGCGTTTCCTTTTCGCGCATGCTCACACACACATCACATACACTCCTTACTGCACCCAGTCACACACAAGACAGCAATTCCCGCAACACTACCCCCACTCTGGATGGCAATTAAACAATAATTCCACTCCAGCATTGAAATGCATAAAACTGGTACACAATCCCCTTTACCACTTGGAGCCCACAGGAGATAAAAGTGTTAGCCATTACCGCATATAAGGTGAGGTATAGTGTCAACAAGTGCACTTCAGTGACAAAGAGGTTGGCTCAAGTAAGGTGTACATACATGTGCAAAATAAAGCATTTCAAGTGCTGTTAAGTAGAAAAGAAATTACACAATTGTAACTATTACATGGCGACCGGGAATAACCAACTTATCCTAGCATCTAGGAAGGCACAAATACAAATGGATAAGTGCATGTAGATAACCCCGTAGGTCCTTCAGATACTTTTTTTTAAATGTAAACACTGGAACAATGAAAAAAATATATAACTCTTTTAAACCATTGTAGCTAACAGTATAGGAGGCTGAAACGATTTAAACTTGAACTGAATCTTCAGTCCTACTTCGAACTGTCCATGGTAGGTAAACCAAGCTAAGTGATCCACACTCCATACCGGTCTGGAGCTCTGCGCCGACGAGTTGGTCGCTGAAACTGCTGGCCCGGGTGGTCTGGCTCACCCACCACACCCCCACCATTCTCATGGTCTACATGGGAAGGGGACGATGGGACAACCACAACCAGAGCGGGATCAGCTGCAACTGAGACAGAAGGCTGAGAGGAGCTGGGGCCATTGCCAGTTGCAGTAGAGAACAGACTGTGCAGACCCAGATCACGGTCTGCTGGGTCATCCTCTAAAGCTGGTGGTGGGACCTCTGTAGGGGACCACTGATGAGCCTGATCAAGGACCCAGGTATTGTCCAGTGGCTCGCGGCAGCGATAATGCTTTAGCTGGTCATGGTGGACAACTTTCACTTTAGACCTTGGGTTCTTCTGGATCCGATAAACTAGGTCATCCAATTGCCCCAGGACAAAGAATGGTCCTTCATACGATGGGAGGAACTTTCTGACCTTGTTCTTGACGTGACGTGTTCCTTTGATGAGATACCACACAGGATCTCCAGTCTTATACTGTGTGTGGCAACAGTTCTTGTCGTATTGCCTTTTTGCGCGCTTGACTGACTCACCCAGGGCCTCCCTGGCGATGAGGTGGGCCAGCTCCAGCCGCTCACGCATTTGCTGCACATACTCTGGAACTGAGGGTTGGTTGTCTGGATCAGGAGGTAGACCTGCGACAAGGTCCACTGGCTCACTCAGTTCTCGGCCAAACATCATGAAGTTCGGGGTGAAACCTGTAGCACTGTGTTTGGTCGCCCTGTAGGCCATAACAGCGTACGGGATCATCAGGTCCCAGTCCCAATGACAACGCTCTGCTGTGGAGGCCAGGATCTTCTGGAGAGTGGCATTGAAACGTTCAACCTGGCCATCTGACTGGGGTCGGAATGGCGTTGTATGAGTCTTATCTATGCCAAACAAACTGCACACCCCTTGGAACACATCAGATTCAAAATTGCGTCCCTGGTCACTGTGTAGTGCTTGAGGTATCCCGTAGCGGCACACCCACTCAGATGCAACGACCTCGGCAACGGTTGCAGCCCGTTCATCTGGGATAGGAAAGGCTTCAGTCCACTTTGTAAAGTAGTCTTGTATCACAAGCACATATCGGTTTCTGCGCTCTGTCTCATTCAGTGGTCCCATAATGTCCAGCGCAACGCGCTCCATTGGGGCTCCTACCCGGACAGTTCCCATCGGAGCTTGCGGTGTCTTCTGGGGTCGGGCCCTGGATGCACAGCTGGTACAAGTACGGCACCAAAGAGCGACGTCTTCCCTCATGTGATACCAATAGAATCGGGTTCGTAGTCTGGCCACAGTCCTCTCGACACCAAAATGTCCACCCACTGGCCCTTCGTGCATCTGGCCCATCACTTCTGGTTGTAGCTTGCGTGGCAGTACGATTTGGGGATAGAACTGGGTCTCGTCAAGGCAGTAGAAGCGACGGACCAGAACTCCATCTCTGAAGTAGAGCCGTTTCCATTGAGCCCAGTATGTCTTAGTGGCTGGGCTGCATGGTGAAACGATAGTCCATGGGGGGCGCTCACTGCTGGCCTCCATCCAGGCGCGTATGGGTGCAATGTCTGCATCAGCGTCCTGGGCTTGGCTCAGCTCCCCCATGGTCCAGCCATGAAACAGAGAAGCAGTATCGAGGGTTTTAGCCACATATACTTTCTCAGTCAGCTTTACAGTGTGTGTATTAGTGGACATGTTCTGGTGTGATATGTCTGTTCTAGTGTGAATTGTCTGTTCTGAGATGTCTGTGTTGATAGGAGTGTTTTGACATAAAATGTCTGACTTTGTAAGAGCAGTTTGGTCTAAAGTCTTTGTTTCTGGTGTGGTGGTGTTATGACTTACCCCCACTAGACACACCGCTGTAGTAGCCGGTTGTCCCTCCACCCTCACCGGACTCAGCAACAGGGAGCTGGTGTCAGAGTCCAACTCGCATTGAACTGCCTGATGACTGGTCCCCCCGAGATGCTTGGGGGGGTCCTGCACTCTGCATGGACAGGACTGGCGACAGGGTCTTCTGGAGAGGCTATCAGCATTGGTGTGCAGTCGACCTGGACGGTGGATGATCTCAAAGTTGTACTCGGCAAGCTTCTCGAGCCATCGAGCTAATTGTCCCTCTGGCTCTTTCATTTTTGTTAGCCACCGTAGACTGCTATGGTCTGTGCGCACTTTGAAAGGCCGTCCAAGGAGATACTGGCGAAAGTGGGACGTGAAATCCACGACGGCTAGTAGTTCACGTCGTGTGGTGCAGTAGTTTTGTTCAGTTCTTGATAGCTTACGACTGCCATATGCCAGCACACGTTCCACGCCCTGTTGCATCTGTGACAGCACCGCGCCGATGCCAGTGTCGCTGGCATCAGTGTCTAGTGTCATTTCTCCATGGTCAAGTGGATAGCCAAGAACAGGGGCAGAGGTGAGTCGACACTTCAGCTTGTCGAAAGCTGCTTGGTGCTCAGCATGCCACTGAAAATGTGCATTCTTCTTGGTCAGGTTGTGCAGGGGTTCGGCTATAGAGGCAAAATCTTTCACAAACCGGCGGTAATATGAGGCCAGGCCGATGAAGCGTCTGACCTCCTGGATGGACGTAGGTGTGGGCCACATCTGAACTTTTTGAACTTTGCTGGGGTCGGTAGCCACACCATGCTCGGATACCACATGGCCAAGATAAGCAACTTCGCGGCGAAAGAGGCAGCATTTGGCAGGTTTCAGTTTCAAGTTAGCTTGTTGAAGTCTATAGAATACCTGGCCAAGCCGTTGCAGCATCCCCGACACGTCCTTAGCCAGCACGATGATGTCGTCCAAGTAGACCAGGCAGGTCTCCCACTGCATGCCAGCCAGGACGCGGTCCATCAGCCGCTGGAACGTTGCCGGGGCATTGCATAGTCCAAATGGCATGACGTTCCACTCGAAGAGGCCTGTCCTAGTGCAGAAAGCGGCGGCCCTGCGTGCTCTAGGCGTCAGCTCAACCTGCCAGTAGCCTGATGCAAGGTCTAATGTGCTGAACCATCTGGCAGTTGAGAGTGTGTCCAGCGTGTCCTGGATGCGGGGCAGCGGGTAGGCGTCTGTTATGGTGCGGTCGTTGAGGGCCCTGTAATCAATGCAGAGACGGTATGTCCCGTCTTTCTTACGCACCATAACGATGGGCGAGGCCCAGCTGCTGCAGCTGCGTTGGGCGAGACCGCTCTGTAGACTGTCGTAGATCTGCTGATCAGCATTTTGCTGCTTTTCCCCTGCCATTCTTCGTGGATTTTGTTTGACTGGGGCACCAGGACGGGTTATGATGTCATGCTGCACAAGGCTGGTTCGGCCCAGGTCAGCAGGCCCTGTAGAAAACACATGTCCATAAGTGCAAAGCAAGCGTTTCAGTTGGAGCTGTTCATAGTCATTGAGGTCTGTGGAGCTCTGGGCATAGAGCTCCTGCAGGTGCAGAGGGACCACAGGAGGGCTGGTCAGAGAGTCTGCAGCTGGGGAGACCATGGAGGGTTCCACGGCCTCAGCTGGCTGGAGGAGCCCGGCAATGGATCCCGCCTTAATTGTTACTGCTTTATTGCCAAGGTTAAAAAGGCGAAGTGGGACAGCTTTAGAAGGCTGTGCGTTGACTAGGACTAGGCGATAAGTACTTTGTGCTTCTCAACAAAACCTTTGGTGGGACTAAGCATCATGTCACCTCGAGCTGCTGCACCAGGATGAACGTTGCCTTTCACCATATACTCTTGCCCCGGTTCCACCACCACAGTTCTAGCTATTCTCACTGCGTGTGACTTTGTACTGGCTTCGGTTTGGTAGTAGAGCACCTCTTCACCGAAAAGGATGATGCGGCGTTTGCCAAAATCAAGACGTGCTTCAGCTTGAGTGAGGAAGGGATGCCCAAGCAGCACCTCATTTCCTGCTATATCTGCCACCAAGAAATCAACATCCACCTGTCGATTGTTGATATTGACAGGTATCTGGGCTTCACCTGGCACCGGCACGTCCCCAGGTCCCACACCAAGCAAGGCCTCAACAACTGAGGGCTGTAGTGGTGGTCTCACGTCTGGGTGGATGGAGTTGTAGTAGGGCAGCGGCAGCACGCTCCTCCGGGCTCCACTGTCCAAAACAGCACATACCTCCACTTCGTAGAGGCGCATGGGGATACTCATTTCTTGGCTTTGGCACTTAAGGTGGAGCACAGTGGGTTTTGGGCTGTCCCAAGGGCTACTGTTCAATGTTAAGGCCTTGGTGGTTTTGTGAGGGGAAGGGCACTGCTTTTGGACATGGCCCCAACCTTGACAGTTATGGCAGCGAACCCCACTCCTTTTAAAATTTCTGTGATTGTTCGGTGTTGTTGAGGGTGTGTGTGGGACAAAACGATTCGGTGAGGGGCTAGCTGCAGGTGCATGCTCAGCAACAGTCTCATCTTTGTCTTTTTCTCTGACGACAGCAGCTCGGGGCCGGCGTTCAGCTGCGTTACGGGCTCCTTGCTGCATGGCACTGGTTACATAAGATGCAGCCCTTTTAGTGGTTTCGTGTCGGTGGGCTATTTTGTATGCACAGGCAAGTGTGGCTGGGTGCCTCTCTAGCAGCTTCTGTACTATTTCTGCATCACCCAGCCCATTGGTGAAAACTTCAACAGCTATAGAGTCTTGTTCAATCTCTGCTCTATTACCATATGCAACAGCCACTTTCCCATAAATGTCATCTCTGAAAACATGCAGGGCCTCACCAGGTTTACGCACTCGCTGCCTCAGTTCTACAGCAACAGCAGCTGCATGGTCAGAAGAAGGGCCATATGCAGTTTCCAGTTCGTCCACCAGGCGGCGGTAATCCCATTTGGATGAGCGGGGATTTCTGTGGATAATGGCCCCTGCTGCTCCAACTAGGCAGAATTTAAGCTGAGTTGTCATTGTTTTTTCTGACCAATAGTTGGCTTCAGCGCAGCTCTCAAACCTGTGCAGAAATTCCTTCCACGGTGTAGTGCCGTCATATTGGCCCGGACGTAGGGTGGGGACTCTCTCTCTAGTGTCACCGTCCTCTTCACTGTCAGATGGGGGCTGACGGGGCACACAGCGGGTCTTGCCTGGTTTCGAGCGGGGTTTATGCTGTGCAGTGGTTTCCCCATAGCTTATGGCTTCATTATGGCTACTGGAAGGCATACATTGCATGGGTGTATTTAACATTGCGTTAAACTGAGCCGGTGTGCTGTGTACAAAACTGTCCATGTGAGCAGAGGAAAATGGGTTTGAGTCTGGATAGTGGATTTTCATTTGGGGAGTAGGAGCTGGATAATAGTTCATGCTGCTGCCCGTGTTTCTCTCACGGCCGTAGCTGCGGCATTCAGCATCAACGAAGGGATTCGTGCGGGAAAACTGCGGCTGGGCAGGACCATCGGGCGGCGCGAATACACCCTCTCCATTAGCATGCGTGTTAGCACAACTTTCGGCACACAGGAATGGGTTCATATATTCACATTTAGTCACAGCTCTGTCTCTGTTAGCTTCCCTAATGCTTGCGGCACCCTCGGAGACACTGGTCAGCGACATGAACGGGTTGGAGTAATTGGTCTCAAGTCCGTACTTTTCGGGAGAATGGCGAGCAGCGGCCATCGCGAGTTAGCTTAGCTGCGGGCTAATACACTTGTAATTACAGTCACTCGGCTTTATCGTTAGCCACTTTAGCCTGTCGGTTTTTCTCTGTGCTCACCACTTCTTTAACAACGTGAGAGGGTCCCTTCGTGGTCGCCAGTGTTAACCATTCCTCGCCGTCAGTCCCCTGACCGTGGTCGGGAGACACGAGGGGAGATGCTTCCTCCAGGGCCGAAGTTTGTCCTCCTTCGGGGTTAACTCCCTTCACTTTTGTGGAGTAGTGAGGCAGACAGAAATCAGCCGAGGCACCGGAGAGTACTGAGGAGATGAGGCTTTAATAACAGTACTGCACACTTCGTAAACACACTGCATAGCCTGTAGCCCGTTAGAACGCTGCTCCCGGTCGCCCTCTCTACCCATGACACACTCTCTCACTCTCTTTTCCCTCTTTCGCTCCCCGCGTTTCCTTTTCGCGCATGCTCACACACACATCACATACACTCCTTACTGCACCCAGTCACACACAAGACAGCAATTCCCGCAACACTTTGTAACCCTTTCCAGACTGATAGAGTTCAGTGTTTCTTAGCTGTTTCTTTAGATGTCCACGATGTTGCTTTCTGAGATCTTTTAGTCAACTTCACTTTTTTTTGGTTTTTTCTGCCTGTCCCATTTGGTTCTTTAGCCGTCAGAATTGTTGTCTGAAGACCAACAAGGAGACCCAATGGATTTACTTTGCCATCATGGCATTGCCGTATTGGTCCATTTGATCTACCTTTGTTGTTATTATTTATTTTATTTTATTTTCAGTTGTTACAGACGGGACAGACATGACTGGGGAATAGGAAAGGGAGAAAGAAAGATGAAGGAAAAGGAAAACAGAAGGGAAGAGGGACAGTGAGAAAGGAAACTTAAAAAGAGAATGAAGAGAAAAAACATCTCCTGGATCACCTGTTGAGAGAAAGAGAAGAGAAAACAAGGAAAAAAAAAAACAGAGCAACATATACTAAACACAACACCATCACCAGTAGCGGTTTTTGATACGGGCGACATCGTGGTGGGGGGCGGTATCACGGGCATCGGCAAAAAAGAAAAAGAAAAAAAGAAATTGCTCGTACTCATGCTGTCCCGACATCAGCCAGCGCATAGTGGGAATGGTACAGGCACCGATCGGTTTTCTGTCGCTCATTTGCTGGGAGTAAGGGCGCCCTCTGTTTGCGAGGTGTGCCTGCTGCTTGCGGCACAGGGAGGAGAGGGCCGGGCGGCGCGGGATTCTCTGGCTGGCTGGAGCAGCATCTAATAACCAACTCGCAAAATAAAACAAAGATAAAAACAAAACAACAAACACGAAAACACCAGACATTATGATACAGACTTATAATTTGTGTGGTGGATCATAAATTTGATTAGTTTTGAAGTTGTACATCTCTGTTCCTTACATTTCATGTCATGCCCTTATTAATGTTTTATTTGTTGCTTTGACTGTTTTCGAATAGAATGTGCAGTGGGAATATAGAGGGAGATAAGTAGTGAAAGTTTTGCCTGGGTTGATTGTGCGTCAATCCATTGGTAATGCCTCAGGGCTCCAGTAGGTGGATTCGCTCGTCTTCTCCTTCACTCAATACAGACGAGTGAGAGCTGCGTGTTCGTGCCATTCTTTCACTTCTCCTCACTATTTCCCCTGTTTAAGGGCACAACATTTGCACCGATGTTTTTTCGAAATTCTATACACGAAAAGTGAGCGCGAGAGCCCTCGCTGCGCCTGCTGCTGAAATCAAAGTAAACTTTATTGTCATCTCCACTACATACAGTCCAGTATATAGAGAGACGAGACGACGAGGCTCCAGTTACAGCAGTGCAAGTAAACAAACGATAAATATAAGAAGAGTAAGAAAATAAATATAACTTTAGGACTCGGGGTAAAGGATCAATAACAATTTAACATTTACAGTTTGATGATTTAAAGTCTCACACACAACCCGTCGAAAGGGGAGGGAGACCAGCTGCTTCCAAATAGAGCACATTTCATTCATAATGTTGTAAATTATGTATTCATGATTTGAATCCTGGGTTGTGTGAAATCCCAGAAATACACCTTAGACAAAGTGAAACTGTGAACTAAGGTGTAGGTGTGTTAGGTTATGTTGTGGTGATCCTCGGGTTGAGGGATTTGTGTTCATACTGGAGTGCAAAATTAAAACCAACGTAAGATGGACAAGAAAAGTTCAAAGCCATCAGGTGCTCAGTTTAGAAAAAAGAGAAGAGGAGGAGAAACGAGCAAAAGATGCAGGTAAGCAGATGTGTGATTGGATAATGGCAGGTCATCCTGAACCAATCAGAATCAGAATACTTTATTAATCCCCAAGGAAATTATGTGCATTACAGTTGCTCCAAGAAGAAATCAGAAAACAGATTTTAATATTAATTAGTCATTGTCAGTTGTTGATTTATCCTGTTCTCACTGTATGACGAATTATGATGGCTGTTCGGTAGCTGTTTGCATACAATGCATACTCTCTCTGTCTCTCTTCATATGTGTGTGTGTGTTTCTCTGGTAAAATTCAGTATGGTTCCGACAACAGTGACAACAGTTTTATGTTAATGTACAATTCTTAATATGTACAATCAAAATGTACAATTCTTAATATGTTTTGGACTCCAGACCATTACAGACTACAGGACCACTAAACCCTCCCCCGCATCCTCTGATGTCTCCTTCCTCAACGAGCTCAACAACTTTTATGCTCGTTTTGAGCGAGGGAACCCCACAACCACAACCAAAGCAGACATGACGCCAGACCACCAACCTCTGACTCTCTCCCCCACCGATGTAGGAGCGGTGCTGAGCAGGATCAATGTCCACAAGGCTGCAGGCCCTGATGGCATCCCCGGGCGTGTTCTCAGAGCGTGTTCTGGGGAGCTTGCAGGAGTGCTCACAGACATATTCAACCTGTCCTTGGCCCACGCTGTGGTACCGGCCTGCTTCAAATCCACCTCCATCGTCCCGATACCCAAAAACTCCAACCCATCTTGCCTCAATGATTACCGCCCAGTAGCACTCACCCCCATCATCACTAAGTGCTTAGAGCGACTGGTCCTAGCACACTTCAAATCCTGTCTCCACCCCACCCTGGACCCCCACCAATTCGCATACCGCCAGAACAGGAGCACAGAGGATGCAGTCTCCATCGCACTGCACTCTGTCCTCTCACACCTGGACAACAACAACACCTACGCCAGAATGCTGTTTATAGACTTCAGTTCAGCGTTCAATACAATCCACCCCTCACAACTCATCAGGAAACCGACAGACCTGGGCATCAGTTCCCTCATCTGCAAATGGTTACTGGACTTCCTGACCAACCGCCCCCAACATGTCCGGCTGGATAACCACTGCTCATCTACAATCACGATGAACACCGGTGTACCACAAGGCTGCGTGATGAACCCTTTCCTCTACTCCCTCTTCACCCACGACTGCAGACCTGCTGATGGTTCCAACACCATCATTAAGTTTGCAGATGACACCACGGTGATTGGCCGCCTACAGGGAGGAGGTGGATCGTCTGGCTGAGTGGTGCGACAGAAACAACCTGCTGCTTAACACCGAGAAGACCAAGGAGCTCATCGTGGACTACAGGAGGAATGCTGACCCACATCCACCCATCCACATTAAGGGGACGGCTGTGGAGCGTGTGAGCAGCTTCAAGTTCCTGGGAGTCCACATCTCCAAGGATCTCATCTGGACGACCAACTGCTCCAAGCTGGTCAAGAAGGCTCACCAGCGCCTCTTCTTCTTGAGGACTCTGAGGAAGAACCACCTGTCCTCAGACATCCTGGTGAACTTCTATCGCTGCACCATCGAGAGCATCCTGACCAACTGTATAACAGTCTGGTACGGGAACTGCTCTGCCTCGGACCGGAAGGCGTTGCAGAGGGTCGTGAAAACTGCCCAGCGCGTCGCCGGAGCACCACTTCCTGCCATAAAAGACATCTACAGGAAGCGGTGTCTGAAAAGGGCTGGGAAAATCATCAAAGACCCCAGTCACCCATCACATGGACTCTTCACCCTCCTGCCCTCTGGGAGGCGCTACAGGAGCCTCCGGACTAAGACCACCAGGTACCGGAACAGCTTCTTCCCCACAGCTGTGAGACTCCTGAACTCTGCCTCCTGACATCTGACCCACGTTAAACTCATGGACTGAACATACACACACCCACAATGGACAACTGTACCCTCAAACACACAATAATAACATGGACTGAACCACCACTCACAACCACTAGCACTTTATATAGCCTCTGTAGAAACTATCTACACCCTCACTTATCTTAACTGCACTACTGTATAGTTCTGTGTAAATAATCATTCTGTACATACGATAATTTTTAATCCTACAACTGTTTATAACTTGCATAGTTCCCATTTCTGTATAACTGTATATCTCAGATTCTGTAAAGTTATTTATTTCATATTCTGTATAGTTTTTCATATTTATATCCTGTTCATAGCCTGTACATAGCTTGTACTCACTACAGCCTGTACATACTTATAGTTATAGAATATTCACAACATACTTCATACCGTGTACATTATAACATACCATAATAGACCCATTTCTGTAATATACTCACATATCTATATTATTGCTAATATATATTGTAATATATCTATATCACTAAAGCACTTCTGGATGGATGCAAACTGCATTTCGTTGCCCTGTACCTGTGCATGTGCAATGACAATAAAGTTGAATTCTATTCTATTCTATTTTATGTATGTGCCTGTGTGTGTGTGTGGGGGGGGGGGGGGGCAGGCAGTGTTCGCCCAGAGCGGCAAACAGGCTAGGACCGCCACTGCAGGGAGGTGTTTCTGTCTCTGTCATTCCAGGAAAAGGTCGGGAGTGAGCGGAGTAGGAGGGAGACATCAGGACTGCTGCGTTGATTCCAGGAAGAAGACAGTCATAATAATAATGTGTTGTTGTTGGTAGGGCTGTTCATCACATCAGTTACAATGGTGATGTCATTTGTAGTTTACAAATGACAAAATGTTTACATAAAATCATGACAGTGTTTACATGATATCACCCACTACTAACTAGGGATGGGTACCGGTGTCCGGTGCCATGATGGCACCGGTTCTGACATAAACGGTAGTAACCAGACCGAAAAGCAGCGCACATTTCGGTGCTTTTTTTTCCTGAGCTGTGATACACTTCTAGCCAATCATTTTACGTTTCCGAGGATAGTAGGCGGGCCCAGGTACGTACGTTCTTTTAGAGCAGAGCTACAGATTAAAAATGCCCAAGGCTAAGCGGTCAAAAGTCTGGCTGTACTTCACAGCAAAATATGCAAACTCAGCAGCCTGCAACAAGTGCTTTAAGCTGATACTGTGATACTGTCAAAGGAGGTAACACCTCAAATCCGATGAAACACCTGGCGACGCATAGCGTTTTTTTTTTTAAAAGCCAAGAAATGCACCGTATTTGATAGCTTGCTGCCAGACCTCACACCGAGCGCATCTACTGCGGGTGTGGTGCCTGTTATCGGACCCGGAGTTAGCAACATCCCCAAAAACACGAAGAGGAGAGTCCTGGCCCCTAGCCCTGCCAGTGTAGCAGAAATGATGAGGATGATGATGCAGCAGCAGCCGTTCTTCTCTGCGTGAGTAGCTTAATGTTGTTCGTGTGTAATTTACGTTGAGTAGGCTAACCACGTTATTACATTAATGCAGGTAAGGTGAACTAGCAAACATCATCATAGCTACATGCGGCTGTCTTCTTGTTTGATGGCAGATGCTCCCTTCACCCTGGCCAAAAAGGCTAAAATGACCAAAGAAAAAGTGGAAAACAGCTAAACATGAGAGGTTTTTGGACAAAGTTTGTGTTTTTTCCATTGATTAAGCACTGCTTCCAGCCAAGAGTGATGCCATATATGCCCCATAGCTGCAGAAAAGGCTAACATTGTTATCTTTTTACAAAAAAACAGCTGAACATGAGAGGTTTTTGGACAAATTTTGTGTTCTCCATTCTTTAAGCACCGGTTTGAGCACCGTTTAAGCACTGGCACCGTTTCAAAAGTACCGATTTGGCACCGGTATCGGATAAAACCTAAACGATACCCATCCCTACTACTAACATTACTTTATTTACTGTATCTTTTGAAAAAAAAATACTGCTATTTATACAGCAAAAGACTTAAGAATATTCAACAGGAGCAGGTTTCATTGTTCCCTGGTTTTATTATCACACTGTTCACCAAACCTTCACCATCTTATCCAGGAGGGTCACCTCTTCACCCTCACATGGAAGAAGTAATCTGATTGGCATGGTGGTATGTTTGAAGCAGGTCCCTTGTGTAGCGCTGGAACCCAGTCACGATGTTTCATCCATTTCATGGGCTGGTTTGCTGCAATAATGCCAAATAATTAGCATCTCTATAGATAGAAGGTAGTTCTGCAAAATCACTCAGTAGGATGTTTGTTCTAATTTGCTATGAGCTCAGAGCGCATCGAAAATAAAACTAATAGGCTATAAAGAGTGATATGAACATATTTAGAACTTACCGGAATGAAAATGTCTGGAGCACCAACAGATATTTGGAGATGGAAGAGAACTGCACGTCAGCTCGTCTCACAGCTGCTATCCAGGCTAGACGCCTTCGTTTGGTAACGTCGATACACGAGCTGCCTCATGTCGCTTCCGGGTTGGGAAAGAATTAAAAGATAAACCCTTTTCAAGCTTATTCTCTTGCCAGTCGTGCGATCGAACATTGCAGCCGACCACACAGCAAATACAAACCATGGCTGTTGTGTGTGACTTCGCTCCCTTTTCACTTGCGCTTTGTTTAGACCCCCAAAATGGCGGATCGGGCCAAAATCCTTTCCATGCCCACCCCCGTGACATCACGCTCCAAAGCCCTATAACGATATATATCGGATGACGATATAAAAACATCTATCGTTTCATTTTACACTATCGTTTGTTTCGTGGTGTCACAAAATAAACTGTTTACAGCAATATTTTTTCATGTTTTGATGTCACTGTAGTGGCTACATTAATTTCTTAAAGTTCTCTCTTTCTCTTATATTTAATATAACCACACTACGGACGGACAAGCGCCTGTTTTTATGCGTTGTAAAACCATCGCGTGTCCGCTGGTTTATTTTCCACATAAACCTTTCACAATAAAGCTCAAGATCCTGTTGAGACTTTTCAAAATAAACTGAATCACATGAAAAAGTATGCAGAGAGTTTACGGATGAGAAGCAAAAAAGAGCCGTCAGGTGCTAAAAAATAAACCTTAGACTCAAACGTTAGAACAGGCTTTTCCCCGCAGCACGCCGTGTAATAAATACAAAGAAAACGGCGCCGTTACAACTTATGACTAAAAATGTATCGTTTCATGCATCGGTTAAAACACTCGACTCCAGCTACAGGACAGCTGGAAACACTTCACACAAGTCGAGCTGCCCGAGATTCACAGAGTTTACAGAAAATGTTAAATGTTTGTGATTTATATCGTTATTGGGACGATAGATGTCTTAATATCGGGATATGAGATTGTGGTCATATCGCACAGCCCTAGTTGTTGGGATATAAAACTGTATGGCCTGATCCAGGGTCATCCTTTCGGTGAAGACAGACGGCTGTGTGAATGTCAAGAAGCCTGGAGAGAAGCCTTACAGCTGTCATGTAAGATTTCAGGCTGTTTTGGAGAGTAAAGGTGAAAAGAAGGCGACTGGACTTCTTTAAGTTTGTTGACCAAGAAGCTTCTGGACTCTCAGGTATCTGAAGTCTTGTGGTGGTTGGCTGTGGTTTGGGGGCAGTGCCAGGGGAGTCTAGTTGGCACGACTGCCAGCCATCACCTAATCGTGACTTCCATGAGTCAAAATCTCAGTAGGTTAGTGGGACAGGTTATGTGTGATGAAGAGCAGAGCTGCGGCTGACAGCAGCAGTGACTGCAAGCTGACAAGGACCAGCGAGTGCTGCTGAGGCAGTGTATGTAAGCACTGAAAGAATAAAGTCTGAATTGTCATTGAAGGAGTGTCAGTGTGCATGTGTTGGGTCCCACGGTAGTAATGAGTGGTTTCCCAGCATATGAGGCAATGATGGACTCATGGGCAGGGCAGTTGTTGGCATAGATGGTGGCTACCATCCACCATGAACAGGGGGCGGGGCAGCAGCAGTAGCTGGAGACGCTGCAGGCATGCTCTCAGCCGCACACAGAGGTACTGGTAAACCTGGTAGCTCGGTCTGGGCCCTCGGTACAACTGAGCTTGCAGCGTCTCTGTGCACTGTGGTGTACATTCCCAGTGGTGTGCATGCTGTCTGGAAGGTCAACTGGTAAATTAGCCGGCCACTCCGTGGCACCCATTACCATTAATGGTGGTCCGGTTTGAGCGCATTGGTATGAACCTCATCAGCATATTTTAATAAAGTATACAGGAATATCGCTTTAAATGAGTTCTCGTGTATTATGCCATGTGATATCCTGAAGCAGTGCTGCTGTGCGGGATATTGGCAAGGAGTGTGATGCAGGTGCTGTTCCAGGTTATCACCTGAGTTGGCATCCAAAAAGAGATACTGACACTCGCACAAAGATCTACGTGACTGAACATTAAGCCTGTTTGGACGAGCATGACGACTCCCAGGCTGACGGGGTGGTGGAGGACCGGATTAAGACCTTAAAGTCCATGATTTGTACGTTTATTCATGAGGTTGAACGCGATGGGGAACGCTGATCAGACTGTTGTTTGCAGTGTGGGAGGTGCCCCAGGCCTCCGTGGGATTTTCTCTTTATTATTGTAGGCTCTTTATTTATAATATCTGTTGTTGTTTGTTTTTAAGATTGTTCAAAACAATGAAGAGAAGAATGCTCAGTCAACAATCAAACTTACTAGTGACTAGCAAGCCGGTAACAACCTTAATGTGTCATCACTTTCAACCACAAACACACACAAAGGCTTCTTCAAAGACTCTTTTTCTCCTAAACTCTTTTTGCTCCAGCTTTAAAACAGCAGCTATTGAGACTGTAGGAGCAGAACAAGGCTCTCTCGTGGCATTAGTCCTTTATGTTATGTCAGCAAAGCTCTGTTTCACGTGAGATCATTATGCAGAACTCATGACAGGCTGAAGGGAGATAATGGGATTTGTACAGGATAGCTTTTGCTTTAAATCCCTTGATGGATAAAACACACAGAAAACAGGTAAACAAAGTACAGACAACTGCTTACAAGAACACATATGGTACAGATAACAGACATAAAGACATTTATAAGGTGAGATAAATACTAACAATTATTTTTAGAGCAGTTTAAATGATGAAGTATTATTACTATTATTAATGTTATTGTTATTGTTGTACAACCTAATTCAGAAAAGCTAAAGCATTGTGTGAATTGTAAATAAAAAACAGAATGTAATGCTTTGCAAATCTCACAGACCTTTATGATTATTCATAGAAAACATCTAATGTTCAAACTAAGACATTTTGATATTTCATGAAAACCATAGTACAAATATTTGTGTATATATAGTTCATCAAAGTATGTTTTCCCAAAAAAGATCAGAGGAGGGCAACAAAGGGTGGAAAAAGAATTGCTGCTAAAAAGAATAGCTGGAGGAATATTTATCATTTAATTCTTTTCATTTAGGTTAAATGGCAACAGCTCAGTATGAAAACAGGCAGAGTGTCTTAGAAGTCAAACCTCCGTCTACAAATTTTGAACAGTTTCAGAATAATGTTGCTCAGTGCAAAATTATGAAGGAATTATGAAAGGAGAGAAGACTCACCATCTGCAGTATATACCATCCTTACTGTAATATCCTTAAAAAAACAATAAGACTGTTGAAATATTCTGTGAATCGCTACCTTATTGTGGTGGAGGGGCTTTCTGTGTCCCAGGGACTCCAGGGGCTATGTTGTCAGGGAGCTTTTGCCAGGTCTGGTGAAGGTGCCTGAGGGCGAGCGTCTGGTGGCTGGGGCCCTGAAAAAGGGACACGGGCCCATCCTCCTTTAGGCCCACCACCTGCAGGAGGCGCCATAGGGGTCGAGTGCAATGTGTGTTGGGCTGTGGCCAGAAGCGAAGGCCTGGCGTACCGATCCCAGGCTACCAAAACTAGTGAGTGGGACATTGAAAGTCACCTCTCTGGTAGGTGAGGAGCCTGAGTCAGTACCGGCTACATTAGGGGTCGGCAACACTCAAAGAGCCAAATGGACCATAAGGAGAGAGCACCTGGATCTGCAAATCCTTCTAGACACGTAAATTAAAGATAACACTGCATATACTGTTTTATGCTATGTATAAAAAATGGCTGGTGTCTTGCTTGTGAAATTTTATTTATGTAAAAAAAACATTTTAAACATTTAGAACTTTGTAACGCAAAAAACAACAAAAAGCACATGCTGAGTTGAAAGTCTTTCAAATGAAATAAAAAGTTGAACTCAAAGTACACATGCAGCAAATGAAAACTGCCGCAGACAGTTGTCGTGCCAAGACAGGTATGCCCGACAGAATCTGTTTCCCTGAATCGGGAGCGCGTACTCTGCCTCAGTTACAACCAACTGCATGTGGAAGTAGTGATGTTTTACTTTAATGAATAAGTGAAAGATGAGTGTCGTGACATTAGCGGTCTGTTTTCCAGCAAGGTTTCTCTGCCTTTTCATACAGCTTACTATGAGTTTTGCCCTTGCCACCTCGCTCTTTGCCCTACACCTAGCCTCCCAGTTCTTACTCTTTGCTAATTTCTACTTCGTCAGTCCACCACAAAGACTTCTTGGCCTCTTTCCTCTCTCCAGAGGATACAGGAAATGAAAAACACAGACTGGAATATGTTCACCCACACAGACCTGGACCAGAACGCCTCATCTGTACTGGATTACATCTCCGAAACCACAGACAGTGTCACCACCCAGAAACGGATCACCATGTACCCCAACCAGAAGCCTTGGATGAACCGGGATGTTCGTCTCCTCCTGAAGGCCCGCAACACTGCCTTTAGGTCAGGAGATGCACACGCCTACAGCACAGCCAGGGCTAATCTAAAGAAGGGCATCAAAAAAGCCAAACACCATTACAAAAAGAAGGTAGAAGAACACTTCTCCAACTCCAACCCCCGACGCATGTGGCAAGGACTCCAGACCATTACAGACTACAGGACCACTAAACCCTCCCCCGCATCCTCTGATGTCTCCTTCCTCAACGAGCTCAACAACTTTTATGCTCGTTTTGAGCGAGGGAACCCCACAACCACAACCAAAGCAGACATGACGCCAGACCACCAACCTCTGACTCTCTCCCCCACCGATGTAGGAGCGGTGCTGAGCAGGATCAATGTCCACAAGGCTGCAGGCCCTGATGGCATCCCCGGGCGTGTTCTCAGAGCGTGTTCTGGGGAGCTTGCAGGAGTGCTCACAGACATATTCAACCTGTCCTTGGCCCACGCTGTGGTACCGGCCTGCTTCAAATCCACCTCCATCGTCCCGATACCCAAAAACTCCAACCCATCTTGCCTCAATGACTACCGCCCAGTAGCACTCACCCCCATCATCACTAAGTGCTTAGAGCAGCTGGTCCTAGCACACTTCAAATCCTGTCTCCCCCCCACCCTGGACCCCCACCAATTCGCATACCGCCAGAACAGGAGCACAGAGGATGCAGTCTCCATCGCACTGCACTCTGTCCTCTCACACCTGGACAACAACAACACCTACGCCAGAATGCTGTTTATAGACTTCAGTTCAGCGTTCAATACAATCCACCCCTCACAACTCATCAGGAAACTGACAGACCTGGGCATCAATTCCCTCATCTGCAAATGGTTACTGGACTTCCTGACCAACCGCCCCCAACATGTCCGGCTGGATAACCGCTGCTCATCTACAATCACGATGAACACCGGTGTACCACAAGGCTGTGTGATGAGCCCTTTCCTCTACTCCCTCTTCACCCACGACTGCAGACCTGCTGATGGTTCCAACACCATCATTAAGTTTGCAGATGACACCACGGTGATTGGCCTCATCAGTGACAACGATGAGGCCGCCTACAGGGAGGAGGTGGATCGTCTGGCTGAGTGGTGCGACAGAAACAACCTGCTGCTTAACACCGAGAAGACCAAGGAGCTCATCGTGGACTACAGGAGGAATGCTGACCCACATCCACCCATCCACATTAAGGGGACGGCTGTGGAGCGTGTGAGCAGCTTCAAGTTCCTGGGAGTCCACATCTCCGAGGATCTCACCTGGACGACCAACTGCTCCAAGCTGGTCAAGAAGGCTCACCAGCGCCTCTTCTTCTTGAGGACTCTGAGGAAGAACCACCTGTCCTCAGACATCCTGGTGAACTTCTATCGTTGCACCATCGAGAGCATCCTGACCAACTGTATAACAGTCTGGTATGGGAACTGCTCTGCCTCGGACCGGAAGGCGTTGCAGAGGGTCGTGAAAACTGCCCAGCGCATCGCCGGAGCACCACTTCCTGCCATAAAAGACATCTACAGGAAGCGGTGTCTGAAAAGGGCTGGGAAAATCATCAAAGACCCCAGTCACCCATCACATGGACTCTTCACCCTCCTGCCCTCTGGGAGGCGCCACAGGAGCCTCCGGACTAAGACCACCAGGTACCGGAACAGCTTCTTCCCCACAGCTGTCAGACTCCTGAACTCTGCCTCCTGACATCTGACCCACGTTAACACATGGACTGAACATACACACACCCACAATGGACAACTGTACCCTCAAACACACAATAATAACATGGACTGAACCACCACTCACAACCACTAGCACTTTATATAGCCTCTGTAGAAACTATCTACACCCTCACTTATCTTAACTGCACTACTGTATAGCTCTGTGTAAATAATCATTCTGTACATTCGATAATCTTTAATCCTACAACTGTTTACAACTTGCATAGTTCCCATTTCTGTATAGCTGTATATCTCAGATTCTGTAAAGTTATTTATTTCATATTCTGTATAGTTTTTCATATTTATATCCTGTTCATAGCCTGTACATAGCTTGTACTCACTACAGCCTGTACATACTTATAGTTATAGAATATTCACAACATACTTCATACCGTGTACATTATAACATACCATAATAGACCCATTTCTGTAATATACTCACATATCTATATTATTGCTAATATATATTGTAATATATCTATATCACTAAAGCACTTCTGGATGGATGCAAACTGCATTTCGTTGCCCTGTACCTGTGCATGTGCAATGACAATAAAGTTGAATTCTATTCTATTCTAAATACAGTGGGGCAAAAAAGTATTTAGTCAGCCACCGATTGTGCAAGTTCCCCCACCTAAAATGATGACAGAGGTCAGTAATTTGCACCAGAGGTACACTTCAACTGTGAGAGACAGAATGTGGAAAAAAAAATCCATGAATCCACATGGTAGGATTTGTAAAGAATTTATTCGTAAATCAGGGTGGAAAATAAGTATTTGGTCAATAACAAAAATACAACTCAATACTTTGTAACATAACCTTTGTTGGCAATAACAGAGGTCAAACGTTTACTATAGGTCTTTACCAGGTTTGCACACACAGTAGCTGGTATTTTGGCCCATTCCTCCATGCAGATCTTCTCGAGAGCAGTGATGTTTTGGGGCTGTCGCCGAGCAACACGGACTTTCAACTCCCGCCACAGATTTTCTATGGGGTTGAGGTCTGGAGACTGGCTAGGCCACTCCAGGACTTTCAAATGCTTCTTACGGAGCCACTCCTTTGTTGCCCGGGCGGTGTGTTTTGGATCATTGTCATGTTGGAAGACCCAGCCTCGTTTCATCTTCAAAGTTCTCACTGATGGAAGGAGGTTTTGGCTCAAAATCTCACGATACATGGCCCCATTCATTCTGTCCTTAACACGGATCAGTCGTCCTGTCCCCTTGGCAGAAAAACAGCCCCATAGCATGATGTTTCCACCCCCATGCTTCACAGTAGGTATGGTGTTCTTGGGATGCAACTCAGTATTCTTCTTCCTCCAAACACGACGAGTTGAGTTTATACCAAAAAGTTCTACTTTGGTTTCATCTGACCACATGACATTCTCCCAATCCTCTGCTGTATCATCCATGTGCTCTCTGGCAAACTTCAGACGGGCCTGGACATGCACTGGCTTCAGCAGCGGAACACGTCTGGCACTGCGGGATTTGATTCCCTGCCGTTGTAGTGTGTTACTGATGGTGACCTTTGTTACTTTGGTCCCAGCTCTCTGCAGGTCATTCACCAGGTCCCCCCGTGTGGTTCTGGGATCTTTGCTCACCGTTCTCATGATCATTTTGACCCCACGGGATGAGATCTTGCGTGGAGCCCCAGATCGAGGGAGATTATCAGTGGTCTTGTATGTCTTCCATTTTCTGATGATTGCTCCCACAGTTGATTTTTTTTCACACCAAGCTGCTTGCCTATTGTAGATTCACTCTTCCCAGTCTGGTGCAGGTCTACAATACTTTTCCTGGTGTCCTTCGAAAGCTCTTTGGTCTTGGCCATGGCGGCGTTTGGAGTCTGACTGTTTGAGGCTGTGGACAGGTGTCTTTTATACAGATGATGAGTTCAAACAGGTGCCATTCATACAGGTAACGAGTGGGGGACAGAAAAGCTTCTTACAGAAGACGTTACAGGTCTGTGAGAGCCAGAGATTTTCCTTGTTTGAGGTGACCAAATACTTATTTTCCACCCTGATTTACGAATAAATTCTTTACAAATGTGAATTCATGGATTTTTTTTTTTTCACATTCTGTCTCTCACAGTTGAAGTGTACCTCTGGTGCAAATTACTGACCTCTGTCATCATTTTAAGTGGGGGAACTTGCACAATCGGTGGCTGACTAAATACTTTTTTGCCCCACTGCATGTAAGTGTTACACTTACAATCCTGAAAGAACTTCATAATGCAGTCATTGCTGCAGCAGTAAAACATTTCTTTGTCACCACGTTTTCACACATTTCAGGAGAGATTTTGGCCCACTTACACTCAAACTCAGGTGTGGGCCCCTGCTGGCACTGTCCTCTCATTGGAGGGCCACTTTAGTGTTCAAGCAGTACAAAAAACCAACCAAGCAAACGTGAAAACACCCACAAATATTTCTGAAAACATAGTTTTTGTTTGTTTTTTTAAAATGTCAAATATTGCATAACAAGACAAAACTGCAAACATGAACACAGTGTGTTTTTCTCACTACAGGAGTGAAGTCTGGAGACAGGCTAGGGTACTCCATGTACTCCATTGGAAAAAAACAAGATGGCCGCCAGGGTGAAGCCACAGAGGCAGGCAGGTCCTGTGTGTTTGCCAAAAAAATATATCAAAAAACCTTGGATTTTGCCATGTTTGTTTGGTCTCTTCTTGTCTTTCTACCTCCTCTTGAGCTTAATGTATCCACAGAAAATGATTAATTCAACTCTCCACCCAGCCAAGAGGAGCCAACATCTTTTGTACTCAAGAATCCTGGATTGTGGACATGCTAGGCCGCCCCCAGGTAAACGTGTTAAAACGGTATCTAGATCATTCCTGGGGGTTGTGAATCTCTTGATGATAATACTTCTGGCTGGCGATGTTGAGCGTAACCCCGGACCTGTTTCAAGTCCTGTGCTACAGTTGCAGCAGCTCCCTGGGCTAACACCATCACTGCTACCTGGGCTACAGCAGCTCCCTGGGCTAACACCATCACTGCTACCTGGGCTACAGCAGCTCCCTGGTCTAACACCATCACTGCTACCTGGGCCTACAGCAGCTCCTGCTGGCTACACGACCATCACTGCTACCTGGCTACATCAGCTCCCTGCGGCTACCACCCATCACTGCTACCTGGGCTACAGCAGCTCCCTGGGGCTAACACCATCACTGCTACCTGGGCTACGCTCCCTGGGCTAACACCATCACTGCTACCTGGGCTACAGCAGCTCCCTGGGCTAACACCATCACTGCTACCTGGGCTACAGCAGCTCCCTGGGCTAACACCATCACTGCTACCTGGGCTACATCAGCTCCCTGGGTTAACACCATCACTGCTACCTGGGCTACAGAAGCTCCCTAGGCTAACACCATCACTGCTACCTGGGCTACAGCAGCTCCCTGGGCTAACACCATCACTGCTACCTGGGCTACAGCAGCTCCCTGGGCTAACACCATCACTGCTACCTGGGCGACATCAGCTCCCTGGGCTAACACCATCACTGCTACCTGGGCTACAGCAGCTCCCTGGGCTAACACCATCACTGCTACCTGGGCTACATCAGCTCCCTGGGCTAACACCATCACTGCTACCTGGGCTACAGCAGCTCCCTGGGCTAACACCATCACTGCTACCTTGGCTACATCAGCTCCCTGGGCTAACACCATCACTGCTACCTGGGCTACAGCAGCTCCCTGGTCTAACACCATCACTGCTACCTGGGCTACAGCAGCTCCCTGGTCTAACACCATCACTGCTACCTGGGCTACAGAAGCTCCCTAGGCTACAGCAGCTTCCTAGGCCAACACCATCACTGCTACCTGGGCTACAACAGCATCCTGGTCTAACACCATCACTGCCACCTGGGCTACAGCAGCCTCCTGGACTAACACCATCACTGCTAATAGGGTTACAGAAGCCTCCTGGACTAACACCATCACTACCAATAGAGCTACAGCAGCCTCCTGGACCAACACCATCACTGCTACCGGGGCTACAGCAGCCTCCTGGACCAACACCATCACTGCAACCTGGGCTACAGCAGCCTCCTGGGCTAACACCATCACTGCTACCGGGGCTACAGCAGCCTCCTGGACCAACACCATCACTGCAACCTGGGCTACAGCAGCCTTCTGGACTAACACCATCACTGCTACCAGGGCTACAGCAGCCTCCTGGACCAACACCATCACTGCCACCTGGGCTACAGCAGCCTTCTGGACTAACACCATCACTGCCACCTGGGCTACAGCAGCCTTCTGGACTAACACCATCACTGCTACCAGGGTTACAGCAGCCTCCTGGACTAACACCATCACTGCTACCAGGGTTACAGCAGCCTCCTGAATTAACACCATCACTGCAACCTGGGTTACAGCAGCTTCCTGGGCTAACACCATCACTGCTACCAGGGTTACAGCAGCCTCCTGAATTAACACCATCACTGCTACCAGGGTTACAGCAGCTTCCTGGGCTAACACCATCATTGCAGGTCCCGATTACAACTAAACCTAGTAAGTCAACACAACCTATCACACCCATAGGTACACAGGGGAACCCTGTGTTTAAAAAGCATCGATCGTTTAAGTTATTTCGGACTCTTAATCAAGCTAGGACTATATGGGATCCACAGTGTAAAGACAAAGGGCTCCTAGGTGGCCATCTGAACATACGCAGCATGGCCCCTAAGAGGGAACAACTGGAACATCTTCTCATTAATTCAAATGTTGATTTCATGGGACTTTTGGAAACTTGGCTCAAACCCTCTTCTCCACAAGCACTGGTAACTCTACAAGGCTACCATGTCTTCAGAAAAGATAGGCATCAGGGAAAGGGGGGAGGGGTGTTATTGTATATGAAGGATTCTCTAAAATGTACACAAATAATCTGGCCCAATGAAATCTCTGTTGAATGTGTTGGAGTTAAAGTTTCACTCTCAGCAGAAATGTCATTTACTGTTTTATGTCTTTATCGCCCACCTTTAGCAAAAGTAGATTTTTATGACCAATTCAAGGCACTTCTGAATTCTTGTGACTTCAACAATGAACTTATCCTAATGGGAGACTTAAATGTAAATTAGGATAAGAAACTAAAAGAAATCACAGATAATTTTGGTTTAAAACAAATGATCAATGATCCCACTAGAATAACAAATCGCTCTAGAACTCTAATAGACCTGGCGTTTTCTAACAAACCGGATAGAATGACAAAAACATAACTTTTTGACTGGCTTGTCTGACCACAATGCAATATTCTTCTCTAGAAAGCTGACTAAAAAGCGACTGAGATGTGTCAGTAAAAGCATGAATATAAAAAAAACATTTATTCCAAATAGTCAAGAGCAACATTTAATGGCAGCTCTAAATAATTTTGATTGGACTAGCATACTATCCTATGATGACACTAATAAATGTTGTGATCTATTATACTCTGCTATTAAAG
Source organism: Simochromis diagramma (assembly GCF_900408965.1). Lineage (NCBI taxonomy): Eukaryota > Metazoa > Chordata > Actinopteri > Cichliformes > Cichlidae > Simochromis > Simochromis diagramma. Next base: position 290,946 of record NW_024387304.1, on the reverse strand, counting down.
GGGTCTTGTCACAGTTTCAGAAAGAGAGCCATTTAAAGAAACGAGTTTATTCCTTGCTTTGGATTAATACTGAATGTAAACAGCTTATGAGACTCAGAGACCAGTTACTTAAAAAATCGTTACAATCTGGATTAAATACTGATCGATTACATTTTATATCTGCAAGGAATAAAGTCACACAAACTTTGAGAATGGCAAAAGCAAATTTTTTTCATGACTGTAATTAATAGTGCCAAAGGAAACTGTAACCTAATTTGGGAAAATATTAACAAACTCCTTGGTAACAGTAAGCATAATGCTGATACAGACCTTGAACTTAAATTTGCCAATGAACTGGTATCAGAGCCTCTCAGCCTAGCTACTAATTTAAATGATTTTTTCCAAAGTACTATTAATGAAATTGCACAATTGTTTTCTAATTCTTGTGACCCTCAACAAAATATTGGGAATGCCGACACCAAAGAGGATGTTTCTTCTCCAGATTCAAAGTTCAATATTCAGAAAATTACAGAAAATGAAGTATAAAATATAATCTCTAAATTAAAAAGTTCTAAAGCAAGGGATGAGTGTGGGTTTCATACCAATTTCTTGAAGTATTATAAACCTTGTCTTTTGGTGCCTTTGATCCATCTTATTAATTTATCAATGACGCAGGCAGTCGTTCCTCTGAGTTGGAAGGTGGCAAAAGTTACACCAATTTATAAATCGGGTGATAAAACAGACCCTGCTAATTATCGACCTATTAGCATACTCCCTATCTTTTCAAAGATAGCAGAAAAGTGGGTTGCTAACTCTATTATCAAACATCTTAATGACTCCAATCCGGGTTTGCACCCTATGCAATTCGGATTTCGCACCCTTCATTCAACTGAAACGGCTGTCTGTGTTTTTGTTGAGAGAGTGAAATCTTACTTAGACAAAAGCAGTTATGTTGCGGCTGTTTTTCTTGATTTCAAGCGTGCGTTTGACACTGTGAATCATCTTAAGCTCTTGTCTAGACTGTCGACATTTAACTTTAGTAATCACACTGTTAAATGGATACAGTCTTATCTATCAGATAGAAAACAATGCGTGCAAATAAAGAATAGCAAGTCACCCTATCTTTACTGTACGCAAGGTGTCCCCCAGGGTTCAATTCTAGGCCCCCTGTTATTTTCACTTTATGTAAATGACTTGCCTAATGTGTGCAAAAATGTGGACACGATTATGTATGCGGATGATACGGTAATTTTTACGCAAGCCAAAACTGCTGATGATGCAGCCCATCAGCTTTCACTGGCATTACATGACTTACAAAAATGGCTGAATGACTCATGCTTGTGCCTTAATTTTAAAAAGACCGTATCAATGTTTTTTAGTAAACCTAAAACAACCGTGGCTGCAGTAAAAGTCTGCTTGGGTGCGCAAGAATTAATTAATGTTGAGGAATTTAAGTATTTGGGAGTGCTACTAGACTCTAAATTATCCTTTAAAAAACACATTAAAAAAGTAGTGAAAACTGTAAATGTTAATATACAGAACTTTAGACATATCCGCACATCATTAACAGACACAGCAGCGATTACATTTCTGCATTCTATGATACTGGCTCATATTGAATATTGTATTACAAGTTGGTCCTATACGAGCTCTGCTGCTATTGGGCCAATTGAAGTATGCTACAAAAGAGCATTGAAAATATTAGATAAAAAAACCCTTTTTCATATCACCATTGTCAAATTTTAGAAAAATACAAGTTTTTAAATTTTACTAATTTCAAATTATTTAAATCTGCCTGTCTAATATACAAAGTTATACATGGTCTGGCGCCTCCACCAATGAGTGATTTTCTTAAACAAAAGTCTAGCAGTGTTGCCGGGTCTCGACTGACTCGAGCCACTGTTAGAGGTGATTGTGAACTGGCATTCAGGCGGAGCACCTTTTCACAGATGCTCTGTCATATCAGGGAGTGAGCTTCTGTCAGTGAGGGAAAGTACAAGTCTACCCATCTTTAAGAGTCACTTAAAAGGGCGGCTGAGGGACACACAAACATGTAATCATGTTTAATAATCATGTTTTATATTGGACGGGAAAAAGAGTTAGTGTATTACAAAAAGGGAAACAACTGTTAGTGCAATGGGTGAACACAATATCACGATGGTCAGGGCATGTACAATACTGGGGTTTGTGCGATATAATTGATGTGTTTCCGTTATTGTTATCTATACTGTCCTCTGTGTCCACTCTCCTTGTCATTGTTTGTTCTAGTATAATGTGATCACTGTTTTTGTCCTTGTCACATGACCTGTAAATAGTGTCTCTGTATGTTTTTACTAACTTGTGTTTAACACCAACCTGCCAGAGGGTCTGCAGATGGAAATTAGCCCAAGGCTGTAATCTGGCATATTTACATTTGTTAAAATGTTCATTAATATGTATTGCCCCTCTTTCTAAAAAATAAATAAATAAAAAATGTGCTCTTTATCCACGTTTTTGTTGCCGTCACAGTATGTTTTGGTTCATTCTAATGCTGGAAGACCCATCCACGACCCATGTTCAGTGTTAGGGAACACGAGACTTTCACTACATGGTTGTGTCCATTGGCTTCTCAGTGCGGTGAAGTCATCCTGTACCCTTAGCAGAAAAACAACCACAAAGGATAACGTTTCCACAACCATGCACAGCTGTGGGGATTGTGCTCTTTGGATCATATGCAGCATTTTTCACATTGCAAACATGGCAGGTCAAAGAGCTGCAGTTTGTTTGATCAGACCTCAGCACTTTCTGCCAAGTCTTCTTAAACCATGTAGACATTCACTGGCAAACTTAAAATGGGTCTCAACAAATGCCTTTGTGAGCAAGGGGACCTTGCAAGTGCTGCAAGATTTTAATGCTCTGCCTTCTGATTATTCATGGTTATTCACACCCCATGAGGCAAGACTTCACAGGGATTTAAAAACAAAAAACCCCTTCAACCTGGCAATTTTGGTTCAGGAGGCCCACCACGGTCCAGTTAAATGTGTGCAATTTCTTAAAGCAATGGAACAACTGAGTAATGCATGTAAAAAAAAAAAAAAAAAAGGAAATCAAGTAAATATGGAAAAATCAAAATAGCCATTATTTTAACTGAATCCTTGCATCTCTCCCTTCATCTGTTGTCTTACATCTTTATCTGCAGGTAGTCTTTATCCTTCAAGCCTCTACCAGAGGCCTGGGAGCTCCAGGGTCTGCTGTTCCTACCCCTGCACTCTTCTGGATAGAGATCAGGGATGTTGTTCCTGGGCTCTACTGGAGCCACTGGCCCAAGTTTGGACAGTTCAGACGACCACTGTTGCCTTCATGAGCGTATTTGTTTATCCACCTTGAGAAATCACGAACACTTCATCTGTGATTGTTGTTTTTTTTCTTACCACTGTTCCTGCTATGGCGTTACCGCCCATCTCTGATGGTTACCGTCACCATAGCAGGAAAAAACAGTGGTAAGAGTGGTTTTTCAGCTGCAGTGACAGTTGACATGGCTGTGAGCAGTGTTTCCTACCTGTGTGGGGCCTCAGTGGTACACGGACACAAAATGAACAAATGATTCGTTTTCACGCGTGTTTAATGAATGAAAGATTTACTGTGGTACAATCAAACATTCTGTTACAAAGGTCCAAAATAACAACGGTGTGCTCTCTTGTTTCTGACACTTGACTCCAGCTGCAGTAAAGACATTCTTCACTACAGAGGAGGCATTAAAGAGTAGAAGTAAAACGTCAGGGATGGGGTCAAATTTACAGACATTACTTTTGGTAAACAGGTTTGATGAACTTAATTGCAAATAATATTGGCAGCTTCCAGTGTCACACCTCATCCTGCTAGTAGATGCAGCTGCACTACATACACGGGGAAATCGTCCTGACTTATCACCAAGACTTAAAACTTGACCTCTGACACCGACTTTGAGGTCAGATGTTGAGGTCACCAGGATTCGACCTCATCCAAGATCTTTAGTCGCTGCACCTACGTCACCTGGATCTGCAGTAATCATATTCACAAAAATACACAATCAGCCTTTCACAGCTTGTTTGCTTAATTAAAACTAGCATTTGGCTCTAATGAGTGATGAGGCTCAGCTGCATGAAGCTAACTCGTATTAACAATATTAAAGCCCAGTATTGTAGAGGTGGCATCAGCCGAGAGGAGGAAAGTAGTGATAAAATACTGAATGCTGAAGCTCCGAGTGCCAGCAGTAATGACAGCATCTCCCAGTCTCAGCTGTGAATGTGAACAAAGGTTAAGTGATCTTCATGGAGGAGAACGAGCCTGGAAGCTTGACAGAAACAGATTTCTGATTTACTCTCCTCGCCACAGGAAAACCAAACACAACAGTTTGTTCATAAGCCTTATGAATTCCTTGACCCAGAGGAAGTTTTAAAAGAAAAACGTTAAAGCAGGATATCAAAATATCTAAGATGCCAAAGTCAGGTTATCCTTGAGTTTTCCTTTGGACAAAGCAGGAGGCGAGAAGACAAACACAAAAAGAGGCATCAAAGTCCCTTTGACTCACTGCCTCATTCAACAGCTCCCCAAGGTGAGGCATTTGCATTTTCACTTGGTTGCACAGTTCAGCATTCCAGAGCAGTTAATGGAGCTAAAATCAATGACAATCTCAGTCCTCTTGGGCTTGAACTGCCTGTGAAAACACCAAACACACACAGACTAGTCAGAGACGCACCTTTACACACAGAAAATGCTTAAAGAAAAGAAAATGCACCTTTTAAAGATTTTTATTGGCCTCCTACTCTGATAAGCTATAACAAGGTTCATGTAGAGGTTTGTAACCACAAAAATCCATAGTTCAGCTCACAGACACGTCTTGGGATCTTTTTAAGCCACATCGAGCATCATAACTTGGGTCTAGCAGGTGTTCCTGAAACGGCCCTAGATTATGGTGATTAGAGAACTAATCGGAGCAAATAAAGAGTCGAATCCAGAGCAGCACAGCTGCAACTCAGGCCTGAACAGAGAGGCTGCATGCAGGTCTGGACAAGATAATAAAGTTGATCATTTCTACCTTTACGATTATTTATTAAAGTGTGTTTCTTATTTTGTTGTGACCAGCTGTGTTCTTATTTTTAAAATGCAGGTGTGATCAGTGCATCTTTCACAGTGAGTGCTCTGGCGGTTACCTTTTTATTTTAGTCTAACAGCAGACCTTATCTACAGCTCATTTTAAACTGGTTCCATCACAGCAGAATTACACACAGTCCGTATAGCAGACAGAACACCTAGAAAGCCTGATGCTGAGCCTCGTCCACCCCAGCTGTGAAACTCAGAAACCAGTCTTACTTGTTATCATCTATCGTCCACCTGGGCCTTACACAGAGTTTCTGTCTGATTTAGTTCTGAGCTCAGATAAAATAATTATTGTGGGTGATTTTAACACCCATGTAGATGCTAAAAATGACAGCCTCAACATGGCATTTAATCTGTTATTAGACTCAATCGGTTTCTCTCAGAATGTAAAAGAACCCACCCACCACTTTAATCACACTCTAGATCTTGTTTTAACATATGGCATAGAAACTGAACATTTAACAGTGTTTCCTGAAAACCCTCTCCTGTCTGATCATTTCCTGATAACATTTACATTTACAATAATTGATTACACAGCAGGTGGAGAGTAGACTTTATCACAGTAGATGTCTTTCTGAACGCGCTGTAACCAAGTTTAAGAATATAATCCACCCACTGTTATCATCTTCAATGCCCTGTACCAACACAGAGCAGAGCAGCTATCTGAACGCTACTCCAACAGAGGTCGATTATCTTGTTAATAATTTTACCTCCTCACTACGTACGACTCTGGATACTGTAGCTCCTGTGAAAACTAAGGCCTCAAATCAGAAGTACCTGGCTCCGTGGTATAATTCTCAAACACGTAGCCTAAAGCAGATGACTCGTAATCTGGAGAGGAAATGGCGTGTCACAAATTTAGAAGATCATCATTTAGCCTGGAGAAATAGTTTGCTGCTTTATAAGAAAGCCCTCTGCAAAGCCAGAACATCTTACTATTCGTCACTGATTGAAGAAAATAAGAACAACCCCAGGTTTCTCTTCAGCACTGTAGCCAGGCTGACAAACAGTCAGAGCTCTGTTGAGCCAACCATCCCTTTAACGTTAACTAGTAATGACTTCATGAACTTCTTCACAAATAAAATTTTAACCATTAGAGAAAAAATTACCAATAATCATCCCACAGATGTAATATTATCTACAGCTACTCTTAGTACCATTGATGTTAAGTTAGACTCTTTTTCTCCAGTTGATCTTTCTGAGTTAACTTCAATAATTACTTCCTCCAAACCATCAACGTGTCTTTTAGACCCCATTCCTACAAAACTGCTCAAAGAAGTCCTGCCATTAATTAATGCTTCGATCTTAAATATGATTACTAGGGCTGTTCGATATAACGATATATATCGGATGACGATATAAAAACGTCTGTCGTTTCATTTTACGCTGTCGTTTGTTTCGTGGTGTCGCAAAATAAACTGTTTACAGCAATATCACAGTTCTGATGGTCACTGTAGTGTTTATATTCATTTCTTCAAGTTCTCTCTTTCTCTTATATTTAATATAACCACACTACGGACGGACAAGCGCCTGTTTTTATGCGTTGTCATTAGCAACAACGACGGTAAAACCACTGCCTGTCTGCTTGTTTGTTTTCCACATAAACCTTTCACAATAAAGCTCAAGATCCTGTTGAGACTTTTCAAAATAAACTGAATCACATGAAAGTTGCAGAGTGTTTACGGATGAGAATTAAAAAGAGCCGCCAGGTGCTAAAAAATAAACCTTAGACTCAAACGTTAGAACAGGCTTTTCCCCGCAGCACGCCGTGTAATAAATACTCACAAAGAAAACGGCGCCGTTACAACTTATGACTAAAAATGTGTCGTTTCATGCATCGTTAAAACACTCGCCTCCATGTACACGACGCGCAGCTGGAAACACTTCCTGCAAGTCGAGCTGCCCGAGATTCACAGAACTTACAGAAAATGTTAAATGTTTGTGATTTATGTCGTTATCGGGACGATAGACGTCTTAATGTCAGGATATGAGATTGTGGTCATATCGCACAGCCCTAATGATTACCTGTCTCTAATAATCAGCTGTGCACCACAGGCCTTCAAGCTGGCTGTAGTTAAACCTTCACTCAAAAAGCATCTCTAGACCCAGCAGTCTAATTATAGGCCAATCTCCAACCTTTTTTGCTTTAGTAAAAAACAAACAAACAGTTAAATGTGTAACTTCTTTACACTGACAGAAAAGGGAGTTTCACTGGTCTGGCCACCTTAGGATCAAAGTGAGCTGTTTGTGGTTGTAAAATGTAAAATGACTTTGATCCCTCTGGTCTATAGGGTTGGTGAAATCTTGATTTGGTACTTTCTTGGGATCGCCAGCAGGTGGAGCTGTGGCTGCTCTGCACACCCTTGATCCTATTTTTCAGCCGTTCATCCCAGCTGAGGAAAACGACACGTTTCTCCCACTGAAACAGGCGCTTTACTTTTCTTTACATCTTCTTTTCCCTTTAAATCAAATACATGAATCATCCTTTTCTGACCTCCATAACAATTCCAACCCTTTCACCACATTTTCACTTGCACAGTTCATTTGTTGTGCTCCCTTCCATGTCTGTCCGCTTAGTTCTCAGATCTCAGGTGGTCCTTTGTTTATACTGACTTATTGTAAGTCAACATGTCTAAAAGATAGCTGTTGTTGTTAATTGGGGCTATGTAAATAAGCGTACTGTATGTCTTGATGCATGCTCAATCATCCAGGTAAGTAAACCCCAAAGTTTGATTGTGTTCATCTGGACGCAGCGCTGTCAGAGGGAGAAACCTCTCGTCACTCATCCAATTTACAAATGCAACCTGAATTTTGTGAATTTGCAGAGTTCTTGGTAACTTTGTAAAGCAATCAAATAGAAATAGAACAAAAATATACCCACTTCAGCCTCTGCACTCAAGAAATGTTTTATTGCAACTGATATAAAATCTGAAGTTTAAGATTTGGATGCAGTTCCACTTACTCGTGCTATTGGATTTAGCATGCATCTATTGGGCAGTCTCAACTACAGTCACAGTATGACAACATCCACAGAGATTTTTCTCTGTACTGTCTCCAAAATGAAGGAGGAATTGTGTGAAATTTAGGTGAAGCACCATCATCACAACAACTTTTAAGCACAAGCACAAGCTTTAGTTTTGCTATTTGGCGATAATATCTGCAGCAGTGGGATTCTGCAAGCATGGAAAAGCAGACTGTTGGCCTAAGCCTAAGTTTCCTGACAGCAGTATGTCAATAACAACAGTTACAACATTCTGAAAGTGTCCGAGACAGACGACTGCAGAAACGTAACCACCGCCTGACCTGAATTCAGTCTCTGGTCCGGAGTAGTTTGGCCGTACTTAAGGCAACAAAGCATCAGTTTCTCCTTCTAGACTAACGTGTAACTTACCTGTACTCGATCTTTGCCATACTGAGCAGCCTTCTGGAAGCAGTCATTTCAGGTGTGTCATGGTACTTATCAGAAAGATACACCACCTCCTTCAGACCTGGAGAAAGTGAGGGAGGGGTCATAAATTAATCTTATTTGATATTACAGAGGATGGAATATTGCAAATCAATTAAGGTTAATTGATTAAACACTAAGTAACAGACACACCGATGAGGGTTTAACACTTTTTAAATATACACGCTTTTGTTTTTTTCTGTTCCAAAGGACTGACCCACTCTGCAGCCTGATGTAGCAGTGAATCACATTCATAAATGTAAAAAAGGCCATCTATGTCCACTGTGAATGACCATTATTGAACAGAGGTGGTGGCCACAACCCACACTCACACTTTGCACCAGGTTACATCGTCTATGTAAGTCAGGTGATAGAATGTGGCTCACCTGAAACCCCTGGAGATGATGATGATGATAATAATAATAATAATAATAATGGATTGCATTTATAGCGCTTTTCGAGACCCTCAAAGCGCTTTACAACACCACTATTCATTCACTCTCACATTCACACACTGGTGGAGGCAGCTACAGGTGTAGCCACAGCTGCCCTGGGGCAGACTGACAGAAGCCAGGCTGCACCACCTCCGGTCAACACCAGCAGGTGAAGTGTCTTGCCCAAGGACAAAGACGGACAGAGCTGGGGATCGAACTGGCAACCTTCCGGTTACAAGATGAGCTTCCCAACCACCTGAACCACGGTCGCCCCCTACGCCCTCTTTCACACCTTGGCTCATATGATAACACTGATGACTAATAGATGGTCAGCGACCACCTCTTCAGGGACAACCCCCACTGGGGTTTAAACACTGTTGGTCTGAAAACAGCCTCTCATCCTCTTGGATGAGAGGCTGTTTTCATCTTCAAAAAACCTAAAGAAGTCAAACTGCCTTCCTTTCAAGCTCCTAAGACGACCACATCCTGGGTGACCGAGTACCTGCACAGACAGCAAATCGCATTGTTATTATAATTTATGTCTTCTCTGAGCGGTCTAAATCATCTAGAACTAACTGGGTGGTCTTTGAAACAAATGGGGGGAAAGATGTTGTTCTCACAATGTGGTCAAGCATGCTGCAAACACTGGTACTTAGAAAATGTGCCAAGAAGAGGCAGAAAATGAAAGCTGACTGAAACAGATGCCACACACCTCAAACTTTTAAGTACTGGGAGAGAAAAGAAGATTACGAAGAAGTCTTAACTAGTCTGAGAAGATTTTCAGAATGACCATAAGACAACTGAATGAACAAGGCTGAAAAGGGAAGAATAGCTGCTAAGAAGCAGCGACTGAGCATTAAGGAGGTCAACAAATGTACAGGAAGACTTCAGATCTGTCAGGGAGCACAGACACGGGAGTGCAGGTGACTGCAACTAGGTACTGTTCCTGTGCCCACACACACACACACGCACACACACACACACACACACACACACACACACACACACTTACATTTCTGGAAACAACATGGGGAACTTTGTGAAAATTGACATTGTCTACGACAGCATCTTGTTGCATCATGGAAACCCTTCTGGACTGTTGTGGGCACCAACAAGACAAAGGCCACAAGCAAACTTTAAAGCGACGCAGAGCTTAACTAACCAAGAAAAAGTAACTTTGATTCAGACAGTCCGTCAGTTCAAGTACTCAAAGTGTGGACTTTAATTCCACTGCACACTTTTGGGATTTGGATGGATTTGGATGGATCACACAAAGTTTCATCCAAAGCAGGTCGATGGGAACAGCTAGAAACCTTTTGTAAGTCACTAACAAAAGAGTATCACAGCAAGTACAAAAACAATGCCAGAAAACATGCAAGCTGTTATCAAAGCCGAGAGAGGCCATAAAAACACTGTTTTTAACAAGTTTCTTTGTAGAATAATAGCTGGGCACAAATGGAAATGTGCTTTAATCACAATTTTTTAAATAGTTTTGACTCTACTTGACAACATATTTTAAATCAGTCATTATGGGATGGAGGTGTGGAGTTTTAACTAAATATATAACTCTTACAAGGGACAAGTCACAGAAAGACAAATACAGTCGTCTGACTTTGTTGGGTGTCTGCTTGATTTGTTATTCAGACAGAAACTGGTGATGGCTAACCAATCAGACCATAATAATCCATTATTATTATTATTATTAAAAATGAAGTGAGTTCTGCCAACATTGGCCGCTGTGACTCCTAATATTATTACCTGGACCTTCATGAATCAGTATAAATGTAGAAATAGTTACAGTGTGTGCTGTTAATACTCACCTGCCTGAATAATGAGCTTGGCACACTCATTACAGGGGAACAACGCCACATACATGGTGCAGTCCTTCACATCAGCACTGTTCTTATTCATAATAGCATTCAGCTCTGCGTGGCACACTGTGAGACACGACATCGAAACAAACCTCAGTCACTAAAACACACTGCAAGTTTGATAGCGCTTCATTATGTAGCCTCTGCTGCCCCCAACTGGCCAAACGTTTGAAACTTTGTTCCATCCACTTCCATGATCACAGGTGCATAAAATCACACACAGATAAACATCTGTGAAAGAATGAGTCGCTCAGGTGTGAGGGCAGATGAACAGATACTTTTGGCGGTATGGTGCAAAATTAGATAGGATTTGGTTTACTCCAGACATTCTCCCACACAAAGCAGGAGTGCTTTGTTACTTTAATGCACCAAACACACCATTTTAAAACAAGCTGTTGTAGAGGAAAGCAAAAATGACAGTGTGCATTCTCACCATAAGGGTATTTAGTGTCAAGCCGGTCATCAGCAGAGCGAGACCATGGCAGCAGGTCATCATTACAGCCATTAGGCATACCGTTGTAACCGATGCCCACTATCTTATTCTCCTGGTTCACTATACATGCTCCCACCTGTGAGAGACACACCGAGACAGAGGGACATATATAAAGAGAGGCACACACAAAGAACTGATTCCTATATTTATAAAAACAAGACCATCAAATTAAAATTATTATACCACCACGTCCTATTTTACAATAATGCATGCCCCAAATTCGCTCCCTGACAGACTTTCTAATATTCAGCTCACCTTAAATTTGTGTTTTCTATTTCTTTCATCTGCATATTTAAATTGGGAGGAAATACAATTTTTGGGGCACGTTCAATTTCCACTTTTTCCCTGTTTTTCTTTCCTTCAGAGTCTGAGTAACTGTGTTAAATAATCATTACATCAACGGTGAACATCACATCCGAGCAGGCCTAAACCTCGTCTCCCTGTTTTTGGACAGCAAGAGGAAACAAACTAAACTAGGACTGTGCGTAGACAGCTTGACAATGAAGGTGACGTTTGACCGTTTTCACATTAAACTATTGCATTAGAAACGTTCCTGCTAATACATTATATTTTAACACAATGGGAGATTGTGCCTTTCGGCCGGCCTGGGAGCTCCTCAGTGTCCTCAGACAGCTGGGGAGAGATGAGCAACCACACATTCTCATGCCAACATGCAAATGACAACAACAACAGTAAACTCATAGTAACAGACTCTTCTAAACCTGAACCACACCTCAGTTCTGTACACCAGAAATTTGGATATGAACTCATAGTAAAGTATCTGTTTCAGCCCTGACACATAAGCAAACGCAGACGTACCTGGGAGCTCGGGTCTTTGCTTCTTTGTGCTGACAGAAAAGCCACAGCCATGAAGTACTCTGGCCACTCAAGGTAGTCCTCTCTTTTCTTGGTTTTGCCACTATAGAGAAAAAAACCCCCAAGAGATTTATGAAGTTATGTGAGAGAAAACAAAAACTGTCCAATTCTGGTTTAAGGGACTTCACAGCTTTGTGAGCCGTCACTCTGGTAACTCACCATCAATGTTACGATTCAGTTTGTGTTATCTGATGTGTACATTCGTATGTATTAATTGATGAGCTGCCAAAACAATCATTTACATATAAACACCACAGAGTCTCCTGGGTAGAAGCTCAATGTGCATAACCTTTAGTAAAAGCTTGAACATAATGGTTTTCAGTATCAGCACTTGTAACAAGACTGATACTATTCAGATATACACCAATTAGTCACAACATTAAAACCATGTCACTAATACTCTGTAGGTCTTCCTCCTGCCCCAAAATCAGCTAAGCTGTCAGAGTATGGAAAGAGTGGACACGGTGCCTGTTGTGTCTGGCACTGGGCTGTTGCTCTGGCTGCCCTCTGCAGCAGTTTACAGGGATGGTAGGGTGCCAGCGTTAGTGTCCAACAGATAATGACAACACTGAGAGTTTTTAATTATATTAAAAGATGAATAAGAATTGTATTACTATTTAGTATTGCACATTATTTTTTTAATTAACATTATGAATAATAAAAATAATATTTCCCCCAAAATGACTCACATAAGCCCCCTGACAAACAAACCTCTGTACTGAGCCACAAACGATAACACAAACTACTGAGAGCCACGGGGCTTATGTTTGGAGAAACAAGGGCCAGATGTGCAACCAAAGAAAACTGTCCCAGCAGAGAAAAAGCAGAGGCGGCAGTGTTAGGCTGTGGGAGATGCTTCCTAGTGTCTGGAAAGGGGGAACTCATCGAGGTGGAAGAAATCATGAAGACAGAAGGATAATGGGAAGATGATGAATGAAAACTTTAAGCAGTCAACAGCAAAACTGGGTCTGTTGTTGCAACAAGGACCAAAACATGTGTCGATCTCGGAAAACTCCACTTCAAGCGAGACTAAACAGATAACCTGGAGTACAGGAAGTGTATTTGGGACTGACGTCACTCCCGATTATCGAGTTTGAAAGAATAAATGTAGAAAAAACGGGATTTAATTTGGTTCTCGGCAAGGTAGAGCCGTGCAGGTATCACTGGGAGCAGCATAATACTTTGCGCTTATCACGAATAGAGCCTCTGCACACGGCGAGTCAAAATCCACAACAGCGCAGATTAAAGGTTCACGCTTTTACTATTGGATCGGTAACTTGGCGTATGTTCCGACCTTTTTGCATTTTTTTTTTTTGGCATTCCACAAAATCTCTCCAACGGGGAACTTCCGGCGATGCAGGAACGCACCATAAAACTCGAAACGTCACTAACAGCCCAGTGAGACAGTTTTACGACCTCCGAGCATTAAAAATAAATGTGAAAAACACTGTGACGGACTGATAAATGAAAGACATTGGCTCAGGGTGGAACATATACTAAAACACTACGTAACAGCGCACCACACGCGGACAGACTCAGCTGCTTCTCGGTGGAAATCCGAGCCTTTCTCGTCACGTGTAGAGAAAGGTTACCTGTTTAAACTAGAACGCTGTTGGGTTTCTTCCATATTGTAACAAGTAACTGGTATAAATCCCTCTGACAACGGCAGCCTTTGTTGATACCGCACGATGGTCGCTACGACACCGTGAACCACGTCACAACACAGGAAGAAATCTCCCGCGCTTAAGGCCGGACTGTGAGGAGTTTTTCTGCCCTGACTTTTGCTTCAAAGGACTGCAGCTTCTTCGGTCACAGTGGCGGATCGAGAAAGTCTTACAGGGGTGGGGCAGGGTGGCATATACGTCTTTGGTAAAGTACGTGAAAATCACCTATATGTAAATGGAGCCAACAAAGCACTTTAAAACTATTTATTATATCATTCTCTCCACAGCAGGCTGAAGAGCCTCCTGTAGACCCGCCCACATGTAACTCACACTGGGTTGACTATGTTAGAGGACAGGACAGTGCTCTTCCTTGATAATTATTCACACAATGACCATATGACACATTTATAGTAAGTTTAACATTTCTTACGTTTCTTATTGGCCAAAGGACCGAAAAGGTCCTTGTACCCCCTCAACTGAACTGTACAGATCCACTTCTTCGAACTATGAAATTCAGTCATAATGAAAACGATAAACACCCACATCACTAATTACTTGAGCTCAAGCTCTAAGAACATAATTAGAAGGTTAACAGCTGCCATATAAAGAGCAGCACTTGTGAAGTACACTTCATGTCTGTTTGGCACTAAAACAGGTCATTCATCAGCTTGTGCAGCTACACTATAGAGATAAAATTCAGGTATTTGCAGTCAACATGCTACAAGGGTATAAAAGTGGCTCATTCTAAGGAGCTCTGTGAATTCTGAGCACGGTAACGTAATAGCATGGCACCTTTGCAACAGGTCCCTCTCTCCTATATTCTGTGACCAGCTGTAAGTAGTATTACTGCAAAGTAAAAGAGTTTAGGAACCACACCAAATCTGTAGCCAAATGTTAAAGAGGGAGGGTCACTGACTGATGAACTCATGGTGCACCAGGACCTTTATTAAGACAAAAGTAACAAAAACATCATGTGAAATCACAATTTTCCATTTTAGTGCTGGAACTAGTGACACCAGCAGACTCTTGTATGCGAGGCTCTCCTAGAGCGCTCTGTTTTTGGTGGAATGCATTTCAGTCGCACGCAGGTCAGGTGACTGATAATATTCAGTCTTTACCCTAAAAAGCTTTTTGTCTGAATCGTTGTGCTGATAACTTTCTGTTGATGCATTTAGCTGACTGTGAGTGCTCCGGTTTACATCTCTGCATGAATTATATTGATGCTGTCAAACTTTTTACTCCCTTTGATATCTCTGTCTGTTGTTTGTCAAGCCTCACTATTTTTCTCTGATTAAACTGATTAATGGGTGGATATGTACCTGTATAATAAGTATACAGTATACTAAAGTATAGTAAAGCTTTAGTGCACTAAAGCTTTGAGTGTTATTATTCACAGTGTGTTGTGGATGATTCAGTGTGCAACAGACTGGAGGTGCTCTTCAGCCTGCAAATCTCACAGTTAAAGAAGTATAACTGCATCAAAACAGCATTACACTGAAAATCAGGCTGCTTCTACTGCAGAAGTACAATCAGGTACTTACAAGTTGGCAACACTTTGTATCCCATCAGTAGCCCATTTACACTCTTCCTAAACAAACAAACAAACAAACAACGCAGACAAACAGCAGGTTAAGAAATAAATACTTCAATTCGGACACCTTGGAAAGTTTTCTGTTTTCAAATGACACAATCTCAAACAAACACACACACACACACACACACACACACTGGTGATGGCAAAGCTGCATGTAGCCACAGCCACCCTGGGGCGTACTGGCAGAGGCGAGGCTGCTGGACACTGGCGCCACCGGCCCCTCTGACCACCACCAGTAGGCAACGGGTGAAGTGTCTTGCCCAAGGACACAACGACCGAGACTGTCCGAGCCGGGGCTCGAACCGGCAACCTTCCGATTACAAGACGAACTGCCCACTCTTGAGCCACGATCGCCCAAATAAATAAAATCCAGGAATAATGTTCTCAATTGGTCAGTAAATGGTGATTTCCTACCAAGTTTGGTCTACAAAATAAGTTTCTGTAGTGATAGCAGAGATAAGCCAGAAGTCGTCCTCATACGCCCAAATATGGGCCTTGTACCAGGATGCAAGTTTAACGTACCGACGGTATCTTTTTGTTCTGGATTCACTGACACCAACATCAGCAATCACGGTGAATGGTCACATGAAGCTGGTTATCAACCTGTTAAGTTACCCTGGCTTTCCTAATCTAGGTACACGCGCGTGCAAGGGGTGACACTGGCAACATCTGACCAATCCCACTGAATATTGAGCAGCAGCTTTAAATGTGTCAGACAGTAAGACTGGAAAAAATCTACTATAAAGAAAAGGAAAGCTGGCAAAAATGCCAACAGACTTATTCCATTAAATGAACGTTTAAATTAGCATAAGACAGTTTTGTATTTTTTAGCTGCATCCCAGATGGTGTTGAACAGTCTGATGGAAAGTATAAATATAAAAACATAATTAAGTGTAAGTTTATGCTACTTGCGACTGATATAAAGTACAAATAGGTGTCCTGAGACTTAATTATAGGCAGTGATTTAATGATTCCACAAAATCCCAGAACACTCCATGTTAGTGACTGAGCAAAACTACAAACATCTCAAATGAATTTTCCTAAACGACTGTATGATTTCTACCATATCATGTTGAGGTTTCTCTTTAGATACGTGTCACTGTGACTCGCAGCCAAAGAAGTCGTGGAGGTGCCAGCAGGTGTAAATGAATGGTACTTAATTGCATAGACAGCATAACAGAACAGAATTTAAAATAATAACACAAAATTTAAAGTGGGGTTATTTAAAACTAACTCATTCCAATCATGAGAAAGCTTGAAAACATAAGGTTTTCAACTCAGCTTAATTACCTTTTTTTCCAAATTACTCAGCGTACAAACAGTCAAGAAGGTCACATGTCTACACTTTGGTCTACTACGACTACAACACAGGACAGATAAGGAGCAAATTACTCACCTTTGAAGGATCAATTGTGTAACTGGAAGCATGCGATGAGGTAGACGACTGGCATGGCTGTGTACTGTGCACCTAAAAAAAGACATGAGAAGGCAAAAGGAGATGCAACTAAAATGGCCATTTTTAAACCATTTGGGTAAACTGGTTGCAGATTACCAGTCATTTAGAAAAGGTGGTTTAATTTAATCTGAAAAAGCCGATTCACAAGGTCCTGATTCGATTCAATTAAATTTGGACTCCGATATAAAAATATGGATATGCATTTATAAATGATCAGAATTATAATATATTTCCTGTCTATGTATAAAAACAAAGCTGACACTGTCAGACTTCATCAGAGGTGTGAGCATCACAGCAGAGGCCTTTGTGTCAAAGTGACTGAGGATCAAACAGAGAAACATGAAGCAGGTGTTCCTGGATTGGCTTTTTATAGCAGATAACCTTAAAAATATTCTGCAGTAGAACGAAAACGTAAGAAAACCATCAATCAGCATCTGAACATGACCTGATGCTGCTGAAGTGAAGCAGAGCAAAGTTAGAGGTTTGATTACAGACACAGCTGAGAGTTTTGCAATTTGGCATCAAGTTTACATTTGTTCGATATAAATTTGATTTGAATCAGGAAATCAATGTTTTAAACCCACCCCTAATCAAGTGCCACGTATCAACAGAATTACAGGGAGAAAAGCAGGCGTCACAGCATGTGCACACACCTACCTCTGTATTTCTCTGTTCAAACTTTGTTTCCAACAGCAGGACTCTGCTTATCAGCTTTTCCCAGCTTTCTCTGGATACGGTGACGACTTCTCCCACATTCTGGAAAAGAATATGAGAATTACAGAAAAGAAGCGCTCGGGTTATTCTCTTTCCTGTTGTCTATCAGAGAGAAGACTAAAGAAAGGGCAACATATTTTAAATAAGTAGGGAGTATCTTAGCTTTGTCTGTTTTCCTGCCTTGCTCCAGGCGTTTCTCCAGAATACTGACCTTGCTGAGGCCAGACACTGCATAGCTGAGCTTTTGTTACCATCCCTGAGTTTGGACCCTGTGTTTTCAGTTGAACGTTTTTCAATATTGATATTTTAAGCGAAGTAGATGAGCGCTTTCTCATCTACTTCAGTTCTGGGTTTTAGTTTATTTTGCATCCTTTGAGTCCCTAGTGAATCTTGTTTCCACTGTGGTCCCCGTGCTTCTGTAGCTTTTGTCTGTTTGTGATTCCATGTTTTGTTACTTCCTGTACTTAAGTAGGCTTTTGTCTCCTGTGCTTCAATGTCCAGTTTAGGTCCAGTTGCCTTGTCATGCCTGATTTGCTCCCTTTGTGTCCCTCTGTAGTTACTCTCATCTCCTCAGTCAGTCATGTGTCCATGTATTTTGACCTTTTGTCTGTGTCAAGTAAGCATATGAATGCTCACTTGTTCTCCCAGTGTCTCCCAGTTTGTTCCTGCCACTCTTCTTCCTTGTCCTCATCACCTGCCATGTTTCTATTGTCTCCATGTGTGTTCTTTGCTGTGTGACTCCTTTGCTACCTAGTGCCATGGTTTTCTCTAATTGCCTAGTGTTCTGCATTCCTGGCTCCAGTGAGCTCTTTATTTTGCATTTCTGGAATGTCACATGCAATAAAGCCGTTTTTGAGTTCAGGTTTTGCCTCTCGAGACCTGCATACTGGGTCCAAAACCTGTCTGCCATATACACCACTCATGGTGCTGACATGTGTTCAACCTACCCTGAACATATCCTCAGACTTTCATGCCTATTAAACTTTGAGACGCACTGAATCCTTTAAGATTTTTTGACATCATTCGTTAAAGAATGTCCAGTATATTGGACATGATACACCCACCCTGCTAGGGAAAACAATGTGCATTTCCCGACTGGTTGTAAGTGACTGCGGGAGGTGACTGGTAGCAAAACGTCAGAAAGTGTGACTCAAGCTTCAAAGTGAAAGAGCTGTACCCAACATCTCTCAAAGCACAAATGGTCTCAGTTTCCAATTTGCACTTTCCACAGATTCATTATAGCTTGGAGAGTTGCCAGCGAGTGTTTATAGATAAATTTGTTACTTTCATCCAAACTACGGACAACTATGGCAACATGCTTGCCAACAAATCAATCACACGGTGCTGTTTGCCAACTGGTGAGCGAATCACAGATCTAGGTCTGTCTGACCGGGGCTTTACCAAAGATGTTCCCATCAACCTCAAGTAACCACTTGCAACTGGTCAGGGAGTACCCAGTTTGCCCCTCACAACCGGTACTTGCCAGATGGCCACTGACTAACCTCAAAGCCTGTGTGATTTGGGCCTTATTCATTTTATTCTAAGTTGTCATCACGATTTTCACGGGTGGAGACAAGTTAATGTCACATGGTTAGCAGTCACGTGTTAGTAAAATCTCAAATAACCAACATCTGTCACAGGAGTTCACTAACATGGAGGCTGTTGTCCTTATCCTCTTTTCCTGGCAGCTCTGCAGCGTCACTGCTGGAAGAATCAGGGGAGTGTACGTCACCAGAGGCACGTGTTCCATTATACAAGGACAATGGTTCAGTATGGGAGGAGTTTGTGGGAGATGTCATAGGATTTTCCATGTGATGTATGACAAATGACTTCCTGGATACCTAAAATAGATAAAAACACAACGATCAGCTGTTAATGTTACATTATTATCGTCACGCCTCTCTGTAAATGTGATCCTCCAAACATCTGTGAACGGCTTTCAGTTAACAAAGACATGACTTTCTTTGAGTGCCTGTCGCATTGAGTAAACTGCATCACTGATGTACAGTTTTGTACAATGCTATGCCATTCTCTGGACATCAGCTGGTCATGTACGACTTCACACCAGACTTGGGTGCCAGAGCATTCGACTCTGGGCTACAGGACTGCTGTATGGTAACCGTTTCTCTAGACACACACTGTGAGGTGGAACTATGGGCTGTGACTGATGAAGTTTCCAAAGTCCACAAGAACACACAAGTACGCATATTGATAAATGGCCCACGAGTGGGGTTGAGCTGTACCATACAGTGGAAGAAATGCATATGTACTTTATTGTTACCATTTTTTAAACTGGCAAAAGCAAAAAACAAAGCACATGGGTGGCAGTTCTGTTTTATTTTTTAACTGGCAGGTCCACTGGCATGATTATTCAGCAGCAACCACCCCATCTCATGTCCATAATTTGTCTCTTTATTCCCCACTGCTGGAGAATACCAAGGCAGCTCTCTGATGTTATGAAATGTATTGAATGCCAATGAAGTAAATGACAGTGTATTTGACCACTTTAGCACCTCTGCTGTTTTCTGTGTGGCTGCAAACTGTGGTACAAATGGTATTTCTATTTATCACTGTGAGAACAAACAAGTCTGACTTTTAAAAGTCAACACACTTGTATTTGGTTCAGAAAAATCATCAGAAACATTCTTAATATTAGACTTTTTTGGCCTAATATATTCATCCTATACTACATATGATTTGTGGTGAGTATGTAACAGTTATAGTTTAATGTAGTAACTAATAATCTGTACATTACACTGCTGTGTTACACTGTTACTCAGCTGAATTGTGTGTGTCTCAGTGGTTTGTCCTCTGAGCCATTCAAATGTTTTGGGGGTTTTAAATATATTTTCGGGGCTTTTCTTTATTTCTTTCACTGTCCTTTCTTTACTGAGACAGGACAGTGAGGACAAGACGGGAAAGCTGGGAACGAACAGGGAGAAGACACAAGAAATGGCCTCAGGAAGGATTCAAACCTTTGCCTCTCCAGTAGGCGTGCAGCATATGGGTCACCTACTTGAACCAGTGAGCTATACTGGTCCCTGTGGAGATCCTGTTCAGAGTAGTTAACAGTATTTATTACTCAGGAATAAAACATTGAGCAACTCTCTGTACCTTTGGATATTATTATATCTTGTGACAAGTCATATATTAAATGTTTGCTTTGAGAAACTTGGAGTGAGAAATGACTCGTGTAACACAGTGTGCCACTTGTGACCCAGCAACAAACACAAACTCAAACACACTACAGAAACTTCTGGAACAAGCGCTCTCCATTTGAGGCAAATACATGGAAATAAAAACAAATGGCAGGTTTCGTACCTTCTTCAGCTGGCTGTGTTTCTGCAGGACCAAATTAATAATGTCACAGATGACAGAGATTTTCCTTTGAGAGAAGCCCCACTGCAGGAACTGCTGCTTGGTCAGCAAGGGCTTATACTGGAAGATATCTCGCAACACCTTGACAGACAAAACGGAGACAGGAAACACACAAAGCTGGACACATTGTTACAGGACTGAATGGACTTTCTTATAAAGCACTTTTCTACTGTAAATGGGATTAAAAGTAGAGAGAGCGGGCTCGCTGTCTGCTCTTTGGTCAGATGGAGGCGTGTACACAGTATGTGCTACAGCCAGTCTGTGTGTACTCCTGCTGTTGCTGGTCCACGATGAAGAGTGAAGCACATACTGAGCTGAAGTGTTGAAAACAAAAAGATCTAAACTGCAGTCTCTGTCTGTGCTTTTCATGCTTTATTTTTTGGTGTTTGATGTTTTTTAGCACTTCTTTTGTTCCCAGTGAACGTTATCATTATTGGATTAAAACACACATGACATTATCGAGCAATGCTACATTAGGCTTGTGTTTCGGAATGGGCACGCTATAGATCTATTAGCTATCCCTTGTGTAACATGTGTTAACACTGTATGTAAACCCTTTAATTTCATATCTATTCTTTACATACCTGGTCAACAAACCTTTTCTCTGCACCCTTGCTTGTGACCATGGCTAGCTTTCCTCACTTTGGCTTGCCTTCCTTAAAGTGTAGCGTGTGAAAGTATAATATCTACACATGTGGAAAATACTGGCAGTGACCAGTGGTACCCCTCAGCATCCTCGTAGATACACCTACAGCATCAGTTTCAATACCCTACATCACCCTGCTCTCAAGTGATCTCATTCACACGATTTTCAGAAACCTTGACCTCTGACCTTGAGGTAGACATCACTGATATTCAAACTTGTCCAAGGTTTTGGTAGAAGGGTGACGACAACACCCCACCAGCTTTTTACTACTGAGAGGTAAAAACTACTGACAAACGATGTTGTATTATTTTAAATGTGTCTCACATTATCCTTACAAATACCCAGCTACAGCTACAGACAGCTTTGTGTCAGTGTTTAGCTTCCTGCTTGCTGCAGCGCTCTGACATCATCAGATCTACTCTTCAGTGCAATGAAATTATAAGAGCTGTTCTTCTTTATATTTATTTTTTTCCTTTCACTAATAACTGCTTTCCTCACACAACAAAAGGCTAACTGTGTGATTACTGAACGTAACATAACTCAATGAATGAAGCATGACAGGATTTGGAAACAAACAACAAGGTTTACATGAACCAGATAAATGTTCTGTGCTGTAATTAATGTGGGTGAGTTCCTCATGCTTTTCATTCCCTATACCAAACATACTGTTTCTTAAGTCTGTTTGTGTGCATCCTTTATTCCTGTTGTTGCATCCCCGAAACAATGTTTAATCACAGAAACAGGCCTCACACAGAGTAACACAAATAGACCCATGTTCTTGGCAATGGTAGGTCAACACTTTTAGGTCAATACCATCTTTGAACGGTTGTCATATAGTGCTCTGCAAAAGTCTTAAGCAATCCTTCATTTCTTTCTTATTTTTTTATTCCAACAAGCTTCTGTTCATTTCTTAACGGTGGTCTTGAGTAATAGTTCTTGAGGCCTTTTTCTTTGAACGTTGGCGGCTTTTTCATTCATTTCCACTCAAGTCCTTGTATCTGACCATTTTCAGAAGAATGGTTTTTCTTTGTTAAGCCTCTTAACACTAACCTGTAAATCACTCGAGCATAAAAAGCGGCCTAACTCGAGGGATGAACCAGTGTTTAGTCAACATGTAACAGAAACAAAGAATCAAACTTAAATTGTGTCTAGCACAGACCTGACAGAGGCATCTAACCCGAGGGCGCAGACCTCAACACTTTTGAAGCACGGAGAAACAAGGGGCGGCTCAAGCAGTATAACAGTTTTTGCGCATTAGCAAAAAGACAACACTCTAAACACAGGAATTTGTTACCTTATAAACGGCCTCTGTAAAGCGGAGGTCAGTTTTACCCGTCAGCTCTAAACCAGCTGCCATCAGTTGCTCAGCAAAAGGTGGAGAGAAGGAGGTGAGAGTGAAACTCAGTATTGGCAGAAAAGCTGATGGATCTCCTTTGGACAGCCTGGCAGAGTAACACACAACAGCATTCACAGCATTAGAGCAGATACAGAAATCCATCTGCTGTGCTGATTTTTTTAACCATTACACATTCGTCGCTTTTCAGAATCAGGTCGTTCAGAACATTCAGATTTACATTTTGTTCTTTTTTTTATTCATCTGGTATATCTGGTAAATATTTACACAGACCTGACAGAGGTACAACCATCTGTATTATGTGCAAATTCATTCAACATAAATACTTACAGAATATGTACAAATTCATGCAATGATGCAATCCTGCATCTTCCCAAAATGGTAAATGTAGTATTATGGGGTATTACAGGCTTTTGGTTGTTTTGTTATTACATTATTAACATACATTCACACATACTTAATCATGTAGAACAAGCCAAGTACTTTCTTACAAATGATTCCAAGAACCGTGAAATGATGGGCGGTGCTGCCAAAGCTGCAGAATACACACATGTGTGCTCTGATACCAATTCACGACTTCTGCTTAACTGGAGCCCCTGTGTGAGGCTGACACTTGGTCTGCATGGCCTTAAGTGGCAAACATTTATCTTTCAGTCTTCACAAAGAGCAGCCAGTCTATTGCCAGAATTGTGAACAACCTGCTAAGGACCAAAGTGCTGAACAAAAAAAACATACTGTAAAAACCTGGAAGGTGCAGAGATATTTCTCAGTATTGGGTGGAGTATGTTAGAAAAAAAAAGGGCAAAAAAACCCCAAAACAAAACAAAAAGAAACATTGGACCTAACATTCATTTGATGCACAGGCAGGGGTGGAAATTAGCACTCGCCACTGGCGGGTTTGAATTTGAACAGAAAAATACGTTCAATTTGAGATGCGCCTGGGTTTCTAAATGCCACTATGCGATCCGAGCAGATACTAAAATGTGACGTCGTCAGACTGGCTGGTCAGTAGCGTCACACGATGAGTCATGAGAGCGTCCTGTTCACAAAAATTAAAACTGCCATTTTTGAAACCCGGCAAGGGGAGAAATGGCTACAAAAAACAAGTCGATCTGAGGAGGTGCTAATGGAAAAGGGGCTCTGGAAGGAGGAGGAAAATTTCAACAGTAGCTTTTGAAATGTAGATTTACATTTCTGGAGTTTAGTGGGACGTGTCAAGGGAAGAACCCACAGTTAAACTGTGATTTTAATGAAAAATTGAAACAAGCTGACAATGGTGAGCTACGCCACTGGCTTGTTTTTGATGAGAGCAGCCAGTCAGTGTTTTGTCTTTCTTTTGTCTTTCGCCCGCGCGTGCACACACACACACCCCTACTATAAGCCTACAATGAGAATAAGCGTGTAACCTATGTAGTTAGGTCAGGTATTATTTACATGTATAATATAAGATTATGCCACATGCTGACTGCCTGTTGTAAGATTTAATCATTGGGATTAATGTGCAATGTTTGACTTGGTTCTGACCTATTGTGATAAGCCAAAGAAAAGGCTAGTCAGAGACCTGACTGGCCTTTGGGCAAGACTTTTGTCGGTACCCGACCCTGCAGCTGTGTTTGGCCTGAGGACGGGTGGGAAAGTTACCCATGCAGGGGCGGGGATACTGGTCCTATATTAGGGGACCAGAGGACACCCCAGCACTCCCTTTTCTCCTGCTGCTGTCCATCTCTGGGTCGCTCTGCTGTCTGTGCACCCCGGGATTTTTGCTTTGCTTGCTATACTCTGTATGTATTTTCTTGCTGTTCATATGATTCAGTGTAAACTCTGTTCCAAGAATTCTCCTCTTTTCCAGCATCTTTTTGACTGCCTTGATTAAAAAAGTTGGATCTCCACATCGTCGGTGGGATAAGGTTATCAGGATGGCTTCAACCACACTACGTAGAACACCGGTGTTAAAATCTGCAGGGTTCATTTTGTGACAACAGTGAAACCTAGTGTTTAACTGGCAACATCAAGGCGATCCATTCAAGCTCAGTTAAACTAAGAGGCTCCACTCAAAAAGATTATTGTGCAGCTTGGGGGGAGCAAGTGTCAGGTAAAGAGTGGGCTGTCTTTCTTTATGAAGGCTGATGGATTGATCCACGGCTCCACGAGCCCACCTGTCAAAGTGTCCCTGAGCAAAATACTGGAACGGCTGCATCCATTGGAATGTTATCTAGCATTTATGAATGGAAATTAAGTAATACGCTTATAATATTCATAATAATATGCTCACTAAAAAAGACAAATATTACTAGCAGTAATTGGAGAAACGCTACAGAAGAAAATGTTTAAGAAAGCACTGGCAATTCACAAAATATCACATTTCTGCAATGAAGAGAAGGAAGGAATAAGTCAAAGAAAAGAGACTTAAAACAAAATCTATTTTATTCATGAGCATGAGAAGTTCACTACTCTGGATTAAATCTTATTTATTAGCATTGGCTATGGGTGCTTATTGTCGCACTCAAAGGAAATGGATGGAGCAACGCAAAAGGAACACCAACTGGAAAAAAGAAATCATCCACATACATAAACTTAGAATGAACAATGAAAATATCTTAAAACTCAACAAATCTCTGTCGTTATTGAGGGATTTTACCAAAAGCTACAGTCTGAAAAACTTAACCTTTCTTTACACAGATTAAAATGAGGGCACAAATTATTGACAAAAATCAATGGAAATGATGTGATCAAGAATTATCTCTGACAGAACTCAAACAGTTTATCAGTAAACTGAACAAGAAAAAAATCCCCAAGTGATGATGGACTCACTGGAACATTTCAGAGGCTCTTTCAAGATCACATCACTGACTTATTAAATGTTTTAAAGGAGGCCACAGAAGCTTGTAGGTTTCTTTCACCAATGTGCCGGGGCTTAATTACACCTGAACCTGATAAGAATCAAATGATACAAAATGATAATTGGAGGCCAATTACACAAATTAACAATGATGTCAAATTACTATCTTATATTTTTACAGAAAGACTTCAATTCTGTTTGGATGCCATTATAGTTGAGTGTTAATCAGGCTTTGTGCAAGGAAGACAATGATGCATTTGAAGGGATCGCCATCTCAGGCCAGGAAGTTAACAGATGATACAGCTATCTCCTCGAAAGATGAGTTTCAGATTAAAAAAAAAAAAAACTGTATTAATGCTTTCTCTGAAGTATCAGGTCTTACTTTAAACAACAAAAGGTGTCCTGTTCCCTCTCAAAGAAGCTTGTATCCATAAAGAAATTGAAGGTATTCCTGCCAAAGAAGTAGTAATGACCTTATCTGGGGATTCATATTTGTCAATATCAGTCTGAGAGAGAAATATCTCATTTTCAGCATCAAATTCAACCTGAACTGGATCAAACGTGTCATTAGAGACAAACATAGATTATGGTATTTAATACCAAACCTTATTTTTAAACATAGAGGGACAGAATTCCTTCTTATGTAGCGCTTTACACAACTTGCCTCATTCGCTGCCATTTGCACAAACACTTTTTTCTATGCTCTTTCTACACAAGTGCTTTCTATCTAACATTCACACACATTCACACTCCGATGGATCGTTGTGAAACTTGGTATTAGTATATTGCCCATTCAGACTGGAGGAGACAGCGATCAAACCACCAACCTTCTGATTAGAAGGTGATCTGCTCTTCCTGCTCACCCAAACAAAACTCCAATTCCGTTACAAGCATTTTCATGCTGGCTTCATCTTTACAAACATAATTTTTCCCGACATAAATCTCTGATTTGGAATAACAAATGTATTAAATACAAAAAAATATTTTATATCATAGACTTCATTAGGGCAGCCCGGTGGCATACCTCACAGCAAGAAGGTCCTGAGTTCAAGTCCATCACCTCGCCGGGCCCTTTCTGTGTGAAGTTTGCATGCTCTCCCCGTTTTGCGTGGTATTCTGGGAGTTAGCGGGGTTAGGTTCATTGGTAATTCTATATTGCACATAGGTGTGAATGTAATTGCAAATAGTTGTATGTTTCTATGTGTTGGCCCTGAGACAGACTGGCAATCTGTCCAGGGTGTAGCCTGCCTCTCACCCTATGGAAGCTGGGATATGCTCCAGCCGCCCCGCGACCCTGAAAAGGATTAGCTGAAGAGGATGGATGGATACTTAATTGTACTTCATATCAATATTGATTACATCCACCTTTGTTCTAGCGTTCGTGTCACATACAAATGATGTCACGGGATGGTCGACTGCATTGCTATAACAACCTCAGGCACATTAGGCTGTACTCGATAGTACATGTAATGGAAACATCAAATGGTATGCTTCTCTCCAATGAAGAATTTTGTCTACATCTCAATTTAGCTATAAATCATGACGATTATGCTGAAGTATTTGGCTCAATACCATCAGGGGTTTGTATGCTTTTTAAGAATAAACCTAATATCCCTTCATACCATATGCCGTTGGTATCTTCAATACAAACTGTTGTTGGTAAGATATGCTTATCTAAGCATTCTAAAAACAACAATAAATCTATTAGACCTTTATTTCAGAATAGCATAACCAGGGCTGCACATAAGTGGTCCGCAGGTGCGCATTGCTGTCAAAATAAAAAATGCGCACAAGATAAGAAGTTGCAGCGCGTGTTTGCGGACATAAGATTTTCTGGAGGACAACAGACGTTTGTTTAGAACTCTTAAAGATGTCGAAGAAGCTCCTTTAAGCAATTACTGTGATGTTCCTCCACCTCCAAACAAATGTCAGAAGGAGTCCGAACCGCAAAAGAAGCGCGTATTCTCGGAAAAGTGGTTGCAGGAGGTGAGCTGGCTTCAAACAAATGATGAACGCACAGAGATGTGGTGCAGAATATACATATATATTCTAAGTTTGGAAACTACCTAATCAGTTTTTAATTACCAACAAAGTTAAAGACATTTCTTATAAGGTAATACACAGAATTTACCCATCTAAAGATTATCTTCAAAGCAAATTCAAGTTAGACATTGATGCAAACTGTAGCTTTTGTAAGACTTGTAAGGAGTCTGCTATGCATCTTTTTTGGTTTTGTCCCCTTGTACAAAACTTCTGGCAGAGATTACGTGTCTTCATCTCAGAAGATGGATTTAAAGGTTTTGCACTATTTTGGAAACATGTATTATTTGGTCCCCACAAAAACCAAAGACAATTCAACATAGATATGATTAACTTGTTAATCTTAAAGGCTAAATTTCATATTCACAAATCCAAATGTTTAGGAAGACATCCCTCCTTTTCTATGAGTTTTTGCAATATCTTAATTCAATTAAGAAATCCGCTAACCCCAGAGCTGTAAAAACTATGGTTGTATGTGGAAAAATGAAGATCCTTCAATCACCGCTCTTTGGTTTAATTAGATAAACTTCTCCCCCTAGCGTATGTGTATTGTATGTTCTGGCTAATGTTTGTTTGTTTGTTTGTGGTACAGTTTCTGTAAGTACAAAACCTTTAATGCAATACTGTTTCATTTTACTTTGTATTGTACCAATCTTTAAATAAGGATCTTATTTAAAAACAAACAAACAAACAAACAAACAAAGAAGATAGGAATGGAAAACGATGGCGTCGAGCCGAATAAGCACTCTTGGGAACGAGCTTTGTACCCTTTAGCAGTAAAAATGCTACAACTGAAGAGCCGTGGTTTTTAATCAAAGTGTTTTTCTTACACAAATTACTAATAAAACAATGTAACGCGAATACTGTTAGTTTGGATCTCTTTAGTAACAAGGGACTGGCGGTGGTGACGCTTACCCATTGTAGTCGACGTATCCCGGGTACTTGATCACTCGCAGGAGAGCTTCCAGTTTACGGAGATAACCTTGAACATCTCCAGTAGACAACATTTTAAATAGATGTAAAAGAAAGAAGAGCCCGTCGATACCAATCCCCGTTTTTATTCCCAAAAAGGTACGAAGGAGTTTCTCTGTTGTGACAACGCCAAATTTAAAGAAGCCGAATTGATTGTTTAAAAAGTCGAAGCTCTATTAACACTCCTTTATCCTCTTTTCCACAAAGAGACATAACTCGTATGAATCATTCTTCTGCCGCTTTTCCTTTTACTTTAGCTAGTTTTGTTTCTCCCGGGTCGTCAACAACGCGACGCTCGATTGGCTCTTCTTCTTCTTCTTCTTCTTCTTCCTTAGTTTTTAACGGCAGCTTGCATCCAACAATGTTGCACTACTGCCATCTCTTGGGCTATACTGCTACATCATTTCCTTATATGCTCCTGATGACTTCGGTACTTCTCAGAAACGAAATTCCTTTCCCTTCATCATGATTTAACTGAGCAACCACATTCTCAAACTTGAATTCCCTGTTAGTATCCATTTCTACACTCGATATTCTTCTTTGACTGACTTATTTCCGGCAGCTAATAAGCACACGTTCTATTGTTTCTATAGCATTACACCGATCACATAAACCAGCTAGATGTTTCCCCATGTTGAAAGGAGTGCCATTCAAAGAGCAATGACCTGTTCTTATTCTATTTATTATTATCCCCTCCGGCCTACTTATTCCTCTGTCTTGTAACTCCAACTGTATTTTATACAGTTACCTTTTACCTCATTACTCCACACCATTTTTCATAATGTACTATTTTCCAAACTAATATATCTACTAAAATATCTACTCTTATAATAGCTTCCTTAGCCAGCTTATCTGCTCTTTTGTTACGCTAAATACATACATACATACATGAGTCCACATTATTGCTATATTTTTGTTTTTTTCACACAATGTTCTGGCGATTAGTTGTACTTCATATTTCAATGCTCAACAATGCTGACAATGAATCACTACATAATATTAATTTCTACTATCTTCCACGCACTCTAAAGTCAATAATATGGCACATAATTCTACACCACATATACTAAAAACTAAATTGATGTTCTTTTTTGAAATCTTGATATTTTATTTTATAATTCAGGAGCCACTACTGCTACACCAGTTGTTTCAGTTTTTGGCTCTTTCGATCCATCTGTATAAATCTGCAAGTAATCACTCTACTTGATCTCTACTCTGTTATAAAATTCTTAACAAATATCTGTTATATTTCTTCTCTTTTTAATATCTGATGTCTACAGTTGTGTATTTCCATGGGTCCTAATTCTTTGCTATATACTTGAAATACTCTACCAACCCACCCAAAACTATTTTTTTAATCCTTTCAGTTTTCCAAAACACTTTCTTAACAGGATGACGTTTATTATGAGCTTTCAGGTGTATCCAATAATTAACCATTAACCACTGTCCCCTGATCCGACTTGTAAAGCAGGCTGATTGGCTCTTGGGTCTGTGCGCGTTGTCTACGTCATGCAATAAGTTGACGTCAGTGACGCAGACGCTGGTTCTGCTTTTGTTTTTTTGTTTGTTTTTAAAGCTTATTTATCACATTCATGTTAAATACGTAAACTTTAATCCACTGATAAAGACAAACCGGGGGAAGATAATTTTCTTTCGATTCAACCTTTTTTGTCTATAGTTATGACGCGATACAAAAGGTGGGAGGGCCGACAGGAAGAAGAGAGTGGAAACATAATTCAGTTGGTAGACTCCTGTATTGAAGGGCTTTGTTGAACCGGAGGACCTGTTGTTCTGTTGTTATCTGTACTCGGCTTAATGAAATTACTACAGTATACGTTTGATAATAAGGAACTCGCGCTTCCAGCTGTCATTGTGCGCAGGTCAGGTTGTCAGAGGAATCACTGAAGTCAGGTTGGTAGCGCCACTTACGTTTCTGTGACGAACTCATATTTTGCAGACGAAACGGTTGTGTTCTTTAATATGTAAATAAAGAGAACGCATTTGTGTCCTCGGTGCACTTAAACTATCTTGGTAGGCTAACTTGATGAATTGAAAGACTAGCATAAGAGTGAAAGACAGTTCAACCAATGGGTTAAGAGGTTCAATGCTACTGTGATTTTGTGGCCAGTGGTATTGAAGGGAGGGCGGGTCTGCAAGTCAAACTACCGTGCTGGCTGGAACTTCCAGCGTTGATGTTTACAACAGTGTAATGGAAGTTGTTTATGTAAAACAGCTGACGTTTGACCGGCCTTCAGACTAGCCGCTGTCTCCTTGCTGTTGGCACGCAGGTACCGAACAAGCCAAATTTGAAGCTAGTTAGCAGCAAGTGTGCTCTGTGGATCTGACAGTGTTTGCTAAATGTAGGCCTGTGTCGGTGATCGTTATTTATTCTGAAGCAGTTAGAGTGCTGTCAGATTCTGATGGCTGCGTAGGCTTTTTAATACATGAAACGGGACACAGCGGCTCATTACTTTACTTCAGTCTTAACCCTTTATAATCTCGATTTTTTTAATAACCAGGTTTGATCTGAAAAGTATGACCCCTGTTCATAAAGTAAATGGTCAAATGTTGCCTCGAACAGTGCTCACTGTATACATCCATTGATCATGTATTTAATGTCATGTCAAAGTATGCAAAGAAGAAACATGCCTGTACAAAAAAAGATGTAGTCTACTACTTTATTTTTCACACAGGTAAGTGGAAATGTAGCATATTCCTTTATATCATCTAAGTGTCTCCCTCCTGTTACAGATGGGTCAGGCACTGTGGAGGCTGCCTCCCAGACAACAGCAGCAGCTTCAGGAAGAGCTCGCTGATCGACTGGCTGAGAGAGGAGGGGGACGACAGGAGCAAGGTACTCTGCTTCAGAGCAGAAAACAGAATTGACTTGGAAATGATGGAAATTCTATATTTCATTGAAATTTTGAAACTGAAACGTTCTGGTGTAATTTATATAAATTTTCCCGGTGTTAGACTGCAATCCAGGGTGTGGCGTCATTTATAGATGTAGCCAAGTTCTCTGAATAATATAGATTTAAATTACTATCTCTTATTTGTAATAGTTTTATATGTGAAGATAATGAATCAAAAATATACATTTTCTTCCACTTACTCAGTCCAGGGTCATGGGGTGGGGAGGCTGTCACAGCTGTAACAGGGGAAGAGCAGGGGCACACCCTGCACATGTCACTGATCTGTCAAGGCTACAACAGACAGATAACCTGTCACCTGGATTCAAACCAACGGCTTTCTTCCTGTGAAGTGATGGTGCTAACCACCACACCACTGGGCAGCCCTAAATTCAGCATATATTTAGCAAATATTTATTTATTCCTAAATCTGTATATATTATTAAGCATTAATGAGTTTCTTATGCCATGTACAATAATTACACATGCTGTCATTTGAACTGACAGCTAACTGGATTTATCCTCTTCTCTTTAGGTTTATTTTTAACTTTTGGCAGTTTCTACCAAATCCACTGAAAAAAATTAACCAGTGGTGAAGCTTAGAGTCAGAAAATGATAAATTTTTCTCCTCGAGGTGAATTTCAATGTCTGCGACTGAATAGAAAAACATTTTCTTCTTTACCCAGGGAGAGATGCAGGCTCCCAGAAAAGAGCTCCACAGCACTGCTATCGGCCTGACATCTATCATCTGCTGAGAACACGCAGTGGCGGTATAAACATACAAACACACACGATGCAATCTGTATTAACAAGTCATGCCTGTCAGGAATCCAAACATCTGTGACCATGTGCCCAGGGAGAAAAAAGTCCTTCATTCTCGTTTACTTACATTTGGGCTTCACTTCTCTTCACTTTCACTATGAAATAATCCACTCAGTGAGATCATGTGAGATAAGGATTTCTAAACTAAAACAAGGAAATAGGTTTCTGTGGCATCCCGTCCTTTGAGGCTCCATTTTTGTTTGTGTGTTTGTTACATTGTCCATTCCACACATCAGTCGGGTCCCCCTCTGACATGCTGAGTGACGTTAGAGTTCCTGATCGTGCTTGGGTAAAAGACTTGTGATGCACATGTACTAACTTGTTATGTTGTAAACTGTTTGGAAGAGGGACAGCTTTATTGAATAAAACCATGCTGATCGCATCTTGCAGACATCTGCTCTGTCAGTTGATTGCACCACTTGATAAACCTAACTAAACAAGAAACAATCAAACAGTGTCAGTAACTACAGCTTGTTGGTCCAACATAAACTAATCAAAGTCTATTGGCAGCAACCAAACAACCCAATGACATCATACTCTGTACTAAACATGTAACTTTAGACACTTATTTCTTAAAGCCAACTTGACATATAATGTTAAATCGATGCCTTTATTAATGTAGTGTTTCATCTCCACTTCAGTACTGTTTAGTTGCTTCTTTTTACATTTTGTACATAATCAGAATAGCTATAGTTAATAGGCTATTACTTTTGATTCATATGCAGGACGTTAAACCTAAGAAAGAGATAAGTACTTTCATCCAACTTGATTATTAGCCACACAGAAAGGCTCCATCCGGGGTTTCAACCTGGATCTTGCCATTAGGTGAGGCTGGTGGGCTGTACCTATTCTATTGTAGGAAAGGATTGTATGCTGTCCGAAAGTTTCCAAGAAATTTGGGTGTAATTAGTGAGAGGCATAGCTGTTTGGCCATGAGTTCTGCTTAGTAAATTAGTTTTTTAGCATGTACTTAAAATCAGGACAAAGTACGCGTACAGTGCTACAAGTCAGTTTGCATTTTGAAGTCCTGGTACTGGGGTCTCTTAGTTGGCCCCAAGGTCTGAACACACTGCAGCTTAAGAAAATGTATGCAAATCGAAAAACAGAGCAAATTATGAAAACGTCTTCATCAATTTCACAGCTCATATGTTCTAAAAGCACGCAGTGCAACCAAATACAGAAAAATGCTACAACTAAATCTGAATACGTCTGTCTATTTTGTCTCTCCTTTTTTGGTAGGTAAGGAACCTCATGGTTTTATAGACTTGGAGATGCTGCCACCTGAACTGGGCATCACCATACTGTCATACCTGAATGCTACTGATCTGTGCCTGGCTGGATGTGTGTGGCAGGGTCTGGGAAATGATGAATATCTTTGGCAGGGGTAAGGCACTTCACCTCGGTTTTTTCTTGTGGTAATTACATTTTTACTAGAAGTGTTAAAAATGTCTACGTTGTTTTTTTTGTTTTTTTAATAATCCATGTCAATTCCTCCAGGCTATGTAAGTCCACTTGGGGCCACTGCTCCATCTACAACAGAAGGCTTCCTGCTGGTTTCTCATATAGAAGACTATACCTACAGCTAGATGAAGGCAGCCTGACATTCAATGCTAACCCACAGGAGGTAATATATAAAGTTACACCCAGGATCTGTAGTAGAGACGCATCAACTGTGAATATTTCTTTTGTTTCCATCAAATCTCCTGCCAGCCAATATGTTAATTTTTCCAGGATTTCAGTGTAAGAACAAAATAACTTAATCCCCGTCCTTCACCTGACCTAATGATTTAGTCAAAGGGTCAGTATTGGTTGATGCGCACATCTGGATTTGGGGCATCTGCAGTCTGTTGTCTAAACCTTCAGTGATAACAGTTGATACAGTTATACACTGGAGGAAATAAGTATTTGATCCCCTGCTGAATTTGTAGGTTTGCTCACTTACAAATAAATGAATAGCATCTGTGTGAAGGGAAGCCAATACAGGCGAAATATTTATCTCTCTTTCTGGTCCCTGTCAGTACTCCTGCTGGAACATTTTGGATCAATTGAAGGCTTTTCAAGGAGCTTTTAGTTTTTAGCAATAAATGCATGAACTAGTTTTTCAGCGTCACTCTGAGACAGGATATTTCTAACTTTAGAGATGTTGCGCAAATGGAAGAACGCAGTCTTACATATTTGTTTAATATGTGCGTTGAAGGACATGTCCTGGTCAAAAATGACTCCAAGGTTCCTCACAGCGTTACTGGAGGCCAAGGTAATGCCATCCAGAGTAAGAATCTGGTTAGATACCATATTTCTAAGATTTTCAGGGCCGAGTACAATAACCTCAGTTTGATCTGAATTAATAATAATAATAATAATGGATTGGATTTATATAGCGCTTTTCAAGGCACCCAAAGCGCTTTACAATACCACTATTCATTCACTCTCACATTCACACACTGGTGGAGGCAGCTACGGTTGTAGCCACAGCTGCCCTGGGGCAGACTGACAGAAGAGAGGCTGCCATATCGCGCCATCGGCCCCTCTGGCCAACACCAGTAGGTGGTAGGGTAAAGTGTCTTGCCCAAGGACACAACGACCAGGACAGAGAGCCCAGGGATCGAACCGGCGACCTTCCGGTTACAGATGCGATTCCCAGCCCCCTGAGCCTAAACTCTGTTTAGGTCTTTGGTTGATCAACAAGCTAGAGTGGGAGATTGCTAGCATAACAAAATAAACTAGCAACCTGACTGCTCATCAGTTTGGTAACTCTTGTAGTTCAGCAGCGCAAATGACGGCGCTGGGCTGGGGTCAGCCTTTACTCAACATTAGTGTCATTGTGGGTTCTTGGCTAGCTTAGCTTTAGCATGCTGTCTGTGCAGGTGCATGTTGTGTTAGCAACATTGTGCTGTTGTTTCCCTCAAGTAGTCTCTACTTTACCATTGCGCTCTTGTCCCTTTGTGCAAAAAAACTAAAAGTAATGTCCGTATCCACACTATAAACTGTGCCACTATTTTCCTTTCCCCAACACACGGACTGAAATCAGCTAATCGTAGTGAGAGTGCAAGAACCGATAAGCAGAATCAATACGCAGGCAGACTGACGATTCCAAGGAATTGGACTACCACTTGGACTACTTCTCGATGTCCATCCCTAGTCAGAGGATGTCATGGACAAGATTGTAGACGTGCACAAGCCCTACACTGGGCTACAAGCCCATCAGCAAAAAGCTCATTGAGAAGGTGACAACTGTTGGTGCGGTTGTTTGGACATAGCAAAAATATAAAATGACCATCGGTCACCTTTGGTATGGAGCTTCCTTTAAGATCTTACCTCATGGAGAGAGGATGATCGTAGGAAAAGTCATGGGTCGACCCAAAACTGAAAGTAGTTAGGGCCACAGTCACCAAGAACGCCACTGGTAACACAGTGCGCTGTGATTACTTAAAATGTTACTTGCGACGCCTCAAAGGTCTGTTCAAAAAGGCACATGTGCTAGCCCGTCATAAGTTTGCCAGTGACCTTTCAATTTAATTCAGTTTTATTTATATTAAAATATCACAACATCAGTCACCTCTAGGCAGTTTGTATTGTAAGGTAGAGGGTGTGCAACAACAATACAACAATAATAAATAATAATAAGTAATAAAGTATGATCCAGAGAATACCATCCCCACAGTCAAGCACAGGGGCAAGCTGTCGTTACACTGTCACCACGCCCATATAATGTGTATATAGTGTTTTGTAGATTGGGAGACGCTGCCGCTCACAGTAAAAGAATTTGTCGGCTACAACTTGTAGTTTTCTCTTGGGAAGCATTTGTTTTAGAGCTGCCTCTCTGTTCGGCGAGCTCTCTGTGTCTGACCCTGAGACGCAGACGTCCCCCTTTCCCTGAGTCGCTGAGTCAGTGTCTAGATTCTAACTTTAGTCCTACAAGTCTTTGCTATTTCAGAGCATCATTTTCCTCTTTGTGTTTGTAGGGTATCAGTTACTTCATGTCCAAAGGTATACTAGTGGATCACCCCACTGAGCTGGCAAAGTTTATTTTCTACACCAGACGGCTCAACTGGAAGATGCTAAGGATTTATCTGGATGAGAGGTTAAAACACGCGCGCACACACACGCGCGCACACACACACACACACACACACACACACACACACACACACACACACACACACACACACACACACACACACACACCACTCTACACTTGACATTCACAACAGTTTGTTAAGCTGAAAGGTTGACATTTGCAGTTCATAGGTCCATGAATGTTTAGAGACAGTCACATCATAATAGATTAGTTTGCAGTCCAGTGTGATGGTGCTCAGAGGGAAAATGTTTACCTACTGTGTCCAAATACATTTGGTCCCAACTATCCCCAAATATATAAATATGCCTTTACTGCTAACTATTAAATGTATTTTCATGTTAGTGTAGATATTTTAATATGTTTGTCTGGAACAAGTCTCTCTTGTAAATGACAAATTGAATCTCAATGGGATAAATAAAGGTTAAATAAATAAAGATAGTATCTGTATGCTATTCTGTGACTGTAGCTTGTGTGACTGTATGTTTCTGTGTGGGCAGACGGGATGTCCTGGATGAGTTGGTGAAGCTCCATAACTTCAGTAACCAGTTTCTCCCCAATGCTCTGAGGGATTTCTTCAGACACATCCATGCGCCCGAGGAGAGAGGAGAATATCTGGAAACCCTTATTACAAAGTTCAGCCACAGGTTTTGTACCTGTAACCCTGGGCTTGTTCGAGAGCTGGGCCTCAGTCCTGGTTAGTACTTAGTGTTCCTGCTTTAAGTACAGGAGTTAACTTAAGTGTCACCAGTGTATCTGGGCCTCGAGATGGCTCTTTGATAGAAGATAGTCTTCTTCCTCTTCAGCTGCTTCCTTTAGGGGTTGTCACATAGGATCATTTCACCGTATCCCTCGCACCCTCC
The DNA here is from genome assembly GCF_900408965.1 of Simochromis diagramma. Classification (NCBI taxonomy): domain Eukaryota; kingdom Metazoa; phylum Chordata; class Actinopteri; order Cichliformes; family Cichlidae; genus Simochromis; species Simochromis diagramma. The sequence goes on along the minus strand of NW_024387304.1, from coordinate 253,404 downwards.
TCTGTCCAACCAAGCCCGTGCATGTCCTCTCCTCTGTGGGCCTCCTCTTTTCTTCATGTCTGACAGCTCCAAATTCAACATCCTTTGTTCAATGTGTCCACTATCCCCTCTCTAAACATGCCCAAGACCATCTAATCCTTGCTTCTCTGAATTCATCTCCAAACCATTCATCATAGCAGGTCTCACTATCATCTTGTAAACCTTCCTTTTGTCACAAATCACCCTGACGTCCATCTCCACCCACTCCACCCTGCGTGCACTTGTTTACCTTTCTTGTGCGTCGCGTTAAATGGTTGACCCAGCATATTTAAATTCATCCCCTTTCACTCTTTCTGCTCTGTGTTCACCGTAGCACCCGTCTGCCTCTCATACACACAAGTGTATTCTGTCTTGCTCCTGCATAGCTCCACTGTTGCAAGCTCTCTTTCACCTGCTCTCATCTGCAAACATCAAAGTCCATGGAGACTCCTGCCTGACCTTATTTGCCAACTTGTCCATCACCATAGCAAACAAGAAGGGGCTCAGAGCTGATCCCTGATTTAATTCCACAACCACCTGGAATCCATCTGTCACTCCGACCGCACACCTCACCACTGTCTCACTTCCTTACTATCCTTCCCCAGCTGGTTATGCTTCTGATTTTCTGACTTCCTCATACACATTTCCTAGCAGCTCCATTTGACCCTCTCAAAGAACATCTCATTTGCATCTGTAGAGCTCTTTCTTGGCATGAAGATGGCTCACCAGCTTTATCCCTCTGTAGTTGCTGCACATCACTCTTGTTTTGGAAACACTGTACCAGTACCCTTCCTCAGCCATCCTTTGTTAAATAGTCTGATCAAAAACTCCTCCAAAATAAGACACGGTACGTCATTTGAACGACCTGCCTTTCCACTCTTCATCTGCTTCATAGCGGCCCTGATTTTGTCTCATTCACTCTGTCCTCCATCCGCCCTCCTCTCTCTCATTTTCTGTGTTCATCATCTCCTTAAAGTACTCCTTTTATCTACTCAACACACTATCTTTACCTGTTAGCACATAGCCACTGCTATCCGTAATCTGCTGCACATCTTTTCCATCTTAATAATCTCTCTGCCTTGCCAGTCCAAGTCCTTTCATAATGTCCACCCTCACACACAACTCTCTGTAAAACCTTTTCTTTGGTGCTAGCATTAAAGAGATGCCCAGCAAACACTAAGATGCTAACATTCGTGGATATTTTGTTTTTGCCAGAACTGTTAAACTGATGTTGTCATTGACAGCGAACCGTCTTGTATTTGATTTCTGAAACAGATAAATGATAATAAGAGTAAAACTGGAAGCTTCAGTTTTTCGGATTCAGAAATGTCGAGGGAGTGTGATTTTCATCGTTCTGCTGTAGTAACAACAAACTGTAGTATGCAGACATGACATGAAAACCTCATTCACTGCCACATAATAAGAGTGTCAGAAGGTTTTATTCTTTCCCTGCCATCAGCATTGTTAATGGTCTGTGCATTTACCAAAGGCTTTGTTAATGTCAGCAGAACATAGAGAAACCAATGCCTCTCTGGATTATTGCTAACTCGTCTGAACTGCTTGTGTGGTTAGGAATTGTAGCAGGATCAGTCTGACACTTTAGAGCCCAAGACTAGAGAGGGATGGATTACTGCCTTTTCATGGAATTGGTAATCTAACCACCTGTCCCCTCTGGAAAGTCTTGGAAACAAGAATGCTCTAGAGCTATTTAGTAGTAGAAATCACTCAGATTTACGAGTTTTTCCACTTTCTTTTCCTCTCTCCAATTCCAATCTGGTGCCTTCTCTCTGCAGATGCTGTGTATGTGCTGTGCTACAGCCTTATCTTGCTCTCCATCGACCTCACCAGCCCACACGTGAAAAACAAAATGTCCAAGAGGGAGTTTATCAGGAACACACGACGAGCAGCACACAATGTTTCGGATGACTTCGTAGGCCACCTCTACGATAACATATACCTGATCGGCCACGTTGCTGCGTAGCTCCAACTGTCAGCTGACCGTACTGCACTGAAAAAATAAGAACCGGCCTCGTGTCTAAAAGTATGGATCACCACAGAAATGGAGTCGAACAACTTTTCACATCTTACGAGGAATACGACGGCTAAATCTTACTGGAAAGATCAGAAACAAATAAAATTGTCACTCCACTGCGAGAGACACTGCGCTACCAAAAATTAATGTTGACATGTGAAAGAACCTAATTTCTTTAAAACCCAGTCACTGCAGAGGAGGAGATTTGAAGTAGAGCCACGAAGACACTGCACTGATTGAAAGGGACTACTGACTGATGGTGGAGGAAGAGCAGGAAAAGCTTCGCCTTCAGTCTGTTTTCAGATGTCAGGGTAATTCTGCTGATTCCGTTTAGCTAAGCGCTGCTCGTCTCTCAGCTGCAGGACGAAGCCTGGCTCACTCTTGTTGGTAGTGACACACGAAATTAAATGGAGCTAACACAGTATCAAACATACCATCAGTTTAATAAGAATATTAATTGTTAAGCAGTTGAGCCCATGCTATAAACAGTAGGCTTGATCAGCCGTATGGACACTATGGCTAGTAGATCAGTTGTAGACTGGTTTTGAAACTGCTTTGCTGAATAAGCCTAAATATGTCTCAAAACCCTCCGAACTATAATTTAACCACTGGGCTCTCATCCTGAGGCATAAGAGTCAGTACACATGAACACTAAACGATGCCATGTAACAGGGTTTTACCTGCAGTATCTGTAACAAACACAAGTTATGGAGGCTATAATACTACTGTGGCAACGCTGAAGTCAAACAGAGGATTCCTGCTGCAAGTCGGAAAGATTTTCTAATTATATTAATGAAAGAAAATTGAGACACTCTACATCCACATGTAGTTTATAATGAATGTGTGAAAATCTTGTTCTTGCAGGAGGGCTGCTGTTGTAAATTTTAAATATTGCAAATTGCAATACAGTTGATTGTTAGTAACAGCTAATAAACATGCATATCTTTAGTTACTTACATTTAGTTGAAAGTGAGTATGTGATTTAAGAAAACGTGTCATAGCAGTGGCTTGGTGGTGATGGAGATGGATGCTTATTAAGAGAAAAATAGCTCAAATCAAGTGTAGAAGGAGATAATGTTAGCCAAGAAAAGAGGAGTTTTATTGGGTCTTTGGGGATTTGTCTCCTGAACAGGGGTGGATGCCAGAACTCTGTAAATAACATTTATAACAGAGTATAAATATGATTTAGGGCGTTCATAAAACTGTGTCCTGAACAGAGTTTAGCCCAACTGCTACAGTTTAGTTTTATTTCCTGAACAAAAAAGTCTTCCACTTTGTTCTGTGACATTAATCACATCTAGTGTAATTCTGTTTTACAGTAACACCACAACCCCTGCAAAAGCAGTCCCATGCTTTCAGAGGTCAGTGAGAGTGAGTCGGTGCTCTCAAGTTTTATTTAGCTTTCTATTTATATAACTAGCTGTACGGTGTCTGAGCTGTTATTGATGGATTTGTAAGGTAACACTACAATAGGGAGGACATGGATTGATTGTGGATACAGATACTCATTCTACTTTTTACTAAAAGTAAAGTTTTAATCAGGTGACCTGAACCATCTTGTAGATGTGCTGCAATATGCTTCGGGTGCTGGGGGCTTCCCATGATGCACGGAGCACTTCTTCTTCACTCACCTCTCTGTTTTCACGCCAGCACTGTATTTAATTATTAGCAGTGATTAAACTCTGGTTCTCTCCTGTAGCGTGCTTCCTGTCCTGTCTCTCTCTGCTCTCTCTTCTTCTCTTTATTCCCCACCACAATACTCACTCTGTGCTCGTAGCTTCTAACAGCGAGTGCCAACAGCCAGAATGTAGCTGCAGCTAAAGGTATCACAGCGTTCACTTAATGTAACCATAGCAACAACACATTTTCTGTGGTTTAATTAAGGGTTTGATTTTATTTGATCACAGTGGGGGTATTGTAAAACAGTCAAAAGATACTGGTTTTGTTTTCTGTCCAACTCATTCTCTTCTTTAGATCATTATCACTCAGACATTTGACACGAATGTTTAAATTATGAAATCTTTATTGTTGTTTTTTTCTGTGTTCTTATGCTATGAAAGTCAAAATGCACTGAGAACTTGTTCCAAGGATGTGTCTTTATTTTCCTGACGAGTTTCAACCAAGGGAGAAACTTGTGGCATTCCCTCAGAGCAAGCGAGACAAGCAATGCTCCTCTTGTCTAAATTAAAACGTACGAAAGTAAAGCGATCTCTCTCCTTTAATATCAGACGTGCTGTCGTGAATCCTTATGTTACGCTAGCGTTCTCTGTGTCCATCTCGTTAACAACGACTGAAGCTGTGCAAAGCTGAGATGCCGGCAGCTGCTTTTCTGGTGAATTGCACATGCACAGCTAAATGCACTGAGATCAGTTACAACCTGTGCTTGGTGTGAAAACTCAGCTAGCATTACCAAGTAAATGACATTAAGTGATTTATCAAAGTCACAGATGAGTTACCACCTTAGCGGGCGTATAACAGAGTAGATGGAGTATGGAAAAGTATTTAATAACTTAAAAGTAAACCTCTTAATTCAGCAGATTTTAAAATTATTATTCATAAATTTTACCTTTAAAGAATTTTTTTTTTCTAGCGATACGTGAACCAATCATGAACCAGACACACATTGGGTTGTCAGACGTAGACTAATAGAAACCAAAAACCCAACAAACACTTACACAGCTATGAAAAACCTGATGGGGATCAGATAGGAGCAATGCTCCACGTTCTCAAGCTTTCTAATCGAGCAGCAAGCTGTCCGCAACTAATTAGCATTAAGAATAAATGAGAGAAGGGCGAGAGCATGATAATGGGACTGACAATAAAAAATGCAACAGGACAGTGAGTGTACAAAGGCCCTGAGGTCACGTGCAACACGTCTTTGTGTATAAAAACTGGTGAGAACCAGAAAAGGTTAGGTTTAGATTCTGCAAGGTCGTCATTTTCTGTTAAGCAAAGCTCAGGCTTCAGTTAAAGTTAACCTTAGGATATGTGGTTGTTAAGTTCATGACTCATTACACCGGCTTCTTCCTCAAACTCAAAAATAACTGGAGTGTGTAAGAGTGTTCATATTTGAGGTAAAACATTCAATCTTGACTCCAGATACTTGATGTGTGTGATTCAGAGACAGACGTAGAACAACCTGTCCCCTGCTGCTATTTGTTTTATGCATTGCAAATGATTAAAGATCAGGGGCTACAGACACATTCCCATCCATACATACATGTAGGCACACTTACTGCTGTGCATGTGTGACCATATTCATACAGTGCCAACACAACTGATTGCTAAAAGAAGGAACTTAATGTTGTCGTCAGCTGTGTTACTACTGGAAATGCTTGAAAATTTGACCCTTTTTAAAACGTGGATAATACAGCATTTAATTTACAGAGAGAATGAATTAGGAATTTGCAATATTTTTCATGAAATTAGTGTTTCAGTAATATGTCACTGAAAACACAAATGTACCCACATCAGCTGTAATATAAGCACATGGTTGTCTTGAACAGATGCGTATGACACTCTAAATTATTTTGTTTAAAGCCATGTTTACTTATTTTTGTATTACATGAGGCACTGAGTTTGTCAGACTCCAGTTATAGATTATACCTTTAGAAGGAAAGACGTGTACAGATGATGTCAGATAATGTGACATCGTGTGGTGTAATGGCTCCGCTTTTGCTGATGATTTTGACCCAAACGTGTCTCGAGGCTTCGAAACGATCTGAAACTCAACTCCGTGGTGACATCTGCTGGCCAGTTTGGCTATCGCCACATCATGATTATGCTGTCCGGTGAAACGATGATGCAGACAAGCTCAGTGCAGACTGTAATGATCAGTGTGGTTCATCAAGTATCTCCCTCTGTTAATATTTGTGTTGATCACAAGAAATGAATTCATAAAGTAAAACATACAAGACTGTTGTGTTTACTGTAATAAGCACACAGGTTTCCAGCTGTTTATGGCTTCGTTTTTTGCTCACAGCTCTCAAACTTTGATTGTTTTTTTATTACTTTTAAGTTTTCTGGGAGTTCCTGTCATCAGGTTTGTTCTACACACTCTCAAACAAAGCTACAAGCTGGCGTAGTGTGACTTTTTAATTATTTGCATAAATATACGCACTACCAGTCAAACGTTTGGACACAGCTTCTCGTTCAGTGTTTTTTCTGTATTTTTGTGTAGATACAAACTGAAAACATCACATATATGAAGCAAGAAGCGCCTTGAGGCGACTTTTGTTGTGATGTGGCGCTATATAAATAAAACTGAATTGAATTGAATTGAAGATGGAATTATATGGAATTTTAAAGATAATATATAACTCTAAATCTGTTTTATATTTTAGATTCCTCAAAGTAGCCACTATTTGCTTTTCAATGAGCTTCATGATGTACCTGAAATGGTTTCACTTCACAGGTGTGCCTTGTCAGGGTATTTAAATGAAAATACAAAATGAGTTTTCCTTTTTTAACTTTTATCACATTTTCATGGGCTAATTCTGACCATGTGAACACAAGGAAAGCGGCGGGGCCAGACGGCATCACCGGCCGTCTGCTGCGCTGACCAGCTAGCAGGTGTGTTCACTTCCATCTTTCCCAAGAACAGCAGACCCTCATCCCTGAACGATTACCGGCCAGTTGCACTGACCTCGGTAGTAATGAAGGCGGTCGAGAGGCTGCTGAAGAACATCATCTCCTCCTCCATCCCAGACACCACAGATCCGCTCCAGTTCGCCTACCGACCCAACAGATCCACAGAGGACGCCATCGCCCACGTCCTGCACACCACCCTCAGCCACATGGACAAGAAACAGGGTAACTATGTGAGAATGCTGTTTGTTGATTACACTTCAGTGTTTAACACAATAGTGCCCTGCAGACTGTTCACAAAGCTGAGGGATCTGGGACTCAACAGCCGTCTGTGTGCATGGGTGTTGGACTTCCTCACTGGGAGAACTGGGTAGGTAGATGCCTCTCTAACATCTGTTGGGGCAATCGTGGCTCAAGAGTTGGCAGTTTGTCTTGTAACCGGAAGGTTGCCGGTTCGAGCCCCGGCTCTTGGTCGTTGTGTCCTGGGGCAAGACACTTCACCTACCGCCTACTGGTGATGGCCAGAGGGGCCGATGGTGCGATATGGCAGCCTCGCTTCTGTCAGTCTGCCCCAGGGCAGCTGTGGCTACAACTGTAGCTGCCTCCACCAGTGTATGAATGTGAGAGTGAATGAATAGTGGTATTGTAAAGCACTTTGGGTGCCTTGAAAAGCGCTATATAAATGCAATCCATTATTATTATTAACAGCATCACCATCAACACAGGAGCACCACAGGGATGTGTCCTCTCGCCACTGCTCTACTCCCACACGGCTCCAACACCATTGTGAAGTTTGCTGACGACACAGTAATAATAATGGATTGGATTTATATAGCGCTTTTCAAGGAACCCAAAGCGCTTTACAATACTACTATTCATTCACTCTCACATTCACACACTGGTGGAGGCAGCTACGGTTGTAGCCACAGCTGCCCTGGGACAGACTGACAGAAGCGAGGCTGCCATATCGCGCCATCGGCCCCTCTGGCCAACACCAGTAGGCAAGTAGGGTAAAGTGTCTTGCCCAGGGACACAACGACCAGGACAGAGAGCCCAGGGATCGAACCGGCGACCTTCCGGTTACAGATGCGATTCCCAACCCCCTGAGCCACGGTCGCCCGGTGCTGGGAGTGGTGTTGGGTGCCATCTCCAACAACGATGAGGCGGCCTACATGGATGAAGTGAAGAATCTGGCATCATGGTGCCAGGACAACCACCTCCAGCTGAACATTGGCAAGACCAAGGAGCTGGTGGTGGACTTCAGAAGGGGTCAGCACAGAGACTACAAGCCCATTATCATCAATGGAGCTCCAGTGGAGAGGGTGCAGTCCTTCAAGTATCTTGGTGTCCACATCTCCTCAGACCTGACATGGTCTGCCCACAATCAGGTCCAGACCAAAAAGGCTAGGCAGCGCCTGTATCACCTACGACAACTGAGGAAGTTCAGGGTCTCTCCAGAGATCCTCAGGATTTTCTATACAGGCGCTGTGGAGAGCATCCTCACACAGAACATCGTGGTTTGGGAACAGCTGTGTGAAGGACCAAAAAGCTCTTCAGAGAGTGATCTGTACAGCAGAACGCTGCTGCAGGATTGCTCTTCCCCCGCTTCAGGACACCTACACCAGGAGATGCCGGACTAGAGCAGCGCAGATACTGAAGGACCCGTCCCATCCTGGCAACAAACTGTTCCAACTTCTGCAATCTGGTAGAAGGTTCCGCATCATCCCGGCAAGGACAGAGAGACTCAAGAGGAGCTTCTATCCCCAAGCCATCCGGGCCCTAAACCATTAACCTCTTACTGCTGTGGATGCTCTGTCTTGTAACACAACCACAGTGAACCTTTGGCTTTCTGTTATTTATGAGATAATTGCACCAGAAGCATCACAATGTCATAGTATAGTAATGTCACTAGAATCAGAACAAATCTTTGACTGGTCCTTTTTCATAGTTTTTTCACAACTTTGGTTTTGGAAAGTCTTTTATTCATTGGATAACAGCTCTATATAACTTACCCACCAACAGGTCATATCACAATGTTTCACCCTGGAGAGAGGGACCAGACAAGGATGAACACGGTCACCATTTGCAATTTTCCACAGACATACTGGTTGTCACAATACACGAGAATTGGAATATCAAAGGTATTTAAACCTCCCTATTGGAGCACAAAATTAATTTATATGATGGAAATGTATTACTGTGTCTACAGGACAAACTCAGTAGTTTGTAGTTGGATAGAAGTAGAATAAATAGATTCTAATAACGTTAAACTTTCAGACCTTACAAACATATTACCATTTCAATTCCCAATTAAATCTTCTTGGGAGGGAAGGTTGGGGTGGTTTTAAGGTAACTGGTTTTGTCCAACATAGGCTGGACCAGGGGTAGGGAACTCCAGGCCTCGAGAGCCGGTGTCCTGCAGGTTTTAGATGTGTCCTTGACCCAACACAGCTGATTTAAATGACCTCCTCAACATGTCTTGAAGTTCTCCAGAGGCCTGATAATGAACTAATCATTTTATTCAGGTGTGTTGACCCAGGGTGAGATCTAAAACCTGCAGGACACCGGCTCTCGAGGCCTGGAGTTCCCCACCCCTGGGCTGGAGTGTGCAGTCTGCGTGTATGAAGCCTGGCTCATTTTTGGTGCAGCATGTTCTGGGGTTTAAAAGCCACAGAGATGCAGTGTTTGTGGGAACGGTGCTTGTTCTGTGTTGTAGCGTCCTAATGACACCCAGTTTGTGCTCCAGTGGATGATGATGATGATGGAGCACAAACTGGGTGTCATCAGGACACTACAACACTCTTTCAATGATGAGGATGTACATCCTGGACAGGGAGGAACGCTGGTTTGAGCGTGGAGTCAAGGAGGCCATTTACATGAAAGGGGAAAGACCATCTCTGAATCAACGAGGGGGCCTAAGGGTACATCTGTCACCATCTTACAATGCTGTGATTGCAGACATTCAACTCTCTGTGAATGGTACTCATGGCCATTGATCAGTGGTCATGACAATTTGCATATTAATGACCTGGAACTGACCTCACAGCCCATTGTTCATTCAGTGGGCTGGTTTCAGTCATTGTGCAGATGTACTGTTTATAAGGTTGGAAACCTGCAGTCAGCTGAGGCTACGTCCACACTAGCCCGGATAAATTTGAAAATGGCGCCCGTGTCTGAAAACGCTCCGCGTCCACACTATTGTTTTCATTCGTTTTCACAGTTGTGCGTCCACATTGAAATGGCCGAACACGCTTACGTTCCAGTCCTGCGCATGCGTGACATGCAAGACGATTCGACCTGCCTCATTTCTTTCTGCCGCTTATTTACTTTCCGGCTCTTTGAAACGTTGCGGCAAAATGTCGAGGAAAAGCACCGAGTTTTTCAAATGGACTAACAATGAGGTGGAGTTGTTGCTGCGAGTAACACAAAAGTACAAAGTTGCAAACGCGAGTGAGAATTAAAGAATTTGAAGAAAAGATATCTGGAGCATGTACAGACTGATATTAATCTTAATAGGGCTGTCAGAACTGAGAGCAAACGAAACAACTGCTGTATAACGCCCTCCGCTATCTTAGTTTAATTGGTCACATGACTAAAATGCGTCATCACTGTTTTCAAAAAGGCCCCGGGTTCGCTGTCCACACTGGGACTCGAAAACGGCGTTTTCAAATGTGTCCACTTTGGAGAGCGTTTTCAAAACGCTTCGTTTTCCTTGACCAAAGACGGCGTCTCAGTGTGGACGGGAGGCCAAAACGGAGAGAAAAAGATGTGTTTTCAATCAATAACGTATTAGTGTGGACGTAGCCTGAGACTGAAGAAGTCACTTGGTTTTATTTTCTCTAACTCAAAGTATGCTGAAGTGAGCATGAATGAAGTTTCAAAATATGGTGGGTTTGAAGAGGATTTAAAGCATTCTCCATTCATTTGAGTGGAAAAAAAATTATTGAAAAGTTAAATATGTTAAAAAGTCGGAAAAAAGAAATGTAGCACACTTTTCCAGAAGCAGCTGAACGTTTTGATATCAGAACGGTTTCTGTACCACAAAGAAGTAGCTTAAGTACAAAATGATAACGTGAACACCTTATAAATAAAACTGAATCAAAATGAACTGAATTCAGTGTTTTCAGATTTTATTTCTTTGTCTGTTTTCTGCTGCAGCAGTTTCACGAGCATTACTTTGCTTTTCTTGATTTTAGCATTTTTGTAAAGTTTCAGACGAATCCTTCACAGTGCATTTTTGTGTCTGAACTACGTTTACTCTACCTTATCCTACAGTTTTGCTGTAGTTGTTATATATACTGTAAGGCAGTAGGTACATTATAGTGCTTGAATTCAAAGACCATAGACCTTTGCATGACCCAGCCCCCTCCCCTTTCCCCTCCTAATTTCATCTATGCCCTTTGACCCCAGCAGGGCTGCCAGACCATCAGAATTTTTCACTTGTGTTGTTCCAGAGTTTTCTAAGCAGCTGCTGTCCAGGCTTTGTGCTCTCAGCTGAAGACTATGCTGTTCATGTCTCAGCTCTTGTCAGATGTTGTACAACACTCAGCCACAGCTGGCAGAGCCATGCAGCCTGAGCAGAGAGCCTCACAATGATGATTTATTAGTTCAGAAGAAACACAAGGACACAATCACTGTTGGCTCACGTTTTCTTTTTGTCTTCTTCAGTTAATTTACTGCTGCTAGTGCAGTTCTACGACAGCAGAGAGCTGCTAGCTTATGTTTTCATCACAGACAGGAAGGAAGGAGGAAATTGAACGAGGTGAGTTCTGAAGATGATGTGAATGGACAAAGTTATTTTATCAGCTAAAATGTAGAAAGGAGTTGCTGATATTTGATGAGGGATCCTCTGATAAAATTTATTTTAATTAAATATTTTTATACCAAACTTGAAACAGAGCAACACTGCTGGATGTAGAAGAAGCTTCCCATCACAGAAATAATGAGCGTACTTAACACTGCGTTTTCAGTGTTTTCACAGCAACCAGTTGTGTTCTTTGTTTTTAAATCTAGCTTTCTGCACTTTCTTAACTCTGTGAGAGGTCTTTAATTATTAGTGATTCATGAGTCACTGGTAAGTTCAAAACACTTCGATGTGGAAAGTGTTAAAATGATGTGACTGCTCACAGCTGAGGAAAACCTACAATATTCTGATGACAGGGGAATAGAGACGTCTGACATGGAAAAAACATTCATCGGCTCCAAGCTATTAGATTCAGCAATACTATAGAAAGATTAGTGTGAACACTGATTAAGCACTGACAGTAATGAGATCCAAGTCTTTTTTGGCATCTTCAACACTGTTCAACTTAGAAAAACCGTCGATTCTGCTTCTTTTGAACATGTGTGCATATATGTTCTAATGTATTTCAGTGTTTAAATCCTCATTCAACCTACTTCTCTTTCAACTCTACTTGCTTCCACATACGTTCATCTATAGACACCATTTAAACTTTAAAACGAAGCCAAGACATTGAACTACACAACTTTATAATAATAATGGATTGGATTTATATAGCACTTTTCAAGGCACCCAAAGTGCTTTACAATACCACTATTCATTCACTCTCACATTCACACACTGGTGGAGGCAGCTACGGTTGTAGCCACAGCTGCCCTGGGACAGACTGACAGAAGCGAGGCTGCCATATCGCACCATCGGCCCCTCTGGCCAACACCAGTAGGCGGTAGGGTAAAGTGTCTTGCCCAAGGACACAACGACCAGGACAGAGAGCCCAGGGATCGAACCGGCGACCTTCCGGTTACAGATGCGCTTCCCAACCCCCTGAGCCGCGGTCGCCGGTGTGCATGGTACGCAGTCTGCAGCCATTCTTTGACCCTCAAAATGTAGCACCGTTTCTCTTCTTTCCAGTGATGAAAGTGATGAATCTCTCAAAGCTAACAGATGTGAACAGATCCGATTGGAGGGAGTACCTTGTAACTGAAGCATAGATGCACAATGTATTTTCAATGAGGAGATTGTCTTAACAGCAGGAAAGACCCTAGTTTTTAAATTGCTCAACAGGAGCAATTTACCAGGAGCAACACCAGTGGACTTGCTGGTTAAGGTCTTGGATTTAGATGGAGTTTGAACCAAATTTACCAGGGATTTGCTGCAGAGTAACAGTACGTCACTATTTCCTGGAGTCCAACCGAAAGCTGTTGGCAGGTACTTTCAGTTGATGAATTTTTCTTTGGCAGACAGGTGGTTTAAATCTGGGCAGTTGTTGTCAGTTGATGGTTTTCAGATTTGTCTTTTCTGACTGGATGATTAGAATTTCAACCATTTATCTGTCTGTAGTGAATCCCCCACATTTCAGCTCATCTAATGTAATTCCTCTTTTTTCAGTCTGTATAGTTGAAACATACATATTTTAAAATAAAATACAACACACACACACACACACACACACACACACACACACACACACGCACAATATATTAGAGTGAACAGAACATGCAAATATTTTGGTTTTGAGTTTGAGATTTGACATAATTACAGACTTAAGTGATTTAAAGTATGTGAGCTTTCAATATTCTGATTCAACAAGTTTCCCCCAAATTTGAAGGTTACAGCTATTGAATTCAAATCATTCAGCTATTCAGACTACACTTTCTTCAGGAAATGAAGTGGCCTGCTTGATAGCCTAGACGATCTAGACTCTCAGGAAAGAGTCACTTTGATCCACAGTGCAAAATCTATGAAATGTTGTTGTTCACAGTTGCTACGCAACCCTAAATCGCTCGTGTGAAAGTGCTGTATTTAAAAGCTGTCTGTTCAATTCAAATTAGATAAAGAAACTTGACAGTGAAGTAGACAAACAGCAAAAATAGGCCCAAAATAAGTAACTGAGGCCATCCTGTAAAAAAATAAAAAATGCTAACCCCCAGCTGTTCTGTTTTCACACAACATCAAGTGTAATTTACTGCTGACGATGAAGTCTGCGTCAAAATCATTAAAATAAAGCACCTCGGTTATTGCATTCCATACTGAGGGCACCAAACATATTTGTATTAAAGGTCACGGAAATCCTAAAACCAAAAATGTCACTGTTACAATGATGCAAGATGACTCAGAGATGATGACTCATATACATCCTTAATTTGCATCAACACCAATAGATTTGATAGCTTAAAAAAAGGTTTCTTCAGATGACATCAACATTTGTTGCATATACAACACAGTGTTAGTTGGTCAGTGGTAAGCAGTCATATTACCAAACAAAGAGTTGGTGCTTACCTGCAGTCTATATGTGACAAACAGTGAATGCAGTGTAAGCTCCAGCCATCTGTTAAGCAGCTGTGGAACGATGTCTCCTCGTGTCTCTTTGTTGCTCTCTGACACTCTGACTGTTCCCCTCGCAGACGAAGAGATGAGCTGAGCTAAGTGGCGCAGAGATGCTTTATGGGTTAAAAAAAATCGTCTGAGGAGCTTAGCTCAGTGACAAATTACTAACATTAATCTTGTCATACACACCCATAACTTTTACCTTTACCATTGACAGTATTAGGAATGTAATGTTATAATACTAATTGCTATTTTCCAAGTGGGATTTTTAGTGTGTCTACATGTGACATGATAAATACCTAACCTGCCAGTTTACAATGAACATTCCAGATACATTTGTTTCTAGAATGACAAAACCAAGCACAAGCAAAAAACAAAAACAGTGCAGCCAGCATTTCCCAACTCAGCACGCTCCTCTGTCATTAGAGAGCTGTTATTGTACAATGTGCATTGCAATTTTTACAGTAATCCAGATCAACTGAACTGAATAAATTGAAGTTAATTGATTTTGACAAGAAGAGAAATGGTGCTACACTCTGCAAACAAAGTTACCACACTTTTATTGGAAATTTAAAGTAACCAAAACTAGACACATATGCTTTGTTAAAGACATTTCGAAATTTAAACTACAGACTTACAGGTTTTTATCAATTTGCTGTTTTTATGGTTCTCTAATCACAAGAGGACAGCATAAAAGGTAAAATTCAATTCACTTTTATTTATATGGTGCCAAATCATAACAGTCTCCTCAATGCACTTTATCTTGTAAAGCAGAGACTCTATGATAATAGAAAAAAGCCAATAACCAAATGGCCCTATGTGAGCAGCACTTGGTGACAGTGGGAAGGAAGAACTTTAACAAGAAGAAACCTTCGGCAGAACCAGGTTTAGGGAGGAGCAGTCATCTTTGAAAAAACACTTAATGACTACAGACATGAGGGCTATAGGTCTGTAATCACTAAAGCTGTCTATTCCAGTCTTTTTGGAGAAAGGAATGATGGTGGACACCTTCAGACAGGTGTGAACAGTGGCATGAGTCAGGGAGAGGTTGAACAGCCTGGTGAAGATCCCTCACAAGGCCTTGGTTAAAGCCTGCACGGACAGCCCCTGGGATGCCTTTGGAGCCAGGATATCTTCTGGGGTTCACCACCCTCAGCTTCCTCCTGAACTCCTGTTCCTGAAGGGAGAGGGGGAGGTTGGGGGCAAGGGCAGTAGAGGTAGGGTTGGTCTCAAACCAAGCAAAAAAGGTGCTGAGCTTCTCTCACAGGGCTAACACATAGAGAAACAGTCCAAGGAGCTTGGAAAGAAAAGCGTCTGGACTTCTTTATGTTGCTTGAAGATGTTTCACCTCTCATCCGAGAAGCTTCTTCAGTTCTAGGGTCAAATAGTGGAGAGTCCCAAATTTAAGCCCTAGGGGAGTGTCCCCCAAGGGAGTCATGAACCCCCTGTTGATCCTCTACCTAATCACACGAGCAAAGGTCTGAAAACGGGTCTAGGTCACAATCAGCCAAGGTTTCGGATGAGCTTCGGATGCTCCTGTACATCTTTCTAGAAGGAAGCAGGCTGAAGAGTGTGTGTGAGGGGTGTATGGGGTCCTCCACAATGCTGGTGGCTTTGCGGATGGAGTGAGTGCTATAAGTGTCCATGATGGAGGGAAGAGAGGTTCCAAGGATCTTCTCAGCTGTTCTCACTATCCGTTGTCGGGCATTGCAATCCGATACGGTACAGTTACCATACCAGACAGCGATGCAGCTGCTCAGGACGCTCTCGATAGTCCCTCTGAAGAAGTTGGTAAGAATGGATGGAGGAAGATGTGCTTTTCTCAGCATCCGCAGGAAGTAGAGACGCTGTTGAGCCTTCTTGGTTATGGAGCTGGCATTAAGGGACCAGGAGAGGTTCTCCGCCAGGTGGGCACCAAGGTATTTGGTGCTCTTGATGACCTCCACAGAGGATCCAATGATGTTAAGTGGACAGTGATCTCTCTGTGCTCTCCTGAAGTCAACAATCATCTCCTTTGTTTTGTCAACATTCAGAGACAGGTTGTTGATTCTACACCAGTCCGTTAGCTGCTGCACCTCCTCTCTGTATGCTGACTCATCGCTCTTGCTGATGAGACCCACCACAGCCGTGTCATCATCGGCAAACTTGATGATGTGGTTCGAACTGTGCATTGCTGCACAGTCATGAGTCAGCAGAGTGAACAGCAGTGGGCTGAGCACACAGCCCTGAGGGGCTCCAGTGCTCAGTGTGGTGGTGTTGGATGCTGTTGCCGATCCGAACTGTCTGAGGCCTCTCCGTCAGAAAGTCCAGGATCCAGTTGCAGAGGGAGTCTTTGAACAGCATTCGTACATATGTGTCCACAGATGGCGTCATCTGTTGACCGGTTGAGACGATAGGCGAACTGCAGTGGGTCCAGTGTCATGACGAGCCTCTTCAAGCACTTCATCATGATGGGTGTGAGTGCAACGGGACAGTAGTCGTGGTGGCAGGACACTGGGCACTTCTTTGGCACAGGAACAATGGTTGTGGCCTTGAGGCATGCTGGGACAACAGCAGTGCCCAGGGAGACATTGAAGTTGTCAGTAAGGACATCTATTCAATTCAATTCAATTTTATTTATATAGCGCCAAATCACAACAAAAGTCGCCTCAAGGCGCTTCATAGGTACAGAGAAAAACCCAACAATCATATGACCCCCTATGAGCAAGCACTTTGGCGACAGTGGGAAGGAAAAACTCCCTTTTAACAGGAAGAAACCTCCAGCAGAACCAGGCTCAGGGAGGGGCGGGGCCATCTGCTGCGACCGGTTGGGGTGAGAGAAGCAAGACAGGATAAAGACATGCTGTGGAAGAGAGACAGAGAGACATCTGTCAGCTGGTCTCCACGGTCTCTGAGTACTCTTCCAGGAATGTTATCTGGACCCACTGCTTTGCGTGTGTTAACTCTGCAAAGAGTTTTCCTCACATACGTAGAGGTCAGACACAGAACCTGGTCGTTGTGAGGGGGGGTGGACTTCTTCACCAACACATCATTCTGAGCGTCAAATTGTGCATAGAAGTTGTTCAGCGCATCTGGTAGGGAGACATCATCATGGCAGGCAGGTGTTGCCTTCCTGTAGTTGGTGATGGCCTGGATGCCCTGCCACATGCGCCGCGTGTTGCTGCTGTTCTGGCAGTTTCTCTGGATTCGTCTGCCTGTGGGTAGAAACTTTTATTGAGTCTGTTTGTCTTTGCCCTGATCGACCTGTAGTGTTTACCCGAGGGAGGGGGGGGGGGGGGAGTGAGTGTCCAGGGTGCGAGGAGTCCTTGGCTTTCCGTGGAAGTCTTCCAGTTTAAATGTCTCTGAGGGGGGTTACTGAAGTGCCAGTTGCCTGCTTTGCTGTCCTCACCACCCTTACCACCCGCTGCATCTGAAACATTTAACATACAACATACACGAAAACAAAACAGGAAATCAGGAAGTGGGCAAAACACTTTCTAAC
This sequence comes from Simochromis diagramma, assembly GCF_900408965.1. Taxonomy (NCBI): domain Eukaryota; kingdom Metazoa; phylum Chordata; class Actinopteri; order Cichliformes; family Cichlidae; genus Simochromis; species Simochromis diagramma. Next base: position 235,998 of record NW_024387304.1, on the reverse strand, counting down.
ACTATTGTAGAGCCTCAGGGTGCTGGACTTTGGGTTATGACCTCTGTCATAAGGATCTATCAAAGCAAATTTGTCTGGGATGAGGGACCAGACAAACTAGGCATCTAGTGCGTGAGGTTGCGAGATACAGACTAAATATAGTTGAGCTCAGCTCAATGTATAACTCAGCTCTGGAACCAGTTTCCTGGAGTGATTCTGGATTTTGTTCTTACTGTGTTCTGTACATTGGGATTTTCCTTGGTAGATGAAAAGGTTGCTTCTCAGCAACTTGAGTCCCTGAGTGGGGTGCTGGAAAGTGCTCCATCTAGGGACTCGATTGTTCTGCTAGGGGACACTCATGTGGGCAATGGGTAATGACAGTTTGATGTATGTTTTTGGACATTTTTGGAGCTCAGTGTTCCAACATTCAGAAGAAGGAACTGCTCAAATGGCTAGAGATTGATGAGGTGCAACACAAATGCTACGGCAAGGGGGAGCCAGGATGACAGGTCATGGGGGACATAATCTTTCTTTCATTCCATTCTTCCTTCTTTTCTTCTTTCTTCCAAAGACAGGATCATGGTGAAGGTTGAAACCTGGGGCCTCCAAGACTATATGATCCTACATGAAAACTATGTGAAGTACCCTCTGAAGGTCTACTAGATGATGTGAATGCAGTACAATATGGGCCAGACAATATAATGGGGAACAGAAAGAAATAGGCAGGAATACAAGAGGAGCGAAACACCAGCTACTGGTAGAAAGAGCTGTATCCCAAGACTGCAAGACCAGGCTGACCAACCTGTGCACTGCCTGGATTGATTACAAGAAGACCTATGACTCAGTGCCCCACACCTGGGATGCCTAGATCTATGCAAGATCAACAGGACCCTAAGAGCCTTCATCATGATGAGATAGCCTTTATTTGTCAGTTGCAGTTGCCCACAACCGAGATGACAGACCGTACAGCCAATACACAAACATCACATTGGGGAGACAGGTCAGGCTAGGTAGCAAGGGAAAAAAAACACATCAAAATGTGTAACTTAAAAGGATAATCCAGCAATGCACAGATATCAACACACCATAACACAACAAAACACAGACAAGCAACATGGGAGAATATTCCAGTGTGTACAGCTGGATCTGGGACCGCTGCAATCTTCGATTGTGCCTCCAGCTGATCCACTGTCCACATTGGATGGGAGGTAAGGAGGAACTCAATGGGGATGTGGCGGACAACACTAGAGGCCAAATTCAAGCCCAAGCCCACTAGCACAAGTCACCATCAAGTGTGGGATATACCAAGGAGATGTGCTGTCCCCACTGCTGTTCTGCATAAGCCTGAACACAAAGCTAGGAAAGTGAAAGTCATGACAGGTCAGCTGAATGGTAAGAACAAGATCCAGGCTATCAACACCTACGCTCTGTCCGTGATCAGGTACCCTGCCAGGATAATAAGCTGGCCAAAGGAGGAGATAGAAGCCACTGACATCAAGACAAGGAAGCTCCTGACCATCGATGAAGGGTTTCACCCCAAGTCCAGCACTCTGAGGCTGTACGCTAAGCAGAAGGAAGGAGACCGGGGACTAGTGAGTGTCACTACCACAGTCCAGGATGAGACAACAAACATCCACGAGTACATCAGTAAGATGGCCCCAACTGACAGCATGCTCAGTGAATACCGCAGGCAGCAGAAACCCAAGAAACAGGAGGAAGAGGAGGCACCATCATGGAAGGACAGGCCCCTGCACGGTATGTACCACCGGCAGATAGAGGAGGTGGCTGATATCCAGAAATCCTACCAGTGGCTGGACAAAGCTGGACTGAAAGACAGCACAGAGGCAGTAATCATGGCAGCACAGGAACAAGCTCTGAGCACAAGATCCATAGAGGCTGGGCAGCCCGTTCTCACTCCTGGGGCGTAGCATACCGACGTTTTGTCACGTCCCGCGGTGTTCCTGAGGAACGCGAAAGGTGACCTTCTGCGTTCTTATGGTCCGCGAAGGCTTATGGCTGAATTCCAGTGGAATGACGGTCCCGCGGTAATAGACATTCCAGCCATGTGTTCCAGACCTAAACCTAACCTTATTCCAAACCTTAACCAGCAGTTAAATGACGTAAAATAGTGTTTTCCAAAGCCATTTTAAGAGAATGAACGAACATGTGTAGATTGAGTCCAAACCATTCTCATGTGTTCTTCTTTTTCCGATGCTGTCATTTAGGAACGTGTTGGGTACCCGAAAGTGTAAAATGTTGACGATTTGTCACATAGCGTAAAATATTACGCTTAGGGAGTGAAAACATGTTGGGCTGAGGTCTATCACACCAGGCAAGACCCCAGGTGCAGGCTGTGTAAAGATGCCCCTGAGACAATCCAGCACATAACAGCAGGGTGCAAGATGCTAGCAGGCAGGGCATACATGGAACGCCATAACCAAGTGGCCGGCATAGTGTACAGGGACATCTGTGCCCAGTATGACCTGGAAGTCCTGAGGTCAAAGTAGGAGACTCCCCCTAGTGTGATCGAGAATGACTGACTGAGCTAAGATCCTCCTTAGCTCTGAGCTGATCTGAGCTAAGATCAGATACGACTGACAAAATGGTGGTGGTTAAGCAACCAGACATTGTAGTGGTGGACAAGCAGAGGAAGACGGCCGTAGTGATCGATGTAGCGATACAGAATGACAGCAACATCAGGAAGAAGGAACACGAGAAGCTGGAGAAGTACCAAGGGCTCAGAGAAGAGCTCAAGACGATGTGGAGGCTGAAGGTCACAGTGGTCCCCGTGGTAATTGGAGCACTCGATGCAGTGACCCCCAAGCTAGGTGAGAAGCTCCAGCAGACCCCTGGAACAACATCCGAGATCTGAAGAGCCAGAAGAGTGCAGTCCTAGGAACAGCTAAGATACTGCACAGAACCCTCAAGTTTCCAGGCCTCTGGTAGAGGGCCTGAGCTTGAGGAATAAAGAACACCTACAGGCGCGAGAGGGGAGCTTTTTTGAAATTAACTTAAAAAAAAATACAACTTCAACTTTTTCAAATTATTTTTTTTTATAAATGTAGAGACAAGGTTTTTCCATTTTTTGAAAGAATGGAACCCAAATCTAGTGACTTGTCAATGTCATTTCCAGTTTCTGTGCTCCTATCACAAGACCAAGCATTGTTAATTCAGAATAATGTCAATGATGCAAAAAACAAAACAAAAACAAAAAACAAACAAAAAAAACAAACAAATAAAATACAAGTGTCCAAACATTTCCCATGAAGTTAAATGCTATTCTGTTTTCACGGTTGTATTTTCTTGAAATGCTGTATTTCTTCTATCTTGCAAGCAATGATAGGTTGTTGTAGCTACTGAAAATGAATCCAGTGATGCAATGTTTGTGTAAATGCATAGTTTCTATTTTATTTTATTTTATTTTATTTTATGTATTTAGTAATATCAGCTGGGCTCCCGTGATTAAATAAAGGTTTAAAACAGGTCAGAATGAGATGATGAGAGATAGCCTTTGAATGTACCTACTTATGCAAAATTTGCTGCTACTGCATAAATTCAAGTCTTAATCATGCTGGATAGGAGAGTCTAAGGGAGAGGAGTGATTCTGTATTAGCTAGCCGTTGTAAACATTGTAACTGTTCCCACATAATATTGCATGTGCATACTTGGGTCCTTGATCATTTGGAAATGCACCTACGGAGTCCTTGACAGTAAATAAAATACCCCTGGGTTTTCTTTCCGGTGTCTGTTTAAAACACAGCGCAGGCAGCTTTCTATCAGAACTCATCCTAGAACAGAACGGTGTAAAAAAACCCGACAACAACAACAAAAGCCCCCCAAAAACCAGAGGGTGAACAGGACTTTCAAACAGACATGCACATTACAGCCGTGATGGATCGCGTGTTTCCGACGCATTGATGAGCTGCTTTTTCAGACTAATTTTCTCCAAGCCCACATGCTTTCTTCACAGTTTACCTGCGCTCACGTCTTTGTATGTGTATTTTCGAAAGTTAATTTGTAATATGCATCAGCGACGTTACCATTCATCATCTTTACACACACACCCACACACACCCACACACACACCACAAGGTCAGCCACTTAACCCTCTTTAATCACAGGCGCCATTATCATCATCACGGTATTATGTGGAAATCAGCACCGAGACATAAACTTGCTGTCACGTTTATATTTCAAACGAAAAACGCTCCTGTTCCTACCACAAGGGTTATTTAAAAGCTCTATAATAATCTTCTTCTTTGCCCGAAAACACCCAATTACCTGGACTTTCATTTGCAGTTATTCTTTTCTGAAGCAATTTAAAAGCATTTTTTTTCATCTAACATTTACCGGGAGTTGCGCATAATTTTCCAATAGGCTATAAATTTGCGCTTTAATCATACATCCAACGTGACCACAATTATATACCTTAATAATAATAATAATAATAATAATAACAATAATAATAATAATAATAACAACATTACATTATGTTACAAACGCACACTGTAACGGATTTGAATGATTGTAACACTTTTCCACGCAACGTTTAAAAATATTTCATTATATTAGATGTCATCATTAAAAACAATTTGTAACATTTTTAAACACTCAGACAAAAATCTAAATAAAACAATTTTACTTGCCCACCAAAAGCCTCAACATTGATTTATATGCCCCTGTTAACTTATGTACAGTGTTCCGTGAAAGGATTGCACGGCAATCTAGTTTTGCATTGCAGTGAGTAATAGCTAATTCTTGGCTACAAATGAAAAGCTACTACTGTTAGATTCGACAGGAACAGATTCTCTTGGTTTACTGCGAAACTCAAAATGCATTAATAATAAGTTTTTCTTTTCTTTTTCTAAACCAAATTAGAGATGGTTTAATATTATCCTTTCATACTGCAGGCTTCAGGCCTTCACCTTGGAGACTGTATAGGCGCATTTACCATATGCGCTCAACATTAAATGTTCATACTGGTCGGAGGCTACACTCTCCTTCCCGTCTAAAGAAAGTATTGGTCTGAATGAGTGTGAAGCTTAATAATGTGTTCGAGTGATTAGAGGACGTTGGCGCATTAGACATTAGCTACTGACAGTAGCAGAAAAATATGAACATAATCTCAGATGGTCCAGTAAGCCACACTGAATCCGTTAGAACACGCACCTTGTGACAACAACACGGTGCGTGTCATCCATATGTTTAAAATAAGTGCGCATGAATGTTTCAATTTTTTGAAACAAAGAAAGGAAAAATATATATTGTCACATAAAAAAAGAACTATTATATACAATAGTGTTATTATATTATATTACATTACATTACATTATATTATATTATATTATATTATATTATATTATATTATATTATATTATATTATATTATATCAGCAGACACCCGAAAGGTTGGTTTGGTTGCGACCTACCTTCAGTCCTGTCCTCGGGTGCCTGGAGCCAGTGCACCGCTGCCAAGAACTGCGCACTGAGCCTCGAAGCAGACTGGCAGACCATGGACACGCAGTCAGCTTTTCAGCTGCAAGACACAGGCGCCAGAGACGATATCCTTCACAGATAAATCAAGTACTGAGTGCACATACAAACAAAACATACAAAAGCGCTCCACACTTGATGTAGAGTGAAGTTTTCAAAAGCTTGTCTGTCCAGGTTCCGCTGCCTAACGGATTTGATCCTCCACGTCTTTTCACCGGTTCTGGGTGAAGAGAATCTTGAGCAGAAAACAGGAAAGGATAAGATTGCATTTAAAGCAGACTAGTTTTCTTGTCTCTCAAATACTGGATTTACACCTGACAATGGTGATATCCCCATTTTTGGAATGCTATATTTATTTTATTATTTTTTGCTAGTATTTTGTATTAATTCCCACAGAATGTACAGAGAAAAAAATCTGTCGCTTGGTTTTAGCTAATGTTTGTCATCTTTTTAGCTCTATTGCTTCACGAAGGCTACAACATGTTATTCATTTACAACATTTAAAACGTTTGAAACAATTATATACAAATCCAAAACCTTTAGCAGCAAGTTTTTAAAATTCCACATATGTTACTGTTGCAGGGATCCCAAGGTCATTAACACCGACATAAAATTATATAATAAGATGTATTTAATTATGTCTTCTTTATTTATACATGTATTTAGTTGTTTATTTATTTATTTTTGTGAAATTAAAGAAATGTGTTGCCCAGTTTCTGTTCAGTAATTACACATAATTGCTTACCTTTAATTTTTAATACCAGGCCTTTTTAAAATAAAGTTCTCCCAACTGAAAAGCAGGACGTTAATTTCAGGTGTGACGGATTACCTGCTGCCTTGATTTAAGAATAAGAATTTATGAGTAATGACGCCATTTGCCAAAAATGTTTCAAAATCAAACTCAGAAATCTGTTTTTAGACAAGAGTGTCTTATTAAATATATTAAACATGCCTTTTTCAGAAGTGTTTCATGGATAATTCATAAATATATATCTTAAATAACATATATCATAAACTTTGCATTTTTTTCTTTGCGCAGCCTTCAGTGATATGTGAAAATAAACGAATAAAATAATGATATGAGGAAAATACAGGTTTAAATAAACCATGTGTTGTTTTGTATTGTTTTGAAACATATATTAGTATTGTCTTTCTGTACCTGAGAAGCTGCTTGATTATTATTGTCTGAGAGTCTTTATGCTGTGGGTGTCTCTGTCTTTCAGTTTCTCGGAGAATTTCTCTGTGTGAGACTCTTTCAACCTTAGTGTGTGAGTGTCTCTGTGCGCATGTGTGCGGGCGTCTGTGCGCGTGCGTAAGGAATATCCTCTTGGCCTTGAGAAGAAATCGGCATGCGACACACTGACAGAAAACAGACTGTGGCATACAGGTTCCTCTCAACTAATGAATTCCTGATCTCTCTCTCTCTCTCTCTCTCTCTCTCTCACACACACACACACACACACACGTCGTTTTAGCTACACGCAGACCCTTAAAATCAGAAGCTGCAGCTCACAGCGCAATAAATAAACAGATACATAAATAAAAATAGTGCTTCATCCTTTTTAAAGTTTTACTCGGATTATAGTTAATTGAAGCTACAGAGCGCACAAACAAACCTGTTTCTGTTTCTTTGTTTACTTTGCTGCAAATACCACGTATTCATTAAATAATGCTGGCAATGATGAGATTAAAATGTCTTTGTGTAAGGAGAGGAGGGCAGTGCTCACTGCGTCAGTGTGTGGTTTCACCAGCTGACCTGCAGGGGGCAGAATAACCCTCTGAAGGTCACCATATAATATTAGAGACGTGAGAGCAAGAAGCCTGTAAAAATGGAAGATTTAACACCTATATACTTGAAAACACAGTATGAACGCACCTTTACTTGCCCCCGTGGCTCAGGGGGTTGGAAATCGCATCTGTAACCGGAAGGTCGCCGGTTCGATCCCCGGGCTCTCTGTCCTGGTCGTTGTGTCCTTGGGCAAGACACTTTACCCTACTTGCCTACTGGTGTTGGCCAGAGGGGCCGATGGCGCGATTATGGCAGCCTCGCTTCTGTCAGTCTGCCCCAGGACAGCTGTGGCTACAACTGTAGCTGCCTCCACCAGTGTATGAATGTGAGAGTGAATGAATAGTGGCATTGTAAAGCGCTTTGGGTGCCTTGAAAAGCGCTATATAAATCCAATCCATTATTATTTACTTGTTTTAATATTATTCAAGCAGTAAAACTACTAATATTCAACATAAGAGTTCAGACACGGTGTTAATACCAAACTGTCCAAATCAACGTGATAAGCATATTTAATTGATCACAATCTTTCATTGAAGGTTATTTTACCGGGAAAAGTTGTGACTGAATCTAAATTCCTCTGCGTGAACAGAAGCCAGATTGGTTGTAACCTTTCCGTGGAGTCTCATTGAAAGCAAACCAGAAAAAATAGGAACTGTATCAATAACCACAGGCATGTAACTTTAACTAAAAGTGCACGCTGCACCACAGTGAGCATGGATGGAGAGACGGGGCGTCGTTCTGGACAAAACTAAGACTTTAAGAGCATCCATCAGCTTCTGGAAGTCCTCTTTTTCTGCAGCCACGGCAGCTGAAGGCCAGCATAGACGTTCCCCTATGGTGGCCTCTTACTGCAAAGGACTCAACCACAAAGGTTTATCACTAAGATGAAAACTGATCTCTTAGATCCAAACAGTTTAGTTAAACCTGTGAATAAAATGACCACCACAATTGTCCTATTGATAATAATAATATTACTAATAATAATGATAGTACTTTTTCCTTCCAACTGCAGATAGCAATTGGAGTTAGAAAACAGGTTTAGATGAGTGCAAGTAATCCATTATTCAGGGTAATCCAAAAACATTAAGCGTTCTTTACCCACCCAGGAGCACTGCTGTGTACCTGAGAAACAACTGACAAGCAACCGCTTACCTGAAACTGAATCTGCTTCTACACTTGTATTTTCTAGTATTTGTTGCCAGCAGACAAAAAGCCTTGGTGTCATTATTACATAAAAAATAAACCTTGGGCCCTAACATGGAAAATATCATCAACTCTGCTTTCTCTCTTCTTAAAAATAAAGGTAAGTTGGGACCGTTTTTGTCCCTGTGCATCAGGGAGAAAACAGTAGATTAGACTACTGTGTTCCTATAGACCCAAAAATGTTATCATACATTCAGAACTGCATAAATGTTGACCAGGGTCAGAAGGAAAGAACACAATGAAGCCAGAATAAATCTATTGTAATCTTTAAAATTCTTTTGTTTTTGAAGCACTTTGTGGTCATGTACCCTGCTTCCTATGATGTTACATGATTGGCTCATGCCATCTGAAATCAGACAATTATTATAATATCATTTTGGTAAAAATCTATGGTCCAGTGTTTGAATATATCTAATGACTGTTGTGAAATTAGCTTCATATATCTTAATATATTTTTGGTGGGGGAAAAATGATGAATTTGAATATTTCAAAAACTGTAAGATAAAAACCCCCAAAGTCTTTCTTACCATCAACATGATTCAGACTTTTTAATTTGGACGATACACCAAAAATGACGTCTCACTAAAATGTGAAGAAAAAAAACCCAAAACAAAAAAACAGCCCTCCCATATTTGAGCACATATTAATAAAAAAACAACTGCTGACAATTTCTGAATGCTTTGGAGTTCTGTTCCATCACAATGCAAATAAGCCACGTGGAATAAACAAGTAGGAATTCTTAGCTTCAGAAAAGAAGAAAATGGTATTAAAATATCTGTAGGTAGTCTAATCTGAATCGAGTGTGCAGAATTTACTCTGATACTAATAATGTTAGTCAAATTATACTTTAGAAAATAATTATAATAAATATATTTTAAATACATTATTATAATAAAATAACAATACTGGTTATATTATTATAGTTTTCATTTTTGAGACGTCACTCCATCTCAATCTTCTCCAATTTGCATTAAAATGTTATCGTTGCAAGTTTGGACAATTTTAGCTTCATGTGTATAATACTAATATGAAGATGAGATTTACATGTTAACATTGTTGTGGAATGGATCTATGTACTACTCAGAAATTGGCAGCAGTATTTTTTACAATACATTTTTTTTCTTTTATTAGTGTGTGTTCAAATATGGGACTTTATGGGATATTCATCATTTTACATGTAGCGTCCCAAATTACATCCTGTATTATTCTGATGTTAAGAAAAGAAATTCCAGGCCTTTGTCTCCAATAGTTTGAGGGATCCGTGTTCAAACGTTGCCTCCAAATTAAATGTGCAAAGAAAACGGCACCAAAGTGTGTCGACTGAAAAACGTACTAAGAATTTCATCTTAAAAATGACTCTACATGCTTTATTTTACAGTATTGTGTTTACCATTCATAGATTATCATTAATTTTCTCTTGCAATATGAAAGATAATTTTCTTTGATATTAAAGTGTACTCAAATATGGGAGTGTTGGCCTTTTTTCATATTTTAATTAGCCAGCATTTGCCTCAGGCTTCAGTGTTCAGGAACATTTAGTGTGTTTTTGCTTCACTTTTCAGATTTGAACGTCATTAAAAAAACCTGCAGAAAGGTTAACGTTAGGTTTACGATCAGGGTTAGGATGTTTATCATGTTAAATCACATATGAAGAGCAACAATTCATATGGTAAAACTCTGAAGAGATTTGGATTTAGTTCTTATATTGTTTTATACATATTATTATTTTATAGAGTAAGGGGTAGCTTTTCCATCCCCAAATGCTAAGACAAAAACCAAGCAAGCTAAAGGTAATGCCACTTCTTGTCCAGACAGATATATAAAGCGTAGAATTACCGATCAAAAAGGGGTTTTATGTCAAGGTCTCTGAGTTGAAAATATGTCAGAATGTCTGTGTAAATGAAACAGCTTACAAGAAAACTAGCTAATAGGCAGAGATGTGAAAGTACAAAGATTATGTGTCTGTTTGAAGTTTCCTTACACACGACTACATATACAAGCAAAAACACATGACTGAGGCCACCACAGTGGTTTTACAACCCGAGACATATATAGGCACTCGTGCGCACGCACACACAAATGCACACAAACGCGCACGTACCAACACACAATGTATAAGAGGCAGGTTAATAGCTGGCTTAATGGGCTACTTACCTGAGTCGGACATACAATAAATCTTGTCCTGTGAAAGGTCTCTCATTTTCAGCTGGAGACACTAAACACAGCATCACTTCAGGCCGATGTCAGATAATCACAGAAGGTTACTTCCCACGGCAGTGATATGTTAATACGAACCCTCTTAGGCACTGAGCTTACATCTCTGTCCAGAAGTATATTACTGATTAATCAGTGTAAATTGTGAATCAACCTGGCAACCATTTATTTATAATACAAATCAGAAAATGAGAAAGAAAAAAAGAAAGAAATGGAAATGAATCTTGAATAATTTGGGTTGTTGAAAAAGACTTAGACAAACTTGGTGAATCCAGAGACAGAAACCTCGGATCATCTTCAACAGGAATCTCTAAGAATTAAAATGTTCGTGTAGACGTTGGCTGATGACAAATGTCTAACCTCCTTTTGGGGTAAGATGCATGCCATACCCCTTTATTTATTTTAAACTTTGATAAATGCTATAAAAATAAACTTCATACTACTATTACAATTATTCCTGAAGACTGTTCCAGACTGGCGGTCTTAACAGGTACTGACTTTGAAGCCCATGAGAACTGTACAAAATGTTTTGGTCTTGCATATATGGAAATACAGCATTCCCATTTATGTAGCACATATTTCAATGAATTACTCCAAATGTTTCCCATTAATATGACAAAATACAAAGAAATGACGGATGGGTCAAGACTTTGTATTTCTTTGTAGGAGTCAACTGTTGCAACCTGTTTTTAAATATATGAGATAGATCAAAGCGTGACCTGCTGCACTTCCTGAAACAGTAACCCATCCGATGGCATCACTCTCACCTCACCTTATGTCAAACTTGACCAACCAACTCTCCCACAATTTGTGTACTTTTTGTGTACAGACATGTTTTGGCCACGAGCCCTTGTCTTCAAATTACTGAAAACAAATAAAAAATCCCTGAGTCTGTGTCCTCAGCTGAAATATATCGATGTATTACTAGACAGAGCATCCACATAAAGAAGTAGATCGTTCAGACAACAAAGTTATTTTCAGCTTGAGTAATTAAGTGCCTGAGTTATTAGAGATCTTCCACTTGTGCTACAATCAGCTCATTTCAGTGTGTGCTGGAAGAGGTAAATAGTGACCCAGTCTACAACATGGATATGGACATTACATATTACTGCACAATATATATTATATTATTGCACAAAAGGATGAGATGCTGCAAACTGCATCCATGACAGACACAACTGCATCATGTTGCTAACACGGTATAATCGTTGTAATCACCTGTAAAGACAGCAGCATAATGCAGGGTTGCTAGCCAACAAACAGGACTGATGTTAAAGTGAATGTTGACCCCAGCCCCAATCCAACACCACACACCAAAGTGGTCAGTAAGATGAAACTCATCTATTACGATGATAAATCACTGAAGCTCGTTTAGCTGCTAACGATAGCTGTGTTTCCATAAGAAGCACAGGTCGTAACTGATCTCAGAGCAGTGAAAGCTGAGCCAGTGGCAGCTTGCCTCACATGCTGGTCTCCCATCAGTTTACTGTGAAAGACCAGACATTTATCCTCACAGCACATTGCAAATCACCAGGAAACAGCTGGTGATTTGCAATGTGCCCCACTGGAGCTGGCCTCACTTAGTTTTTCACAGGACTGCATATTCATGACTGTGTTAGTTTTCACTGTAATGTTTTAATACATTTAATGGATTTATTTATACATTTCCACAAATGTAATTTAAAATTGGAACATTTTGTCTTTCATACTGAGACCTAATGAGACACAAATGAACTGTATGACCATTATTAGGCTACAGTCAGACCTGAATGAAGATCACAGTCACGGATTTCCTTCAGAGCTCTTGGTGCCACATTACAAATAAACTCTGGTAAAGGGGGAAGTAACAAAGTACAAAAACATTTTGCTCTTTACATTTAAACAAATATCTGTACTTTTTATTCCTCACATTTTCAAAACAGGCTTGTTGCGCATTTGACGGGCGTTATTATTTCATGTCACTGCGAGCCTTCAAACATCCAACTGGTTTCAGCCTAAACAGTAACACATGAATGGCCAGGGCATCCACCAGGGGATTTCGCATAAAAGGAGATGAAAGATGCAAAACTTTGCCAGGATGCCATTTTTACGCAGTCTCTTTCTTACTGTTGAATCATGAACTCTGACCTTAACTGAGACATGTGAGGCCTGCAGTTTTTAATGTATTTCCGGGTTTTTTGTGACCTCCTGAACGAGTCATAGCTGCGCTCTTGGAGTAATTTTGGCAGGTCGGTCACTCCTTGGACTCCTTCCTCCATTTGTGTAAAATGGGTCTCACTGTAGTTCACTGTAGTCCCAGAGCCTTACAAATGGCTTTGTGACCCTTTCCAGACTAACAGATGTCAGTTACATTTTTTCTCGGGCGCTTCTTTGGATCGTAGCATGATGTGTTGTCTTTGGAGATCTTTTAGCCTGCTTTACTTTGTCATGTGTCTCTTGATTTAACAAGAGGGGCAATTCCTTTTTAACACAGAACCAGGTAGGTTTGGATAGTTTTTCTCCTTTATTCAAGGAAATCATCATTTAAAAACTACATTTTGTATTTACTCGGGCTATCTTTGTCTAATACTAAGATTTCTTTGATGATCTCAACCATGTAAGTTTGACAATTATGAAAACACTGGGAAATCAGGAAGGGGGTAAACACTTTTTCACATCACTGCTATGTTTTTTTCATATTGTGAAACATGCTGCAAAACAACCTGACCTCGACTGTGTTATTTAAGGTTGCATGAAAATACTCTGCAGGTCAGTGCAGGATAAACAGGTTATTTTGCTGTATTGTGATGCATTTAAAGTGAAGAACAGTGTGCTGGACTGGTGCACAGTAGCTGTGTTGCTCATGGTCAGCAGAGATGGGCAGTAACGCGTTACTTGTAACGCGTTACTGTAATCTGATTACTTTTTTCAAGTAACGAGTAAAGTAAGGGATTACTATTGCAAAAACGGTAATTAGATTACCGTTACTTTCCCGTAGGAACGCTGCGTTACTGCGTTACTAAAACCGTGATTTTTTTGCGAGAATGTCTCATGACAGTGACGTAAGCGAGTGCGACGTTCGTGACAACAGATGTGTGCAGATCAACAATGGATCATATATCGATTGTGCGAGAGAGCATGAGCGTGCAGCGTTTAAAGCGTGGAAGTACTGACCTTACTTTGAGTTTGATTCCATAAAAAGTGACAAAAACATTAGTGTCCGCTGTGCGTGGGAAGAAAACTTCTTTTTACAGCGAAAAAACCCCTAAACTTCCAAACAAGCACCGAGTAGCTACGACGTAATGGGAAACTCACAGAGAAACTCGCGGATTCTTCCACTGACCGCTGCAGCACACCTGCACCAGGGTAAACCTCCGCCTACCCCACTCCTGCTTTACAGGTGAAAATAGAGCAACAGGGCCGCTGAGTCTTTGACTTTATTTATTTTCTGCTGTTTTTTACTTGCATCTATTTGAAAGAGTGAGTGTAAACACACAAAAAATATTTTATTTTATGTGCTGGAATGTGCAGAAAATAGGTTTAAATGTTAAACTAATTTCTTCAAGTCAGAGAATGTTGCATATAGTTAAATTTTTGCTTGATGCATAAAGTTAAAAGATTAAAACTAATAAAACAAGTTTAAAAAAAAAAGAGACTTTTCCATTTGATTACATTTTGTATGATGGATTATGTAGAAAAAGTAGAATTGGGCTGACAGATCTATCGCTTTATCACCTCTTCAGGTTGTAAATCGTGTTTTTAAAAAGTAACTAAGTAACTAAGTAATTAATTACTTTTGAAAATAAGTAATCAGTAAAGTAACGGGGTTACTTTTTGGGGAAGTAATCAGTAATTAGTTACTGATTACTTCTTTCAAGTAACTTGACCAACACTGATGGTCAGTTAGGTACATTAATTTGAAGTTAGCCTGATGACGCTCAGATTCATTCACTGAATTCCACCTTCATGCCAGCTGTATAAAGTCCAATGTAAAGACACCATAAACAGTTTAGTGTCAGTGTAGAGGATGGAAATCAGCCAGGACAACTCATGAAACATCTGCTGACATCTTGTTGAATTCAGTTGTGTAAATTCACAAAGAGCAGTAATCAGAGCAGTGCTAGCACAGGCCAGTTGATCACAGACTGTATACAAAAAAAAAAATCTACTGGAGCTCTCAACAGAAATTAATGCACACTGAGCCACCACTGGTTTTACTGCTGAATTCCAGTATTTGTTCCAGTCCTAAATTCAGCGGCTGTTCTGTTTTCAAACACTAAAGGCCTCAGCAGACTAGCAGTCCTTCCTTAACTTCAGCAGCACTGTCACCCTTTTGGAACTCCTGCTGGCTGACACTCTTTGCTTACTAGCTGAGAGGAAAGAGATTACCTACACAGCAAAATCTCCAGTGTTAAATTAACACTGGAGAGTGTCTATATGGGTCCACACCTCTGAGTGTTAAATACAACACTGTTGAGTGTTAAATTAACACTTTTGACAGTGTTATATGTTTAAAAGTAACCTAGTCAGTTTTGAAGATTAACAATGGCTAACACTGAGCAGTGCTGATTTTCTAACACTGGAATATTTCTAACATTTTGAGTTATTTTCCAGTGTTAGAAAATCAGCACTGCTCAGTGTTAGCCATTGTTAATCTTCAAAACTGACTAGGTTACTTTTAAACATATAACACTGTCAAAAGTGTTAATTTAACACTCAACAGTGTTGTGTGGACCCATATAGACACTCTCCAGTGTTAATTTAACACTGGAGATTTTGCTGTGTACAGAGGTGGGTGAGGCTCTAACCTCTTGCCCAGTAACTGTCATAGTGAGCCCTGTCAACCAGTACTGGGCCTCTTTCCCTGGCTAGTGTCCCACAGTAGTAACGCAGATCGCTGAGAGATACATCTCCAGCTCTAGTGTCATGTTTCGGCTGTGACAGGCAGGGATTGGACCCAAACGCACAGGAAGGGAACTTAAACTCAAAAGCAGGTGACACAAACAGGCGATACAACAATACGAAACTAAACTGGGAAAAACGAATTATAATATGCACAAGGAGACACAGTGAAAATAACACACAGCTATGAGGGTAATTACACATGACAGGACAGGAAAGACACGGAAACTGAAAATGCTGACAGCAGACATGAGCCTTCAACACAACACACAGAGGCAACCTGGAGGGAGAGAGAGAACAAGGAGCAGCACATGATGGGGTGAGGAAGACACGCAACACAAGGCACCAGAACTAACATCACAATATAAACACAGTTACACAAAGGGAGACACAGAGGGCAACTACACGAGGGAACCCTATTAAATACACAGGGAACTAAACAAGTACAAGACACTCCAACTAGGACACTAGGCTCTGAATAAACTAGGGCAACAAAGAGAACTTAGAACATAAATGTATAATACAGTGAGCCATAAGAAACTCAAAACACTGGGTCTAGAGACCCGGGAGACTGATGTCTGCTTCATGTTCTGTCTCTCCTGCTTTCGCGTCCCATGCTTCACCAGTCCTGACCTGGCCTCCTCAAATAGCGCACCTCGAGCTCTACGGCACGACTGTTGGCTAGCCCTTGGCAACTTGTCCCTTAGCACTGGATAGACTTGTAGTCAAGACCGCCTAATCCGAGACCAAGACAAGACCAAGACCAGAGGGTATCGAGACCAAGACAAGACCAAGACCAGAGGGTATCGAGACCAAGACAAGACCAAGACCAAGACCAAGTTGAGACGAGACCAAGACCGAGACCGAGTCGAGTCGAGACGAGACCAAGACCAAGACCAAGACCGAGACAAAAAAAGTCTTTAAACTGCAGCCAGATGCTATTCTATATACATATTCAGGACACCTTAAACTAGTTTTTTAATTAAGCAGCAAGGCAGAACAAAGTCGGGCCTGTATCAAGACACAGGGACTAAACCCCAATTCAACCAGACCCAAAACTGATCTGGAATTAAAACAGGACTACAACAGTAACCAAGACAGAACCAGAATCAGAACTAGATGATAGTAGCACTAAAAATCATCATAGACCTGCACTACACTTATTTTTTAATTCTACCAAAGTCCACTATTTAGATTGAGAAAAGTTTATATAATTATTTAGCCTCGTTGTGCAAACAAGCCTGCATAACTTAATAAATATAGAATTTGAAAAGTAACAAATGGTATCTAAAAAGAAACACTAGGTACTAGATACATGTTCTGATGAGTTTTGGCAAACAACCATTTGACTAACATGTGTGTCTCACCTGTTCTTGTTCATCTCTGTTCTGTCGTCATTCTCTCTCTCCCTCTCTGCTCCTCTCTCTCCCTCTTTGTGCTGACAATCAAGCCAAACACCAACATCATCAAATATACAGTTGAAACCAGATATTTATGTACTCTTCAGATAAAAACACAAACACTTTTTTAATTGTAACATCAAATCACATGGACTCTACTAACCTATCAGAAGCTTCTTTAGC
This sequence comes from Simochromis diagramma, assembly GCF_900408965.1. Classification (NCBI taxonomy): domain Eukaryota; kingdom Metazoa; phylum Chordata; class Actinopteri; order Cichliformes; family Cichlidae; genus Simochromis; species Simochromis diagramma. Next base: position 218,857 of record NW_024387304.1, on the reverse strand, counting down.
TCAGAATGGAATCGTCTGGAGTTTCTTATTAATTAACAATAAACTTAGTGTATATGTACTCCTAAATTTGATGAAAGTGATTAAAATAGACAGCTCCCTCTTTTTATTCTGACATTTAACTAATTCAAAAGATATTTCAACATTTATTTATCTAAAACAAAAGTTTACTCTAAATTGATGTTTGACAGTAAAAAAAAGTTTTTATGTTTTCTCCATAAAGTGTATGTAAATATCTGGTTTCAACTGTGAATATACTGCTGTGTATTGAAATTCCTCTTGTTTTGCATAGATATACTGAACAACATCCAAAGCATAATATATAAAATAACATCTACCTGAGTTTTTTCTTTGAAAGAAGCTCCTTATGTCCATTGTTGTGTTCATCAGTACACAACTGAAACAGATTTAGAGAGTTTGTTTAGCCGTGGAGGGTAACAACTGAAAATATGAAATGTAAGCTAAGACTAAAAAATCAGCATTGCTGTTTGGCTTTTTATTTATCCATTTGTTGATTCACTCGAGTAATGCAACCAAGTGATCAGTTTGATATCAATCTTTTGTGATACACCGTCATATTTACATTATTAGTTCAGTACGAATGATTTGCTTTGGTACCTGGTCAAACTTAAGCTCTCCTCTGTCTGCAGCAAACTCGCAGGCAGCAGCTTCTCCCCCCTCGCTCACATGGGTGCTGTGCTCAGTCGCCTAGTGCCTGAGCTCGGATCATACCAAAATTAGGGGGAATTTACGACGGTGCGCTCTGTGCTTCGTGTGTTGTTTTTGGGCTTAAGCCCAGTAAGCCACCACCCCCCCCCACTCCGCTGATGGTTGACTCCAAATCTCCCGAACACTATGTCGATTTGAGAACGCAAGACCGAAACAGCGAGACCAAGACCGAGACCAAGACAAAAGTCCGTCGAGACTAAGACGAGACCAAGACCACGTAAAAGTGGTCTCGAGACCGGTCTCGAGACCAAGACCGGTCTCGAGACATCCAACTCTAGCACTGGATTGGCTGCTCGACTGTAAAAACTAACCAATCTTAATCCAGGAGAGGATACAGTCAGCAGAATGTATATAAATGTATAAAACCACAGATCTAAAATACTAAAAAAGCTTACACAAAAATAAATCTAAAGCAAAATAAAATGTGCAAATAACAGCCAACTATACATTCTGACTTGTGACAGGTGCATGCTGACCCCAGACCAGCAGCCAAAGCTTGATCTTCAACAGGTAACAAAAGCAGTCATGAGCCTCCCCTTAGGTCATCCTTCTTTTCCTTCTTGTCTGGCACCTCCATCTTCATCACCCTTTGTCCAGTATATCCACTATTCCTTCTTTGCACATGTCCAAACCATTTCAACCTTGCCCTTCTAACTTTGTCTCCAAACTGCTCAGCCTGAGCTGTCCCAGTTTTAACCTTGTCTGTTTGGGTCACTCCCAATGAAAATCTTAGCCAAGCTGGTGGTGGCAGAGTTGAAGCTGTTGTCTTTCTGTCAGTGTCAAACTGTCCATCACCACTGCCAACAAGAAGGGGCCAAGGTCTGGTCTCTGATGGCACATCCACCACAGTTCCACTTTTGGCACCCTGTTGTATCTTGTTTTTGTAGATCTAGAGAAAGTCTGCAACTTCATCAACACTCTCAAAGCAAGCATTGCATCTGAAGAGCTCTTACTTGGCATGAAGCTATACTGTTGCTGCTCACTGATTGTCATCCTTCTTCTTAACCTAGCTTCAACAACTTGTTCTCATCGCTTCATGGTATGGCTCATCAGCTTTATCCCCCTATAGTTACTTGAAAATCTATACCAGCACAATTGTTCATCAACACTATTCCTCAGGCATCCTGTCACTCTCCAGGACTGTGTTGAATGACCTGGCCAAAAAGTCCACTGTCCTCTCCCTAGACAACTCCATACTGCCACAGGTATGTCATTCGGATTAACTCCCTGCTGTCAGTAACTCCTTACTAATTTTCTGGAGTTTCTGATTTGCTAACTGTCCTCCACCATTCTTCTTGTTGCTCATATTCTATATTCATCACCTCCTTAAAGTATTTCTTTTGTCTTCTCAACAAACTCTCTTCACTTATTAGTCCATTTCCATTACCATTTAATCACCATGCTGCACATCTTTTCCAGCTCAATCTTTCTCAATCTCAAGCTTTAGAGAAAGATTATACATATTACTTGTCTTCTCACCCAGTTTTTTTTCCAGGATAGATTATTTATTTATTTTTTTTATGAATACAAAACATAGAGTGTCCCTCTCCAAAAGTTGATTCTGTTCGTCTGGACGTAGCATTTTCAGTGGGAGAAACATTTCGTCACTCATCCACTTTTGTATAGGGATTGAATTGCCCATATCAATGGGCCAGACACCGCATACTCTCGAAACACCTCCCACAGGGACACTCTGAAGGACACGGTCAAATGCCTTCTCCAAGTCCACAAAACACATTTAGACTGGTTGGGCAAACTCCCATGCACCCTTAAGCATCCAGGACGAAAACCGCATTGGTCCTCCTATAGTTGGAACACACACTCCGGTCACCCTTCCTAAAGATAGGAACCACCACCCTAGTTTTCCAATCCAGAAGTAATCCAAGACAGCCCTACAACATCCAGAGCCTTCAGGAACTCGGGGCAGACCTCATCCATCCCAGGAGCTCTGCCACCAAGGAGTTGTTTAGCTGCCTCAGTGACCTCAGCCACGAAGATAGATGATTCATCCCCCTCATCCCCAGACTCTGCTTCCTCCACGGAGGACGTGCCAGTGAGATTAAGGAGGTCCTAGAAGTATTCCTTCCACTGCCCGACAATGTTCTCAGTCGAAGTCAGCAGCGCTCCACCCCCACTATACACAACTCAGGTAGAGCACTGCTTTCCCCTCCTGAATTGCCTGATGGTTTGCTAGAATCTCTTTGCGGCAGTCCAAAAGTCTTTTTCTATGGCCTCTCTGAACTCCTCCCACACCTGAGTTTTTGCCTCAGCCACTGCCCGCGCTGCGTTCCGCTTGGCCTGTCAGTACCTATCAGCTGCCTCCAATGTCCCACAGCCTAACCAAGCCCGATAGGACTCCTTCTTCACCTCTGGTGTCCACCATTTGACTTAGGGGTTACCACCACGACAGTCACCAAGCACTTTGTGGGCACAGTGCAGAGGCTTCAGCAATGGAGGAGCTGAACATGGTCCATTCGGCCTGAATCTGCCCAGTCTCCCTCGGAATACTGTTGAAGCTCTGCCAGAGGTGTGCGTTGAAGATCTTGTGGACTGGGGCCTCTGCCAGGCATTCCCAGTGCACCCTCACTATACAGCAACTGGTCTGTCCAGTTTAATTATCTCCCATCACCTGATTCAACTCATCAACAGGTGATGATCAGTTGACAGCTCAGCCCCTCCCAGTGGATACTGGGATTTCCACTACAGCCCCCCACCTCTCATCAGGGGAAACTCCAGACTGAGTCCAGCCCCTCTCCAGGAGACTGGTTCCAGAGCACCAACCCGTGTGTTGAGGTGAGTCCGACTATATCTAGCTGGTACCTCTCAACCTCATGCATTAACTCAGGCTCCTTCCCCACCAAAGAGGTGACAATCTCATGTCCCAGTTGCTTGTCTTGGTAGCCGGGGATTGATTCAGACATGGTCTTTCCCATGTAAATGGCCTCCCTGACTCCCTGATAGATCATACCCCCCAAAAATGATTGAAGTTGACACCAAAAAAGCCTTCAATAGTGTTGGAAACTCTTGTATCAGGTGCTGAGCAAGGATTTTATCTGCAGTGCATTCAGTTTATCCACGCCCTGTTTCAGGCCCCTACAGCAAGGATAAAAATCAATATGCACCTGACTGAAAGCTTCGTTTTATAATGAGGAATGGATGCTGCCTTAGCCGAAACCTCTGATCATTTGAGCCAATGGTTCTATAAAAAAAGCAGAGTAATATCTTACAAGGAATCAAAATTGATAGTGAAGAACATACTACAGGACTCTGCAGATGATGTCATTGTGGCTCTCCAGGACCCAGATCAAACCTTCCCAGAGAACCTTTTAGCCTCAGAGACTGCTAAACTGCTAATGGAGCAAATCTTTAGAGTCCATGGGATCCCCTCATTATTGTGGATCCATCCGGTGTTCCATGTTTCCTTGCTCAATCCAGCGCTCTTAAGCCCCCTGTGCCCTTTGTCTGACCTCCCACCTCCCGCCCGGGTTGTCGATGGACACCCGGCCTACTTGGTCCAGTGTATCAGCAGTTTTTCGGGGTCAGCAGTTTTTTGTTGACTGGGAGGGGTACGGGCCGGAGGAACAGTCATGGGTTTCCAGGCTTTAATCCTCTATCCCCCTCTAATTTCTTCAGGTCACGCCGCAAGTTGGAGTCTGGTCAGTCACCAGGAGGCGATCCTTGAGGGGTGGGGTACTGTCATGGTCCGGGTGAGTGCAGGCTTTTCCATTGAATTGGGGCTCATTCAACCTTCTCACCTGACTGCAATCAAGCTATTGGTATTTAAAACCAGCTCACTCAACACTTCGCCAGATCTTCAGCTAACCAGTGTTAGTATTAAGTCACCAATTACTCATATTGTGCCTCGGTGACCTCGCTAGTTTTGTTTTTCTATTCTAGTAACTCGCCTGGCCATCGTGTCGCTCTTGTGGACAATTCTCACCTTTGTTTTGGACGCTGGTCTTCCTGCCACCATACAGTCAGGTCACGCTCACTTCCCCACTGCACTCCACCTGCTCGGCTCCCTGCCACAGCTTCTGGAGCCGTGCATTCTGGACTCACTCAGGATGGAAACCTCACCGGACCTTTGGACTACCCTCCTTCCACGCCCTACTCCATCTGTAACACGTAAGACATTAGAATCTTTCCCTCACGACACTTACCGTTAACAATTGGAACCCAGCTGACTCCCTGTTTCTTCTAGTGACTCTGCTCCCCTCCGCCCACGCCACAGCCCCTTCAATCCCCTTTGGACCAGTTCATGGACTTTTGAATTAAGCTCCTCATTTTTGTTGATTTAGTTCATAGCTCTCAGTTCACAGTTGGCACTTAAAAGTACCTTCACAGTTCATAGCTTGTAGTTGTCACTTTAAAGCCTGACCTCAATCTGTAAATAAAGCACTGTTTTCACTTCTACTCGTGCCTCCGTCTGAATCTGCATTTGGGTCCATCTTGTGTACTGGCGTCACCAGCCTTGACACATTTGTCTGATGCTAGAAAAGATACTTTGATACAAGATCTCTAATACTGTTGGGATCTTGTACTTCTGTCTAAGCAGGGATATAGTGAAAAATAAAATACCGTTAGTAGCCTGCTAAAACAACAACAACAAAAAACTGGTATAAACCTGAATCACCAAGCCTCAAAAAATGGATCAACATTGACAAAGATATTTACCGGGTGGAAAAGTTGACCTTTAACCTAAGATCCAGAGGAGAAATCTTTATTAGAAAATGGAAGAATTGGACTGCATTCAAAGAACTGAGGACGCCGTCAGCGCAGGATCCTATGTGGTGAATCTAGAATCATAATATATTGTTGTATGGACTGATGTACCCCCCAGTAGCTTTGTTTGTTTTTGCCCTTTCTTTCTTCATGATTATGTATGCAAAACTTAAAAAAAAGAGTAAAAAAAATGAATTGAGGCTGCTAGCTCTGATGAAGTTCTCTTCTGCAGCATTTTGAACTCTTGGCGGTGTTTATGTGTTATGTGCAATGGTGTATTGTGTGAATGACTGTCACCACAAGGAAGCCACCTAATCTAGTTATATTTCATGCATTCATAATGAATTTAATTCAATGACTGTAGTGTAGTGTGCGTATGTACATCTACAAATAGCCAAGTGTTCAGTCTGTGATGAAGAATTTTAGATCCCTTTAGCAGACTTTATCAACAGGTCTGGAAACAATACTGTAAGTAGCCAGCTGTTGCATTTTATAGTTATAACATTTTGTTCTAAGCATGCTTTCACTCACACTAGCATCCGTTTTGCAAAAATTACAAATGCCTGTTGTTAACCAAACAGGACAGTTAGTGGTAGCTTTAGCTTCTTCCTTATTCTTATGGTTGTGTCAAACAACAACAAAAAACAACAAAAAACAAAACAAAAACAAAGAAGCAGCCAAGATGGCAGCAGCCAAAATTACACAGTTGAGGTGATTTTACAGTGGATCAATCCATCCTTCTTGTAGACTTCTTACACTCACATTTTGAAATGAGAAGCGAGAATTTTTTAAACAAATGTCTTAATTCTTAAAATCATGTTCACATTATGTACCATGTTGACTACTGCAACTTACAGAGTCACCTGATAACATTTCATCTTTAAAAGAAGCTATTATCCTTAAAAATGAACTTTTATTTTGATGCTTTTTTCTGTTTTTTGTAGCTACTGAATAGGCCCGAGAGACACAGATAGTCATCCAGACCATAAACATCTGTTCAGCTGCATCTTTGACTTGAGTGTCTCTTTTATGAACCGCTGCACAATCACTCATAGGCAAACACGTCCAGAGAAAGAGGATGTGTCAATTACATCCTAACCAAATTCAGTTAACCTTTTATTTCTTAGGTCAGAGATACAGGGCCAGGGCCAAGGGCCAACCAGGATATAACAAACATGCACGCATGCACGCAAGCACATATAAACTAACAACAACATACACACACAAAGGCCTGTGGTACACATTAAATGAATTAATGGTGGTCCAGAACCTAGTCTGGACATCATCAATGAGGCATCTGTTTCTTTCCTTCTTTCTGTTGATGTCTCTCTACATCTTTCTCTGTTTGTCTTTTGTTTACCCACAGCTACATTCTCCAGATAACGACTTTATCTCTTGCTAATGAAGGCTAAATCTTTATTTATTTATTTATTTGTTTTTTTAAATAAAGTGAAGCTGAAACTACCCTGGCATGGTAGATCTACTGTTGTTCTCAATTTTCTTCAACTTTGCTGTGCTGACATAAAAACAGGCGTTGCACATATCGTGTGACTCTTCTTCACATAAAACGATCCCTATTATGAGATGATGATGACAAAATTGTGACAAAAATATATAAATAGCATAAAAAATATAACAGTAAAATACAACTTTAAAGCGCCCATAAAAATAGTCAAAATACTGTTATAAAACTACTAATTGGGCTTATAATTACAAATATTTATGTTTCATTTTTGATAACTGTAATAAAGCTGTAATAAATATGTAACTTTTTATATTAAATTATTGTGCAGTCATTAGATCTTTACTGTTTAGAGATAGTTTGCCATTTTAACAATAACTGAAAAATGTAAGTGTAAATAGAATAATGTTAATTAGAGATCTCATCAAGTACAAATGAATATGAACCTTCAAAGAGTTACACCTAAATATGACTTTTACTTTGTTACAGCATTACTGCAGTTTCTATATCTGTCAACGTTCTTTCGTGGTTCAGAACCGATGTCTGTCAGGTCAGTCACTCTTCTCTCCCGTCTCTGGTTCCCAGTATCACTAAAAAGGACGGAGACCTCATCAGCACAATCATCTTCACCAGCCTCCCTGGCACTGCCTGCACCACCCCTCCGCTGCAGCAGAGCCACACCCCTGCCACACTCTCTTTTACAGGTGCCAAGGCAGAAATTAGCCACAGGTGGTTGCAGCTAGTGAGTGTAAAAAAAACTTTTATATAGTTACTGGTTGCAACATACATCAGATGGTGCTGTCAAACTGAGATGAAGTAAAAAGAGAAAAAAATACACTTTATTAACTCTGTTTGTGGTGGCGGGCCTTGAATCATACATTTATGGTGGGAGCAAGGGGCTGTATAAAAAATGACCTGATTGGTCAGACTTGTGGCATGCCTGCTCTAAGCACAATACTAACTGAAACCCATTTAGTGAAAACAGAGACAAAGGTCAAGAATAAATAAACTAAAAGTCCAAATGAGCATTAAATAATAAAGAATTCAAAAGTCCAAAATCAGAAATGAAGTGAATGTGCAAAATGGAAAACTTACTTGCTGTGTACATGTTCTGTCCTTCATATATTTGTGGAAGCACAACCTGCATCATAGACTGTACACACAATGGAGTCTTTGAATTACTGACCATATAAAGTACACACTGTGTATCTGCATGTATGCATGCAATACAGACACACTGACAAGGAGGCCACATGTATACATATTAATAAAGGTAAACTGTCCAGTCACATCCCAATACATTTACAATGCAGAGTTTTCAAACGTATTTAGTAAAACCCAGTGAATTGCCCTGCAGAACATCAAGGTACCATTAAGAAAAAGAAGAAATGTCCCCAGGTTTCATGGTTATATAAATATAGTGTAAGACTTATTAATATGATGAAGCTAAATATGGGAACGTTCTCATCTGAGGCTGCAAGCCAAGTCTAATATTTACATGTTAATGATAAAGCTTAATAGGGAGGAGCGTGTGTGAGTGTGTGTGTGATGGGATTTAGGGTTAATATATTTATATGGAGAGAGGTTCTGCCAAGGTAAGAAAGTAGTGCGCGGGTTTATCCTGCCTTTACTCTCTGTCTCTACACTTTACACACCAACTGTGCCAAGTGGCAGCTAAAAGTGAGTATTTGTCCCTGTGCCAGTTTCCTTTCAGTAGAAGGACAACGCAGCTGTCACATACTAAACACGTCTGAAAGTTGTGAGATGGTCAAACACCTACCAGTAACCCAATAGAGCATTGCAATTCTGAGACCCAGATAACTTATATAGTGATAAAACTAGAGGTGAAACATTTGCTGCCCCTTTCCAGTCAGATTTTATAAAGCAGCAACAAGTTTTCAATTCAATTCAATTCAATTCAATTCAATTTTATTTATATAGCGCCAAATCACAACATAAGTCGCCTCAAGGCGCTTCATAGATACAGAGAAAAACCCAACAATCATATGACCCCCTATGAGCAAGCACTTTGGCGACAGTGGGAAGGAAAAACTTCCTTTTAACAGGAAGAAACCTCCGGCAGAACCAGGCTCAGGGAGGGGCGGGGCCATCTGCTGCGACCGGTTGGGGTGAGAGAAGGAAGACAGGATAAAGACATGCTGTGGAAGAGAGACAGAGGTTAATAACAGATATGATTCAATGCAGAGAGGTCTGTTAACACATAGTGAGTGAGAAAGGTGACTGGAAAGGAAAAACTCAATGCATCATGGGAATCCCCGGCAGCCTACGTCTATTGCAGCATAACTAAGAGAGGATTCAGGGTCACCTGGTCCAGCCCTAACTATATGCTTTAGCAAAAAGGAAAGTTTTAAGCCTAATCTTAAAAGTAGAGATAGTGTCTGTCTCCTGAATCCAAACTGGAAGCTGGTTCCACAGAAGAGGGGCCTGAAAACTGAAGGCTCTGCCTCCCATTCTACTTTTAAATACTCTAGGAACAACAAGTAGGCCTGCAGAGCGAGAGCGAAGCTGCTCTAATAGGGTGATATGGTACTACAAGGTCATTAAGATAAGATGGGGCCTGATTATTTAAGACCTTGTATGTGAGGAGCAGGATTTTGAATTCAATTCTGGATTTAACAGGAAGCCAATGAAGGGAAGCCAAAACAGGAGAAATCTGCTCTCTCTTTCTAGTCCCTGTCAGGACTCTTGCTGCAGCATTTTGGATTAGCTGAAGGCTTTTCAGTGAGTTTTTTGGACATCCTGATAATAATGAATTACAGTCGTCCAGCCTGGAAGTAATAAATGCATGAACTAGTTTTTCAGCGTCACTCTGAGACAGGATATTTCTAACTTTAGAGATGTTGCACAAATGGAAGAACGCAGTCTTACATATTTGTTTAATATGTGCGTTGAAGGACATGTCCTGGTCAAAAATGACTCCAAGGTTCCTCACACCGTTACTGGAGGCCAAGGTAATGCCATCCAGAGTAAGAATCTGCTTAGATAACATATTTCTAGGCTTTTCAGGGCCGAGTACAATAACCTCAGTTTGATCTGAATTAAGAAGCAGAAAGTTAGCGGCCATCCAGGTCTTTATGTCTTTAAGACATTCCTGCAGTTTAACTAATTGGTGTGTGTTATCTGGCTTCATGGACAGATAGAGCTGGGTGTCATCTGCATAGCAGTGTAAATGTATGCTATGTCTTCTAATGATGCTGCCTAAGGGAAGCATGTGTAATGTAAACAGAATTGGTCCTAGCACTGAACCCTGTGGAACTCCATAATTAACCTCAGTGTGTGAAGAGGACTCTCCATTTACATGCACAAACTGGAGTCTATTAGATAGATATGATACAAACCACTGCAGCACAGTACCTGTAATACCTACAGCATGTTCTAATCGCTCTAATAGGATATTATGGTCGACAGTATCGAACGCAGCACTGAGGTCTAGCAGTACAAGCACAGAGATGAGTCCACTGTCAGAGGCCATAAGAAGATCATTTGTAACCTTCACTAAAGCTGTTTCTGTGCTGTGCTGAGCTCTGAAACCTGACTGAAACTCTTCAAATAAACCATTCCTCTGCAGATGATCTGTTAGCTGTTTGACAACTACTCTTTCAAGGATGTTTGATATGAAAGGAAGGTTGGAGATTGGCCTATAATTAGCTAAGACTGCTGGGTCTAGAGATGCTTTTTGAGTAAAGGTTTAACTACAGCTAGCTTGAAGGCCTGTGGTACATAGCCGATCATTAGAGATAGGTTGATCATATTTAAGATCGAAGAATTAATTAATGGCAGGACTTCTTTGAGCAGTTTTGTAGGAATGGGGTCTAAAAGACACGTTGATGGCTTGGAGGAAGTAATTATTGAAGTTAACTCAGAAAGATGGGGTAGGTAATCATGTCCTAAATGACTGCTTGTTAAACTGTGCTCTTTGTGGCTGCAAAGTTTGGCAGAGATTGGACAATGTGCCTTTAAGTGATAGCAGTTTGCTACTTATTGCCATGAAACACCCTTTCCTGAAAAGCTTTGCAATGTAACATCACTTTAGATTCCACTCACTGAAGATATGGTAAATAGACCCATTCTTATAAAGTGCTTTTCTACTCTGAGCACTTTACACAACTTGCCTCATCCACACAAGCCCTTTTTTCTATAGTAGTGCGTTCTATCTAACATTCACACTCCAACAGAGCATGACACTAACCCCAAGTTGGGCAAGACACTAACTCTGGGTTAGTATCTTGCCCAGAGACATGTGACATGCAGACTGGAGCAGACGGGGATCGAACCATAACCTTCCGATTAGTAGATGACCTGCTAATAAAATCCCTAGGAGGAGTTTGCTAAAGTGCCATGGACTTTGTCTGTCTTGAGCCATTTTGAAACACCCGTGTCTGAAACCAATGAAATACAGACATTTTCAGCAAACTTGACTCATATAAAAATGTTTGAGCATGTTAAGGACCTGAAAAAGAAGATACAATAGGGCCTTTGTGTTGTCAGTGCTTGGGCCTAATAATACCTTCCAAGAATGAACAGATCTGTGAATGAATCTGTAAATCAGTGGAACCACCACAGGACAATGGAAAATATCTCCCCACTACAGCTGTGGACTGTTGCAATGTTGCAACTTCCTCAGCAGACCCTTCAGTCAAGTGCACTTCAGACACCGTTCTTATGATCACCAGCAGCTGACGGCTGACTTGAGGCAGAACAATCGTTTGAGTGACGATGGAAATCACGGGATAGAGCTTTTCTGACAGCATGTCACATCCTTCACTTAAGTTATTAGTGAATTTGTGTTGATTGGAAAATGTATTTTAGTGCCAGACACTAAGAATTGTAAAATAGCAAAATATTGAAAAAGGTCAGAAGCTATTATTTAGTTAAAGGTTGGTAAAACTGGTTTTATCTTCATATTCACTTAAATCATAAAAGTGGAAAAATAAAGTGTTTAAAATACACTTTTCTTTCATTAAAAAACCAAACTGGTCACAGTACAAAATGTTACATATATGTTACATGAAGTACTAATTTATCTGTATAAATGCATATACAGGAATTATAATTTTTTGTTTATTAAACAAAATATCTGTTATACATTTTTTAGCAATCAAACAGAGAAACATTTATTAACCACTGATAATGCACCCAACATCATTGGTGTGCACAACTTTTACAAGTGCAACAAGTGCCTTGTTTTGCTTGCACACCCAATTGGTAAAAAAACAATGAGCAAATCCCTGCATTACATCTGCAGTCAAAGCAGATAGTGGGCCCATTTAAATTTAGTGCCACTGCTGAGCAGAAGCTCTCAGACATTCAGGAGCAAATGGGAAAACCTGTGATGAAGCTAAGACGGTTGAGACTAGATGGAACAGCACCCATTTAATGTTTTGGTGTCTGTTGGAGCAGCATGAAGCAGTGGCAGCAGCCTCACCCTAAACCAACACAACTTTAACAGTGCTGACCAAGAATCAGTCAGCCAGTGTTTTCAGGTTCTTGAATGGAGAAACTGTGGAACTCTCATCCAAGTAAAGTGTTTATGCTTCAAAAATGATTCCATTCGTCAGACTCATTCATCACAAAATTCATTAGAAAGGTCAGAGGTCAACAGTACCAGCTGCCTCTCAGTTAAGCAATCTTGAGCTTGAGGGATCACTGTGGGTTGGAGCCTGTAAGGAGTGCGGCAGCGTCTCCTAGATGGAAGTTCTGGCTTTGGGATGTTCAGAAAAAGAGCAGGAAAGACATGAAGGCTATGTGTTTCATCACACATCCATGTGCTGTGCTGTCATTTGAGCAACTTCTCAAGCAGGCAAGTGCTTGTGTGCCATCAGCATCAGCTGCTACAGTAGAAGAGACCAGTAAACATGATGAAGACAGCATCTTTTTGACAGCAGAGTAGGCGACAGCAGTCCCCTGTGAAAGAATTCTTTCCATAGCAGGAGAGATTTTGAGCAAGAGAAAACATTCCAGTTTATTGGGTGTAATAGTCTCAAATTTCATTTATTTGACCAAAAGATGTCCCAGTATTAAAGTGTTCGGAACAAGTAAGTAAGTAAAATTTATTTATACAGCACTTTTTAAAAAAGGAAGTTATTTCGAAATGCTTCACATGGGAATAAAAAGCTTATCAAACGAAACTATAAAAACAGCATATCCAATAAAACAGTTTACTACATCTGAATATTACCCAAATGCCTGTCTCAACAGATGTGTTTTGAGCTGTTTTTTAAAAGAAGCTACAGAGTTGTTGGTGCCTAGCAGGGGAGGTAAACTGTTCCACAATATTGGAGCCAGGGTTTGAAAAGAGCGATCCCCCTTCGTTTTCAAACGGCTCCGTGGAATGGTTAGAAGACCACTCTCAGTGGCTCTAAGGATCCGGTTTAGAGAGTAGAGTCCACTAGAGTGGATAATTTGTCTAATTCCCAGGGTTTAAAGGAGATGTATAATTGGATATCATCTGCATACAGATGGTAGGAATTAGTTTTGAAGCTGCTAATGATACGGCCTAAAGGAAGGATATATAATGAGAATAATAGGGGGCTTAGAACCGAACCTTGTGGGACTCCCCATGACAATTTAGCTACAGCTGAGCGAAAGTTTCCCACCGAAACTAAGAATGTTCTATCTGCCAGAAATGGGTGAGCCATTTCAGAACAGATCCAGATGTCCCTAAAATGTGATTTAAGCGGTGAATTAAGATCTGATGATCAACGGTATCAAAGGCCGAGCTAAGGTCCAATAGAACAAGGATTGAGCAATCGCCTCTGTCCGCGGCCATCAAAAGGTCGTTGGTGACTTTGAGGAGAGCAGTTTCTGTGGAATATGACTTTCTAAATCTGAAGGTTATCAAGACTGTTATGTTTCTCCAGTGCTTTTCTTTCCCTGGGACCCAACGACTTTTTCTAATATTTTAGAAATGAAAGGAAGTTTTGAGATGGGTCTGTAGCTTGACTGAAGAGTCGGATCCAGGTTCGGCTTTTTCAGCAGAGGTTGAATAACACCCTGTTTAAAGCACCTGGGGACCTAGCCAGACAGCAGGGAACCGTTTATCAGTGTGACCACAGAGGGCCCAATGGTGTCAAAAAAAGTTTGTTCCAAATGATTCGATCTCCCAAACATTCCAGTTCTGTCATCACTAGCAGCTTTATTGCTATACAGTAACTCAGATAAGTTAGAAACTTCTGTTGTATTCACACAGCGCAAAATTGCAAGAACAGTTGCCTCAAGGTGCTTCATACTGTAAGGTAAAGATCCTACAATAATACAAAGAAAACAGAGACAACCCCAACAATCATATGACCTCCTATGAGCAAATGCCTTGGGGACAGTGGGAAAGAAAAACACCCTTTTAACCGGAAGAAACCTCCAGGCTCAAACTTGGAAATAACGAAGGAACAATGAAAGTCACCGTACCCATGGGCACACACAGCAAGATGAGACGACACAACAAAGGACAGAGGAAGATGCAGACAGTATATACACACAGGAAGAGATAGGCAAAGTGCACACACTTGGGCAACATAGACAGGGTATGCAAAATGGAACATAATACACAGGAGATGGGAGACCATCAAAATAAAACAGGAAGTAATTCACACACACAGACACGTGAACTTGACGCTAGGACTGGGGATAAAAGACATGGAGACATGACAGACTGGGGAGATAACAGGAAGAAACAGAGATGAACATGGGAACAGGAAGAAAACGCAGGGACTAAATTTACTATATTAAGCAGACAAGACCAGAATCGCAGACAGTCACAGAGACAGAAAACAGTTCAGACAGCGACAGGAAGCGAGGATACTGGACGGGGGAACAAACTTGAAGAAAAACAAGGATTCAAGAACTAGGAATATAAATAATAAAAACTCAGAGGCAGTGAGCACAAGATTAACTAACACATATAATATAGAACTAGAACTAGTAGAAGTGATCACAAATTTCAAAGAAATCACAAGTCCATAACAAACTCAAACACTGTGGCAAAATTAAAACCTTACAAAGACAATTCATTTATGTAGACTGATTTACTTCAGATGTCCATAACACTGTGTCACAAGCTGGCCCATAGCCAGAGACAAAGAGGGGAGACTAGTCAGGTTGGGTTGTAGATGATTATTTTACAAATAAAATAAATCATTGTTTTATTTTTTATTTTTAATTTGTATTGCAGCTGTTGGTATTTAATATTACTTTTTGCTATAGTATGTTGGGTAGCATATTGTTAGCTTAGCCACCACACACTCTGCAGTTCTGCACAAGGGGTGTGTTTGTTTGTCGGGTGGTTGTGTTTGCATGTGTTTGTTGTTAGGAAAGGCCCTTGCAGCCCTAACTTAATACCAGTACATTGCTGCTACTATCTCTAAACAGTCGAGAGCACCCAGAAGGCATCCATATAGTTGCTGGGGACTTTAATGAGGCATGTTTGATGTCTGTACTTCCCAAATTCCACCAACATGTTAAGTGTCCTACCAAGGGGGACAGGGCACTGGACCATGTGTACAGCAACATCAAGCATGTCTACAGAGCGACACCCCTTCCCCACCTAGGACAATCTGACCACCTCTCTCTGCCCCTCATCCCCGCCTACACCCCTCAGGGAACAAACCCTCCAAGCACCCAGGTCATTGAAACATGGCCAGATGATGCTGTCCTCCAGATACTGTTTTGTCCTCCAGGACTGTTTTGAGCTGAAAGATTGTCCAGTCTTTGAAGAGCAGGACCTGGAGACCTTCACTCAGTCTGCCCTTTTCTGCGTTAAGTGCTGTGTAGAGAATGTGACCGTGACAAAAAACAAACAAAAAAAACCATGCAGTTTTTTTCCTAACCTCAGGCTGAGGCACAGTTCTCTGTACAACACTGCCAGAGCCAACCTGAGGTAGTGTTTATTAGCAGTCTGAGTGGACCAGGGGAAGAAGCTGTTAGTGAGTCTGGAGGTGTGGGATTGATCTGAGGTCTACCAGGACAAGCACAGTATCCACAAGTCCACTGTCAGAGGCCATAAGAAGATCGTTTGTAACCTTCACGAAAGCTGTTTCTGTGCTGTGATGAGCTCTGACAGCTGACTGAAACTCTTCCAATAAGACATTCTTCTCCAGATAATCTGTTTGCTGTTTTGCAACTACACTTTCAAGAGTACCAAACACGCAGGCAGTAGGAGAACACGCTCTAAACGGAGTAGCAGTAGAAGGCCAGCAGAAGCTTCCAGTCCAAGTAATTCTTCCTCAGACACGGAAGAAGTGAGACGCGAGCTGCTGCCGAGCCGTCTGCATCTAGTAGAGCTACGTCATCTCAGTGTTTTATCTTTTCAAAGTCGCCCAGTCCATAAACAAGGTCTTTTCCCCTCAAATAAGTCAAGAGATCCAACATGAAGGATTTTACTTCTAAGGCTCATATAAATAAAGTTAAGTTTGTTTGTTTTTTCCTGCAGAATAGGTCAAGCATCTTTTCCTGTTTTTGAGCAAGCAAATAAAACTTTCTGTAGTGTTTCTGAGCCTGCATATAAAAAAACTTCTTGTCCTGGTTTTATGCTGGAGAACTTAAGAACTGAGCCTTTGGATTTACAGCTTGTGTTCTCTGTTCCAGAAGTATTGTAACAGTCACAATCGTGTGGTGTCTCTTTAAGACAGCCTAAGGCAGGGGTCTCCAACTCCAGGCCTCGAGGGCCGGTGTCCTGCAGGTTTTAGATCTCACCCTGGGTCAACACACCTGAATCAAAAGATTAGTTCATTACTAGGCCTCTGCAGAACTTCAATACATGTTGAGGAGGTCATTTAGCCATTTGAATCAGCTGTGTTGGATCAACGACACATCTAAAAACTGCAGGACTGCTTCTCCTTCTGATCACCCTCTTGTGTATATATTGTCTCAGTCTTCCTTTGTCAGAACGTCAAATCATTCTCTCCTTGTGTTTCCCAGCCTCAGTGCTGTTCTCAGTTCAGGTTCCAGTCAGTTTGTGTCTAGATTACCTTTTGTATCTAATGTGTTGCTTACTGCTGCATCCCTGTTTTCAGTTGGAATAAAAGTCTTGTTTTGGGTTTACCCTGTGCCTCTGCATCTGTGTTTGGGTCCTCACACTCATCCCCACAAAAACTTAACAAGGAAGCAGTGCTGAGCTCGTGCTGTGATCATGACAAACTAGAGGGTACTGAGTAGGGATGGGTACCGGTATCCGGTGCCATGATGGCACTGGTTCTGACATGATGGCAGCAGCAGCCGTTCTGTGTGAGTAGCTTAATGTTGTCCGTGTGTAATTTACGTTGAGTAGGCTAACCACGTTATTACATTAATGCATGTAAGGTGAACTAGCAAACACCGTCGTAGTTACATGCGGCTGTCTTCTTGTTTGATGGCAGATACTCCCTTCACCCTGGCCAAAAAGGCTAAAATGACCAAAGAAAAAGTGGAAAACAGCTAAACATGAGAGGTTTTTGGACCAATTTTGTGTTCTCCATTCTTTAAGCACCGGTTTGAGCACCGGTTTGAGCACTGTTTAAGCACCGGCACTGTTTCAAAAGTACCGGTTTGGTACTGGTATCGGATAAAACCTAAACAATACCCATCCCCAGTACTGAGTAGATATTGTCACTATTTATTTCCCCCGGACGTTATTTTATCTCGTCTTTTTATATTAAGCCTTGGACACAAACTCATTGAGCTATGATAAGGTAAGTTTTTCCTGCTTTACTGTCATGGAGTTAATAAGAGTTAAATGGATAATGGCAAACCGTAAGATATTAGCTTACAAAATATTAAGATGAGGAATGCTAATTCCATGTTTAGCTGTTATGTAGTGTTAGAAATGTGATGGACAAGGCTGCATTATGACAGATTTCAGGATGGTGTGAAGTGTAAAACATGGGCTTACATGCTGACCTGATTGAATTCCAGCAGATATAATGATGACATGGGTGTGACGTGGTAAACTCTGCTGGTGTGGAAAGCTCGACTGGTCACGTATCGCAGCTGAGGAATTAGATCACACATCGTTGCTCTCCTTTAACCGAGACTTTATCGCCTCATTAAGGGTGTATAACAGTGGGTGTGTGGTCCTGGAAATATAAAGCACATCAAACTTGAGCCATAATGTTACCACAGAATAATACACAGAACCATGGCTCATTCTAACATTTCAACAAGTGTAATTCTGACTTATTCATTTCAGAACTAATAATGCTTCCGTACTTATGTTTGTCCTACGCACGGTGTACAGCACTTCAAAATCAGGCAAAGATGTCCCAAAACACAAGTTACTCCCTAATCGTTTCTATCAAGCCACAGATACATTTTCCACTCTCTCTCTTATCTAATATTCAAATGCTAACAATCCACCTCATCACACTTGATGCTGATTGGTGGAACTCTCTACCTGTGAATGAACAGGTAATCAGAGCCGGTGAAAAATTAAGAGTCCTGCCTCCCAGTTGTTTATTAGATTAATACACTAATATCTCCTGAATGGGGTACATTTGTGTTTGTGTTCATGTGTGGAACTGAATGACTTGACCTGAAAGACTTTAAGACTTGAAAAGAGCACGTGGTGGCTGCAATGAAGAAAAGCCAGGATGTTAACATTCTCAGTACTGGTATTTGTGCTTTCATGCTTCCTGCTGCAGAAAATGGATGTTCTGATGATGTCGATGTTAATGATTAATGCCAATATTAATTCAGTGTCCAACAATCCTAGGTCAGTTGCTCAGAGTTTTACTTGCCCAGTATTTTGCAGGTCCAAAGGTGGAAAATAATGTTAATAAAGCTTTAAAATCAATTAAAAAAAATGATGTCATTAACCCCATGCCCCCCTTTAGACTCTTCAGTTTGCTGCAGGAGTCACTGCAATCAAAGGCTGCCTCAGCCTTCAGTAAGCAGCATGATTTAAACATCCTGTAGTTCATCTGCATACATGCGCCTTTATTTTAGCTACTGTAGCTTTACTGTAAATCTTTCTCTGTGTAAAGCAAACAGTTTGCAATGGAAGCAACTGAATGTTTTGTTTTTCTTCATAATTCATGCTTTGTTGGACGGGTAGTTTGATCAAGAACTACCACCAGCCTGTAAAAGTTTAGATGTTGATTCACTCTACCTCAGCTTAGCACCTTGCTGACAGCTCTAGCTCTTTTCTCTGTGTCATTAATCTGCACTTATTCTTCATTTAATTACTAAGTTAAGTTACTGTGTCGTGTCGTGTTGTATTTAGTGCCGATGTGGGACAGTTTTCCAATTTCATTGTACTATTGTACTACCTATGACTGTGCAATGACAATAAAGGGTTATCTTATGACAGCATCATCACTGAGGCTGTTGTGTTATCAGTCGTTTTGTTGATAAAGCTTGTGTGGGCTTAATTTTGTGTAAACACATTTCTACTGCAGGTCTACTTTTAGTTGTAAATGTGGGTTTTACTTTTACATAGTGGGCTCTGTAGAGTGTGTATTAATCGAAGCTCAAGCACTGATGATTTTTTATAAACAATGTCTTTGAGTTGCATGATGAATGGTTGCAGCCTTACTCTCACACTGTCATACTGTCAAACATCAGTGGCCAGAAGACTTTGATTTTCCTAAGACACAGAACTTCTGTTAGAGAAAGACAATTCAGACTATTACACACTTTACCAGACGTTGACTCTTACCTCTCAAATGAACAGACTAGCTAAATAAATGTAACAATACAAGGCTTAGAGGATGTCATTTCTTGTTCCATTGCAGAGGTAAAAAAAACTCTGTTGTACTGTAGAGTGTGTGCAAAAGGCTGTAACTATTGCAGTGTTTACAGTGAATTAGATGGAGGAGTTGCACAGGGACATGGCCATGGGCAGGAAGGATTCCCTGTGTCATTCAGTGGTGCTTTTTAGTAATCTCAGTCTCTCACTGAGCGTGCTTGTGACTAGCCAGCACGTCATGGAGTGGGTGGGAGGTGTTATCCAGCATTGTCCTTATCTTGGACAACATCCACCTCTCAGGCACCACCTTCAGGGAGTCCAGCTCCATCCCTACAACATTACTGGCCTATAACTTTATCAGGCTGCGTGCATGGTTGACGCATGCACACTAGTAGTGAAAAAAAGAGACACGTGAATATTTCATTTAAAAAAAATCAGTGTCCCTAAATTCCCATTTTGCTCCTATATTTTTTCCCTTTACTCTACGAGTCCCTGTGAAAACAATTTTACTACTACTACTTTATATCTTTGCACTGCAGCTCTGTGTGAAGATATAAGGAATCCACAGCTCTGCGACATTGTGCAGAAGTGATTCAATACTTTTCTTTGATTAAGACTCTGAGTACCATTACTGTTTGTCTACAGGATCAGACTTGGATCAGTAGAGTATGAGAGGCTGTCATCGGCATAGTGAGCACCTCATGTATCAAGTTTGATGTTTCGAGGTGCAGAAACACTGAATCGTGGATTCTTCTGGCTATTCCTATCATCCTTTCCCATGAGCCACCCAAGTGTGATGCACGGGGAAGGATTATGACCCATGAACTGCCTTTGCCTGCTGAACTGTTTTACCACTCTATACAGAAGCCTGAAACTCTCCTTCCCATATTCTCAGTCATAACAGATCATACCTTCAGTGTGTGAGATGCAGCAGGACTTAGCACGTTAAACTTATCAAAGAAAGCTAAAGACTGCTGAGCTATGATAACACAGGGTTTTGTGGCTTTGTCCCATTCTACTTTAGGATAGACCGTGGCTGGGCAGATCTCAACAGTGATCTCACTCCACAGATTTGAGTGAACTGGATAGTAATGTCTAAGGTTTGTATGGGTTCTGGCTTCCCTCCATGCTCCTAAAGCAGGTTTATAAACCACGGTGCCTGACCTGGGTGCAGAGCAGATTCGTGTTTGTCACTGTTGCGCTCAGTGCACTTAATGTTGCTTTGACACTCCCTTGCAGGGTGCACTGAGGACTTGCAACCCCTAAAACAGTTACTATTCTCCCTGAGGAACTTTCTGTCTTGACACTTTTTTAATGTGTGGGGTTTCTTATCAGGACATCTCTTATCTGGATCCTTTTTGTGTCTGTGGAGCAGCAGCTGACAGCTCTGTTTTGTTGACGGAAACCTCCCCCGTTTGTTTTTTCAAAGAGGTTTTTCTACTTTAACCATGTTGGTTTGACAATCAGAGTTGAAACTTGGATCATTCCTAATTTGTGCTTGCTGGTAGATGAAGGCAACAAACAGGGAAAACGGGGGAAATGGTACACAATGTAATTGTTTGCAAGAGGATCCACGAGAAAGCCATTTAACTTGTATACCATATGTAAACTTTTGTGCTATTGCATTTACACCTCTGGGGGTATCAAGATAAGCAAGACCAGGCAGATCTCCCTCAGCCTTAGCAGCATCTAGTTCCATCATCACGTTACTGAGATCCTGGAGTTTGGCATGGTCTTTCTTGCCAATTTTTGGGAATACCCAGCTTTTGGAACCAAGCCTTCTCAAAAGCTTCAGATGAACTAAAACAAGCACCAGTATGCTCAGCACTTTGCTGGCTGGTGTATGTGGGTGGACTTAATGTATTTTGCATGCTCAGCTGATTGACTTCCCAGTCATTCGAAAAGAAGATCCATTTCTTCATCACTTGTTTGAGTCTCTAACTGCTTTCTGGAATGAACCCCATGTAGTTTTCTGGTCTGTTATTAAACTGTGAAAGACCAGTTGTAACAAACTCACACTGTGATAGAAGTCTGACAAAAATGTGTCATGTTTGGAGTAAGTGGGCGGCTGAGAGTTACCACATGGGAGATGGGGAAGCGCTTGCTTGGCATCGTTGGTCTTGCAGGGTGACTAATGTGCAGTTATGTTGCATGGAGGCATTAGAAAGTCTTCATAATCATTTTCTCTGACGAAAATAACGTGTTAAATAATCATGATCGTTCTTTATTAACTTCTTTGGACATATTCAAGAAGCCCTAGTACTTCTCATTATTGTCATGTTAAACACACTTTTGTCTTGAAGATGCAACCAGTGAGTTATCAAAAAATAAATCCTTAGTAGTCCTCAGAGTACAAAGTGAAATACTTTTACACAGTGTTCTCAAAAGATGTTTCCGTGTGAGGACTTGAGAGGAACAGTTTCAGGCTATGTCCACACATAAAGGCAGAAATGAAGGAAAACGCTGCTAGGAACATGCCAAAGCAACAGGTGGCGCTATATTCCTAACTGTGCAGAAATGTTGGCCAATCAGAAGTCTAGGAGCCTCGGTGGGAAATAGTAAACAAAGCTGGGGCATAGAAGCAGAACCGAGTCGTATGTGTGGAGGGACAGTAACTGTGTGTGTGTAAGCATTTAAACACTGCAGAGAGTACAATTAACAGTAACAGTGTTGTAGAAATTCATTTCACCGAAACAATAACGTGGCGCACAGTGTGACGTCACAAAAGGCGCACACCTTTGACGCTGCGTTTTCTGCGTTTTTCTCGTCCACACGTAAACGCAGAAAACGGAGTTTTCAAAAATATCCACCCTGGCCGGAGTTTTTAGAAATCTCCGTTTTCAGTGACCAAAAACGCCATTTACGTGTGGACGAAAGGTGCAAACGCATAGAAACATCTGCGTTTTCAAAAATACCCGGGTACGTGTGGACGTAGCCTCAGTTTGGATGTTCCAGAAGTACAAGGAGCACGCATCTTTAGAACAGTGGTTAAAGCTCACACTAAGGACTTTGGTTTATAGGACTAAGAAGACTACAGACTTTTGGTTTATCGCTGGCTTATATGGAACAAGTAGTGGAAGGAACAGAACAACAAAAGTGACGTCAGGTAGTGAAGGCAGTATTTAACTGGAAATTATACTTAAACTATAACTAGGAAAAAAAAAATCCTTTTTTTATGTCAGTTTATAAAAATGTTGTAAGTACCATAAGTGTACGTTTAACAGTAAAACAACACAAGCTTCGATATTCAGATATGGAAACTTGTTTCTGCCAAGAGCAAAACAAAAATTGCTCATTCAAAATTTTGAGTTCATTAAATATTCATTAATGTTCTTTAATATTCATATGGATGACAGTGATCATCCTGCCTCTATAGTTTTGGTTTAAACAACAACTTTGCTACGTATTAAGGGCCATACTTTGGACCTAGTTTGTTGCTCTGAACTTACTCCTTTTAATTGCAAAGCTGATGAACTGCTCACTTCTGATCACTCGCTTCTTTCTTGTCAAAATGACCTTTTCTATAACCAAGAACCTTCGTACCATTTCTTTTCGGAACATTAAGAAAATCAATCCTGATACTCTTTCTTTTGCTTTCTCTGGTCATTTGATTTTCATAACCTGCTCACCCAAGAGGACTTACGGTGTGTTCACACCGAACGCGATGGACGCGAATAAAACGCCCCAAACGCCCCTAATTTGACGCGTGTACATTCGCGTCTCAACGCGTGTCCAAGAAAAATCCATCGCACGCGCGTGAACCGGAAATGTGGGAGGAATGTGGGAGGGAGTTGTGCCAGACCGGTGTCTTTGCAAGATGGCAGCTATCGAGCTAGCGCTTGAAGAGAGAGTCTCCCTTCTCTATGTACTGTGGAGAGCAGAGCAGCGGCGTAAAAGACGTCCTCGCCGTACCTGGGTCATCAGGTCCTCCAAAGGCATGAGCAGTTTGGTGAGTTTCACCCCTTTGCTCCAGGAGCTGCGCCCGGATGAGGCCGATTTCCAGCGCTATCACCGTCGGGCAGTTTGGAGGACCTGCTTTCCCTCGTCGGTCCCAGCATCGCCCGCCTAGGACCCAACTACAGGCGCTCACTCCCACCTGCCCAGAGCGCCTGTCCGTCTGCCTGCGGTTAGTCAAAGTATTTAATCGGTAGCCTTTATTGAATCTGTGCTAATATGCTAAACCATCCAGTCTCTACAATGCTAAACACGGATGGGCTATGCTCACAGTGACTGTGTCGGTGGTTCCTGACGCAAAATGTGGTACAGAGACGACTCTTTACTAATATTTCTAGTGATACTCAGAAGCTCTCATCAAGCCCCGATTTTCATCGATTTAGCTGTTATCAGTGTTTGGAGTTGGTAGCATGGCTGTGGTGTCCTATCAATGTATGTCTCGGTGGTTGCTGATTATCCAAAGTAGCATTAGGACACTGAGTTAACCTTTGTAGTGATACTCACTCCTTTTATTTAGACCTGGTTTAATCTGGGATAGTTGAATATTTGATATATAATCCCTGCAGCTGTCAGACTCTATAGCAGGGGTCACCAGCCTTTATTAAAACAGAGTTAGATAAAACTGAACAGTTTGGTTCATCTTTAGTTACATGGTTCTATCTTGATAAGCTGTCTTATCACAGATTAATTTTTCAAAAAGATTAATGATTTAAGCAAGGAAAGGGCTACATGTCAACATACAACTCTTTATTTCTATTAATGTCTTACTTCATTCCTACCTGATTGACATGTTTAGGAATTATGAGTGATTGGCTCACTGTAGTTGTGAAAGTTGCTACCAATCAAATTATGATATGTTAAAGTTAAAACAAAACACAACTGTTTTAGATATGATCTAATATACATTTTGTAATTATCCTTATAATTACAAAATGTTTTATGTAAGATTCATGTTTTGTGATTTAAATCTGACATCACAAAAGTATTTTGGAATTTGAATAATGTATTTTGTAACTGCAGTAAACATAATACTGATTTTGAACAATTTTGTCCAGGTTCCTTGTCACCGGGGACTCCTTCAGCACCAAGCATTCAGTTACAGAGTCGGTGTGTCCACGGTGAGCCAGATCACCCCCCAGGCAGCGACGGCCATCTGGGACTGTCTAGTGGACGACTTCATGGCTGTGCCTTCACCTGGAGACTGGCGGTCCATCACAGAGGGATTCCAGGAGCGCTGGAACTTTCCTCTGTGCTGTGCAGCTCTGGATGGGAAGCACGTCCAGACAAAGGCACCCCATATATCATATAGGAGACACACACATTGATATACACTAAATATTTATTTCATTTCTTTTTTGTGGTGCCCAAATTGATGCACCTGCTTGATTTTGTTTAAACAATTATTGCACACTTTCTGTAAATCCAGTAAACTTCTTTTCACTTCTCAAATATCACTGTGTGTCTCCTGTATGATGTATTTAACTGACATTTTTTATTGTAACAACCAACGATTTATACAGGAAAATAATGTCTATTAACAAGGTTGCCCAAACTTTTGTATCCCACTGTATTAGTATATTTTGTCATTAGTATAATATGAAATAAATTCTACATGTGTCAAGTCGTGTGCCAACATTTGCTGTGTAGTAGAACTGAGACATTAGTCATTATAAAAATTTATTTGAAATAATATTAAAATTCTCAAACAGAAAAACATTAAACATAAATATATAAAATATAAGAATTTACAGAGAGACAGGAATAAAAAGGACCAGCTGCTCTCCAGAGCAGGAACCAGGCTGAGGAGGAAATGCTCCATTGGAGACTGGTGTGGCTCCAGCTCCACCGCCGATGGACCGTCCTGGGACCCGTCCCTCATCTGCCTCGGAGCCGTCCTCCTCTGTGGGCCTGTAAAACAGCACAAAACACAAAGAAATGAGAAGGCTGCTACTAGATTTTAATTTCAACATTGAAAAAAAAAAAAACAATAACAGGATATAATCAGATTGGTTGTAGATATTTAGTAAAGGTGATCACAAGGGAACCCACCGACTAAAAAGGTATCAGTGCTGCTGTACATACCTGTGGGTGCAGCAGCAGGAGCTCAGGGACTGGGGAGCCAGGAGAAGCAACAGGGGATGCTCTGCTGCAGAATCAGTTGGTTCTATCAATACAGTATTAAATGTTAACAGGTTGGATATAATCGTAGAGTAGACAGTGGTCCCTCATTTATTGCAGCAGGGGTTCTCAGAATAACTAGCCCCTGGTCACAGTTCTCACAATTGATTCTCAAAGTGCAAACCTTTGTAGATTGCAAAACGTAAAAGTATTATTATGCCGCGGTTTGTCTTCATCTGCCTGCCACTTTCGTGCGCCTTTTTCCCTCGCGGTGCAGGTGTCTATTTCCGAATGAGGGTCGTAGTTATGGGTGTTTTTGTGCTGTTTTTTCTATTGGACGTGATGGTTATCAAAACCAAACGTGATAAATTTGGCAAGCGCAGGAGACACGGCACGGAGCAGATTTGTCAATCAGGCTGCAGAATGCAATGCTGTACTGTGCAATAAAAAATCAGCGAAAAAGCGAAGCAGTGACGGATGAACAGCGGGACCACTGTGTGCTGTTTATTAATAAACAATAAAATATATTCCTAAATGACAACATGCATAAAAGCAGAACGGTGTTTGTACGTCAGTGGGAAAATAGCGGTGGCTTGCTAGCTTTTGTGCGGCTTCCCCGGGTCAGTGAAAACTTTCAAAAGAGAAATGAATGAACTTACCAGGTTGCCCGATCTCTTCACATATCTTCCTCCAAGCTCGGTCCTTTTTATTCCTGTCTCGGTACAGAAAGCAGCTGGTGTCGTACAGCTCCGAGTTGTTTGCTACCGCATTGATTAGCCTTCCCCGCCATTGGAGTATGAAAGGCTTTGGCTGGATCTGCCCCTTTGACCTAGGTAACAGCCACGTCACCAGGCTCCTGATTGGTTGTCGCGGCGCGATTTGACGCTGGAGTTCAGATTTTTCCAACTCAAGCGGTAGACGCGAAACGCGCGTATGCACAAAATGCACCACAAAAACTCACGCGCGTGGTTTTATTCGCGAGTCAAACGCGCCAGACGCGCTACACTGACGCGCGTTTCACGCGTTTTGGCGACGCAAATCTGCTTCCGAATTTTTCGCGGGACCCGCAATCGCGCGTCATCGCGCCTTTCAATTGACTTTACATGTAAACCTGACGCTCTATTCGCGTCCATCGCGTTCGGTGTGAACACACCGTTAGTTTCCTATTATAACGCTAGTCTCAACAGTAGTCTAAACTCTGTTGCCCCACTCAAAACCAAATCTGCATCATTCTCTCAGTCAGCACCCTGGTTCACAGCTGAACTCAGGCTCCTGAAAGCAAAAGGCCGATGGCTTGAACGCCTTTATCAGAAAACTGGTCTTGCTTAATAATCAAGTGTAATCTGCCTACTACTCCACCATTATCTGTTCAAATGATGACTCAACCAAGATACTGTTTTCACTGTTCAACTCTTCTTTTAGGTCACCAGATTTTCTACCTGCTTATCTTTACTCGTCCTCCTCTGATTCTCTAATGTTTTTTTCATCTAGAAAATTCACAAAATACACCAAGACCTGGTTTCCGATGTTCCATGTAGCTCTTCCTGTGTAATTCATCTCCCATCACACTGTTTTTCTGCTTTCCAGCTCCCCTCGGTTACTGATATTTCAGATTTCATCTGTAAGTCAAAACTTTCTACATGTCAGCTGGACCCCATTCTTACAGTTTTGGTTAAGGCATGTCTACCTTCTTTGCTTTCCTCTCATATCTGCTATCATCTGCTCTTCACTTACCACTGGAACTGTTCCATCTTCCCTCAAAATTTGCCGCCATCACCCCAATATTGAAAAAAAACTGGTCTAGATCCCAATAATTTTGAGAATTTTCGTCCTATTTTCAATCTACCATTCCTTTCAAAAATTCTTGAGAAGATAGTCGCCACACAACTGCACTCACATTTAACTAATAATAATCTGCACTTATAAAATTAACCAATGATCTTCTTATGGCAGCTGACTCTGGTCTACTCTCCATTCTTATTCTCCTCGATCTGAGCGCTTCTTTCGACACTATTTCTCACTCCATTCTTCTCAGTAGGCTAGCCTCCATCGGTCTCTCCCATACTCCACTAGCCTGGTTTCAATGGTACCTGTCTGATCGCACTCAGTTCATTCAACTCAAATCCTTTACTTCTCAGCCCTTCCCTCTGACCACTGGCGTGCCCCAGGGATCTGTCCTGGGCCCCTTCTTTTCATTATCTGCCTTCTTCCACTTGGACATAAATATAATATCCAGTTTCACTGTTATGCCGATGACACCCAGCTGTATCTGTCCACTAAACCTGACTCTGCTCTTCCCCCATCCTCCCTCACCCTCTGTTTAGCTGAACTAAATTCATGGTTCTCTTCTTATTTTCTTAAACTCAACAGTAACAAATCCGAGCTCCTCTTGGTCGGCACTTAATCTACATTATGCAGAACCAACAGTTTCTCTGTTGCTATCAATAACTCGTCTGTCTTCGTTTCTTCCTCTGTGAAATGCTTGGGTCTCATCCTCGACAGTACTTTTCGATTCACACATTAATAACGTCACTCGGTCTGCATATTTTCAATTGTGCAACATTAATCGTCTCCGTCCTTTTCTCACCCCACATGCTGTTGCCATTCTTGTCCACAGCCTTGTTACTTCCTGGATCGATTACTGTAGTTCACTTCTTTATGGTCTTACTCAGAAATCCGTTCACAAGCTTCAACGCGTCCAGAAATGCTGCCCGTATCATCACCTGGACCTCTTCTGTCCACCACATCACTCCTGTCCTGCAGCAGCTTCATTGGCTCCTGGTCAAATATCGTATCAATTTCAAAATACTCTTGTACACATTTAAGACTATTCATCATCTCTCCTGATCTGGTTCAGATCACCGCCCCATCTCGGTGTCTCAGATCTTCTTCTTCTCTTTCTCTCTCCGTCCCCTCACCCTGTTTTGCCACCATGAGGAGCAGGGCTTTCAGCTGCTCCACTCTGGAATTCCTGACCTCCTGATTTAAGAAATATCGAGTCCTTCTCTCTCTTTAGGTCCCAACTCAAAACTTGTTCAAAATAGCTTATCCCACATAACCTCTCCACTCTGCTATGTTAAATTTGTTTTATGTCTTATGCTTTTATGATTGTGTAAACTGCTGGCTTTCATGTTGCTTTTATTTTTCTGCTGTGTACAGTGTCCTTGAGTGTTCTGAAAGGCGCTTTCAAATAAAATGTATTATTATTAATTTCAAGAAAATAACTTAATATTTTGACTTAGCTCTGCCAGTTAGGAAACTCTGTAAAGGTACATTGTTACCTGGAAGCAGAAGGCATGAGGCATCAGCTACCAGTGCTACCAGTACTGCAGTTACCGGTTATGACTGAGCAAACTGCGGAGTAATTTCAGTGTGGTTTTAAAAAGGATAAAATCCTTGTGTTACTAGCTGAATTACATCTGTTGCTGAGGAACATCAAGGGAACTTCATTGTGGATTAGCAGAGCTAACTTGAAATTTCAAGTTATTTTCTCAAAACTTTGAGATGCCTAACCTAAACTTTTGAGAAAATAACTCAAAATATTGAGTTATGGATGGTTTGAAGCCATTCATAAGCTTCCATACTAGAAGTGTTTCTCTTCTAGTTTTTCTCTTCCAGTGTTTCTGTTCTCTTGTTGGGCTGGCTGTAGCTCAGGTGGTAGAGCTGGTCATCTACTGATCGGAAGGTTGGTGGTTCCTGGCTTCCCCTAGTCTGCGTGCCAAATATCCTTGGGCAAGATACTAACCCCAAATTGCTCTCCGATGCATCCATCGGAGTGTGAATGTGTATGAATGTCAGTTAGAAAGCACCTAGGAAAAATGTGCTTGTGTGAATGCACAAGTTGTATAAAGTACGGAGCCCCGCAGGGGACATGGGGGGAAAAAAAATTAGGGAGAAAAAAAAAAAATTAGGGAGAAAAAAAAAAAATTAAGACGGACTTTTGCGAGATCTCGCAAAAGTTTTAGCCGCATTCTTCGGAGGCCGCCAGCTCGAAGCCGACCGGGAGGTCGAGGCACGATGTGCCGGGAAAGCGGTGTTCCTCCCGGCTGTAGTAGGTCTCGACCGCCCGTTAGCTTCAAGCTAGTGGCCGCCAGCTCGAAGCCGACCGGGAGGTCGAGGCACGATGTGCCGGGAAAGCGGTGTTCCTCCCGGCTGTATTAGGTCTCGACCTCCCGTTAGCTTCGAGCTAGTGGGTGTCAGATCTCCAAAAACGTCGGAGCACTTTTGCAAATATGTGATGTCTTGTAAACCGAGCAGGTATCTGACGTTTACACAACTACATTCACGCTTCAAAATATCTTAAAAGTGTATTTTGTGACCCAGAAAGAGTAATATTACAACTAAGTAGCTGCCGCCATTGTTGGAGTTTTGCGAGATCTCGCAATACTTTTGCGAGATCTCGTCCGTCTTAATTTTTTTTTTTCTCCCTAATTTTTTTTTTTTCAACCTAATTTTTTTTTCTCCCATGTCCCCTGCGGGGCTCCGTAATAAAGCGCTTTGAGTGTCAGAAGAGTAGAAAAGCGCTATATAAGAACCAGTACATTTACCATTTACTGGTTTGAGAGAAGCATTTCCTTGAAAGTTGGTAAATCCTTAGTTGGGCTAAATAACATAACATTTCAGAGTAAAGCTAATAATTAAGTAAAAACTTCTTAAGTGAACTTGCCTGGAATTTCAGCTAAAACAATCCAAATTAAATCTGTTGGGTTGATCTGACTTAGGAATTTATCAATTTATTGCCAAATGACTGTAAACTTCCAGCCAGACAGGTAAACTGAACCGACAACATACTACTTCACTTTGGGGGGAGGACAAGGTTCAGAAGGGGTTTATTATGAAGAAATATACTTTTCTTTATATAAGTATTAAAACTCTGACTTCATTTCCTAATATCTCACTTCTTAATGTGTATTTTCATAGATTACTTCCAGGATCAAAAGCATGCATTTCACATTCCCACAGCTAATCTACACTCAACTTCCATGAGATGGTTTTACTAAGCAGTTTCAATTACAGTTCTTGCTGGGTTTGGAAATATGATTTTGAAGAAAAGAGAAAAGAAAAAATCAGAACTCTGCTTTCAGTAACATTAACCTTTCAGTTGTAAATCAAGTTTAATAATTAAACAGAATAACCTGAATTTCTTTAGATCTTATTCACACGATTCATTGTATCCCAAAGAATTGTTGCTTAACTTTTCAAAGGAAATGTTATTTACACTTTTAGCATGTTCATATCTGTATTTTAAATTGTGCAACTTATTAAATCTTATTGAATGAGACACCTATAAAATCAAAGATCGGGCTAAAGTCTAGTAAGAAATGGCTTGAAAAGTCTGGAAGCTTTCCTAAGCCGGGACACTCAGATGCAGTTCTAACTTTAAAAACAGACCTAGTCTCCAAGTCTGTTTCATGGTTTAATGTTTGTTTCACGTGGGTTAGGTGATCTCAGAGAGCGAAATAATAATAATAATAAAAAATGTACATATAAATGTATATACCCTAAATGTAATATTGGGACGTGTTAGTGACATCTGCAGGGACATGACACATAAGGCTCAAACTATAGTGATTTAGCAATGACTACCCTGTCACTGTAGGGTCACCTTGAGGTGGATGCTATTGTGATTTGGCACTATTTAAATAAAAGTGAATTGAAGCTAACGTTAATGCTAGATGCTACACTGTCTGAGGGATTTCTACATATCGGCTAGAGAATAAATACTGAAATACAATGCAGATTTCACACAGGTCAAGAACACTTGTGAACACAGTTCATTGCTCATCCATAAATACAATTTAAAATTCTACTTTGCAAAGGAAAAACTGCAAAGAGAGAGAAACGCCATGTGATATGTTGGGGTGGGTGAAAGTACTGAATAGATAGATAGTAGGGGTGCAACGATACACAAAATTCACGGTTCGGTTCGGTTCGATACTTTGGTGTCACGGTTCGATATTTTTTCGATACAAAAAAATGTTCATGCCTTTTTAATTTGTCATTTATTAAAATTATAAATATATATTTTAACTCAAAAGTACAGTTTTTAAATTTAACCCTAACCCTTGTGCGTGTTTTTTATTTTGACAGCGAATGCACACCTGCGGACCACTTATGTGCAGCCCTGGTTATTTAGCTCGTCATATTGCAGCCACAGAAATTCTTTTGTCCATGAAACCATAAAGCTGCACTTTCTTTTTGCCTTATAGTCTGATTTGTCATAACTTCTCCGTTTTGTGGTAAGCTTTTCTTTGGCTGTCACTTCTTCACCCTGACCTGTCTTATTTGGCTCAGCAGAACTGAAATGCTTTTACATACGCACTCACATAAGCTCAGCGATTCTCTGCGCGATCAACCTCTCACATGTTTAAGCTGCGGGAGATTTCACTTGTCATGTTTGCATAGTAAGCTAACGATTAATAAGACGATGTCAGAGGAATTGGTGCGCAAATTATCATCACTCACAGATCAGTGCTGTCGCTCTCTATACACAGTTCGCACGATTGCAAAGTGAAAGCAAAAAAACAAGCGCAAATTCAAACGCGACTTCAATATGTCACATATTGACAGTGGCTCACCGATGCCAATGACATAATTACCCAGCTACATTTCTGAAAGAATGCAAAAGCATTGACATATATTTTTCCTACAATAGCCCGACGGGCAGGGAAGAGATAGATTTTGGTAGCCCGACTGAAAAAATCGCTAGCTCCAGGACGTCGGGCTAGCGATATTGCAAGCCCTGTATCTGATTGAGGAATCACTCATCTTTGGAAAAGAGAGTTTATTACAGAGAAATGTCTCTTTCCAAAATAAAAGCTATACTATCCGCTTCTTCTGGGCTATATTCTCAGCAGCATATAAGGAGAATCATGTGCTAACAGCTGTCTAAATGACTCGGCTAAAGTTAGTAGCATGCTTGCTTTTTTTTTGTCTGCTTCCACTTGTCTTTGCACTAGGATGATGTCGGCGTAAATGTGCAGTCATATTCGTTGTGTTCCTACTAGTGCTTTCAGGTTAATCTCGTTGAAATGACCTTAACGCCACAACACGGCAAATCTCCGTTAACGAGCTACCGCCGATCGCCCCGTGCATGGGGCTAGACGGCCAACACGTTAACGAGCTAACTGCGCTAAAACACTAGTTCACACCAACGTAATTGAGCATTGCATGGCACATCCAACATACTGTTTTACTTTAGTCCATGACTCGCTTACCTTCAGGGTCATACGTCACATGAAAACCAAAATAATTCCAAACGCCAGATCTGAATGAGGTTCAATTTGCCTGTTGCAAGTAGAGCTTAACTTCTGTCTTGCTAGCTTGCCCTGCGCTCTTCCTTCTGACTATGCTGTCTGTGTTGAGCGCTCAGTGGATCTGCGCTCGACAGTGCAGCCTAGGCGGAGTAGTCGAACACAGATTCACTGAGCGCTCAACACAGACAGCATCGTCAGAAAGAAAATTGATAAAATAAATTACAAATGTTGTATTGTTCGATACATATGCGTACCGAACCGAAAGCACTGTATCGAACGGTTCAATATCGATACGAATATCGTTGCACCCCTAATAGATAGACATGATTTAAGGAGGTTGTCTGTGAGGACAACATTGAATTAGATTCGAAAGGGTTTGAAGCAGAGAAGGCTTTTCTTATTTTTGCAAATTTCTGCCAAAACACTTACTCCACCATCATCACTCCATGGTGACACTGATGTTCCATACCTGCAAAACACTGCACAGTTTTGACTAGAGATGGCACGATACCACTTTTTTATGTCCGATACCGATATCATAAATTTGGATATCTGCCGATACCGACATGAATCCGATATAGTGTGTTTTAATCAATGGAACTGTTTTTTTAATATCTTGCTGCTTTTTGTATAAGTTCATACTCAAGTTTAAATAAACAACAACACTAAAGCTAATCTGTTATACCTGTATGTAAAAAATACACTGCACCCAAAATATTTCATAGTTCAGCAAAACTGATCAATCTAATGAACTTAAACCTGCTCCATCCTCCCTATTCTGGTATTTTAAAGAGTACTTAGCAGAAATATTAAGCAACCTAACTAATAGGGTTGCAAACTCCCAGCAAAAAAAATAGGGAACCACCCTCCACCTCATGATGCTTAATCGACGTAATCAACTTTAATTTGATGCAGGGGGAAAAAAAAATGCACAGAAATGAATTATTTTTGAAGAATAATTAAATAGATTCAACATCTTTCTTCAACAGAACTGCAGACTGCACAGATGGTACCTTCCCAAAGGAAAAAGTACTATAGCTTACTAGGGTATATTAGACTTAACAGTTATATATACAGTAATGGACTTCTATACATTTTACATCAGATTAAAACTTTGGGTGTCAGATTCAGATAATTATTTATTAAAAGCTCGACATTTTAAATGAGAATAAGAAAGAAAAGTATGTCTTTGTGCCCCCTTTTCCCTGTTCATGCCCTGGCTAAACTTTGCTAGATCCGCCCCTGCACAGTTACCAGCCGTCAGCTACGTAGAAAAAGATCCTGGTGTAGAAAGTAATATTAAATACATTCTAACAACAGCTTATCAAGCTTAAACGTGCTGCTGTTGTTCAGCCGTTGGTTTCCTCTTTCTGCTGCAAAGTGGGCCAAAACAAAGAAGAGAGACGGACTCACGACAGAAAAGCCGATCAGCTGATCATTGATCAGTTTCATGATTGAAGTAGCAGCAGGAGAGGGAGCGAGAGAGAGAGAGAGGCACTGGTTGTTAAGCTTAACGTGGGAATGCTTTACAAACATTCAGAGATGAACTTACACACTTGCTTCTCTCTGGGATCACTTCCTCTGAGTTTGGTAGCGAGGCTACAAATACACACAGCCACTCTATCACGTGAGCACACTGCTCCCACGTGCTGCGGTTATGAGCCGAATTACGTGGTGTTGCAAGTTTTGTGAGGTGCTTTTTTGATATTTAATGGATCGGATTACATTTCTTATTTTTCTCTGATATCCGATCCAGTAATTTACGTCAGTATCGGACCGATACCGATACGTAATATCAGATCGGTCCATCTCTAGTTTTGACACACAAGTAAATGAAAAATGCCACAATTTTTTAAATTTTTTTTTAAATTTTTGATTTCCTGCTCTCTTTATTTGACTGGGTGTGTTTTTCAGCTGCAGATTAAAGTGTATTCGTGTGCTTAGCAATGACAGCTGAGTAATGCCATTAAAGCAGCGTAAAATTAGGATATGGGACAACGTACAGAAAAAGTAAATTTTTAAGTAGGTTATGCATGAATTTCACTAAAATTATAATGATTTTATTTTTTTATTGTATATTGTCTTTGTGTGTTTGAGCATGTGTGTGTGGGGGTGGGGTAGAGAGACGACTGGACTGTGTCAGGACTGATGAGAAACATTCCTGTTAGCGTAGCATAACTTTCCTACTGCTCTGCTGATAACACTGGCTCTCTGTCACAGACACACACACACACACACACACACACACACACACACACACACACACTTATATCTCCTGTACTGCACTACTTCTACTTATACCATGAGAAACAGACTCTTATCCAACTTTGTGTTAGATTATTCCACCATGCACTAACACACACAAACACACACTTGTGTGTTTGAGTGACCTCATTATGGAAAGAGTTAGTTCTGATATCCTTTCTTATCCTGTGTGCTCAAACACAAACAGTCCAGTGCGCTGAGACAAACACAGATGCACTGACATAGTGAGTTAAATTAGAAGGACACCTTGTGTGCTGTGTATGTAAATTAAGAACAAATTTAGAAACAATAAACATCATATTTATATTTTATGAAATGTTCTTTCTAGGTTACTCTCTTTACTGTTAAACAACCGTTATTAAAAAACAACTTCTAAAATGACTGTAAAAGGCAGTAATAGCAAATATAATAAACTTTAATGACAAAGTCTCAAATTACAACTATGTTCTCCTAAAAGTCATTCACATTGTTACAATGTGATATTTAATTACACATTAAACAACACAAAACAAACAAAGTATCAATGTGAGATCTTTTTGTATGTTTTTTAAATGTATGGTGATACTGAGTTTGGTGCCAAATACATTTAAAAAAAACTTGTGATATGCCTCACTGTGCTAAAAGCTTTAATATGCAAAAAATACCTATTTTGTGTTTATTATAAAACAAACACAAAATACGTCAAATACCCACAACACTGAAAGCAGTTTCACACCGATGAGTTTGGTTTTATGATGTAATCATGGTTACATCATTACATGATTTAATACCAGAAATCTAAGCACCTACAAGTCAAATAAGAAAAAAACACCACAAAACCCACCAACTGATCCAGACACTGAGCTTAGTGCAATAATGCTGAAACTGATGGACACAGCTCTCACAGTCTAGACACATCTGAGTTACCATGCAACAAATGAGACAGAAATTATGTCTCAAACATGGATGCTGGTTGTTGTTTACATTCAAAACAAGCTCTTGTAATAGTCGTACGGCTTTCTGATAACAACCATTCCATATCAGTGGACAGTCAAATGTTGTTTATTTAAAAGATGTGTATTTGATTTCTTTATTATAATAATGTTGACAATATTTCTTGTTTTGTTGAGAGATGGCTTAACTGCAATATTGTATGTAAATACAGTGTTGACATATAGCTCTCTGTAGTACACTTTATGCACCAGTGTTTACATGACAGATAATATTAGCATTTCAACCCTGTTTGCTGGGATACTGAAAATAAAGATGCAGAGGCCAAACACTTAGTGATGATCGGGGGATTGAATTGAATCTCATGGCACTTTAATACAAAATATTGTTAAGCAACTTTTCAAAGAAAGAGATGCTTCAATCCCTCCTCCTCATTAGAGGAGAAGCTGTGGCGCTGGTGTCTGCAGTCAAATAGACGTATCAGCTGAGCATGTGCCCTGATGCTCACAATAGCAGGGGAGTTTAATCGTGCAGATTTGGTAGCAGTACTTCTTAAACTATGCCAGCATGTCAAATAAGTGACAAGGGAAGAAAACATGCTAGACAAGGTTTATATCAACATCAAACTAGGCTACGGAGCGAGACCACTGCCCCACCTGGGCCAACCAATATAATACCTGCATATTCTCCCACGAAAACTGCTACAACAACCATAAAGGCAGTTAAGACGTGGCCAGATGGTGCCTCTCAGCTGTTCCTGGACTGCTTAAATAGGACAAATTAGAACATGAACATTCAGACCTGAAGAACTGCTACATTAATTACTGCACGGACACTGTCACAGTGGACAAAGACATCTGTATGTATCCCAGTCAGAAGCCCTGGATGACCGGGAAGTCCAACTGCTGCTAAAGGAGAGGAAAACAGCAGTCAGGTACTGAAACCGGTCTCTCCACAGCATGGCTGGACCCAGCCTGAAGAGAAAATGGGCCAGATTCGTCAAATCTGAACATCTCTGCTGCTAAAGAACGCCCTGCAGAGACTGCACTTCCTGAGGGTGCTCAGGAAAGACAGCATCTCCTGGAGATATTGAGCTACAGCTCTTGCTGACCGTGCCTTTGCCATTGCAGCACCCAAATTATGGAATAATCTTCCTCTTGACATTTGCGCATCAGATTCTATTCAATCTTTTAAATCACGTCTAAAAACGTACATGTTTGGCTTTAAAGGCTAATTACTGTGGTTTTTATCTGGCTCTGCATTTATATTATGTAATTATTTTATATCTGTAATTTATATTTTATATTGTGATTTTTATCATGGTTTTACTGGAAAGCACTTTGGTGTACTTTGGTCTTTAAATGTGCAAATAATATGATATGATATATACTCCCCAGGATGGTGCAGATATAGGCTTGGGTGTGGCTGCAGTTCTCTACTTGTGAGACTGCAAGTTCATTGCATAGAGTCACAATAATTTTGCTCCAACCACTCCACGCTAATATGACTTTACCAGTATGCAGTTTAGTTAAATGATGTAAGCATTCAGTGTTTTCCATTTTTACTACAAGCCACATTCACCCATTCTCACATGGATGGATGAATTATGGCAATATATGGTTCAGTGTCTTGCTGAAGGACACATAATAATTTTAACGTAATAACTGTCATCCTATATGAACTGCTGTAATTGTTATTGTATGTTCTGTATGATCAATTTAGTAATTTCCACAATTCAGCTTTTTTTCTTTCCCCCACAGTAGTGCAAAGCTCTGCAGTCTTTAATGAAATGAGGACAGTGTGTTTTAACACACCCTGGATGTGGATCAGAGACCTACAGGGTAATAAAAGGCAACACAGTTGTGTTGTTGTGAACATTGTTTAAATCAGAATATTATTAGTAGGATCAACCAATGAAAACTACTTTTTAAAATGTCCTTTTAATGTATTTGAGAATGCTGCTATATATATTTGCATTTTCTTATATATTATTTATCTTCTCGGAGGTTGTGCTCATAAATGTATGTCTGCCTGAGTAGTTGTTGTGTTGAGGCGGAGGGGGGGGGGCATACTTACCTGTTTTAGATCCATGAAGATGATGGCATCCATCAAACCAAACACAGGAAACTGATTTGGCTTAACAGCATAATCACTGGCGCCAGACGTGGCACCGAGGGCATATGTGTGTGTCTGCGTGTGTGTGTCTGTGTGTGTGTAACCTGCAGTGAGCAAACAAACACTCACACGTATCATTTGTTCAGTCAGATTTTTTTCCATGATGTAAATAACAAATATATTTCAGGAACACTGTAGCTGTTGGTCAGTTGATCTGAAGAAATGTTTCTGCCCAGATGAAAGGGTGTAGCTTTGGGTGGATTTCAAAGCTTTCATGGGTTTGCTGAAATAGAAAAGGCATTAGTAAAGAAAAATAACCTCTTCATTCTTTATATGTTTTTCCTTATCACTAAAAAGGTGTGATTTGACATTTTTCTTGTGCTTTGAAAGCATGACTCAAACACTAATGCAACATTCACCCAGACTGTTCTTTTCAACTCCCAAACTGAAGTTATTTCCTTTTAAATAATATATTAATTAAAGAGCATAGAAAAAAACAACATTTCTGTAGGTTGTGTTATTAACATGTCGCCTTTAACAACCAGCTTGTTAGGGCAGGTCATTTGACCTATTGTCATTCATTATCTAGTAATGAGCAAGATAACAAGCTTGTTTAGACTACAGAGACAAAGAGAATGGAAGAGAGAGAGAAACAGAGAGTATGTGCGTGTCTCTCTCTCTATGTGTGTCTGCCTATGATAATTTGCTGTGGCTCCAGTCTGACACCTTTAAATGGTTGTCATCAGTAACCATATGTTTCTCTCCCTTAACAATCGCTTAATAGGCCTCTCAGCAGTGCCCCGTCTGCAGCCAGATCCTCTGTATTGTAACAATCCCAGGACCCAAATAACCAGGAAAATTCAATTTTAGTAAAATGATGTAGATATTTGTTTTTTGTTTTTTTTTTGCCTAATCATTGAGTTTAAAAAATGTCAATGAATTTAAAATTAGTTTATCATTGTTTAACTTCAATCCCACCGACGCTCATGTGAGCAGAGTGGAGAGGTACACTCTCTGTCAACACTCTTCAAACTCTTTCAAACAAACTAACAAACCGACATCATTTCATAAATTATAACCCTCAAAGTTAATGTCTATATTCTTCTACACAGGATAAAGCTGTAAAAGTGTGTCAAGAATTTAACTGACAGTCAGAGCAAATGTATATTAGCAACAGAAATAAAGTTAATCCCTGATTATACGATTTAAAAGATAGTAAAGAAGCTGTTAGGTAGCATACACCAGCAGATTGTCATCAGATAAAATCTACAATTTGCATTTAAAAGAAACCTTTTGTTTTACTTTTTTCTTCAAAATGTAGCTAACTTTTCTAAAAGCAAAGCATTTCACGTTGCCATGGTGCAGTTGAAAGAAATAAAGCTAGATCTCTCTGCTGACTGCAGGTTTTCAGTATATTAAAAAAAATACTTCACAGAGAAAACCAAGGGAAATATAAAAGTTTCACCACCAAATGCAAACCATTCATCGGACGTGTTACAGGATAGATGTATGTTGAAGTTAAGAGCAACCTGCAAAAGAATGACTAAAGTAGGGTCAAGGCTGATTTCCAGCTTAGTGCACAGTGAAGTGTATGGACATTCATAGCTTACTCTATTTTTTATTGATTAGGTGATAGACGACAGCAGCAGCTGCTTGAATTTTGAAGTATATACACTACTGGTCAAAAGTTTGAGAACACGCCAATTTTTCCAGTTATTTATTGCAATTTAAGTCATTCAAGTCCAATGAATAGCTTGAAATGGTACAAAGATAAGTGGTGACATAGCTGGCCATCGGCCCACCGGGCATTTATGGGCCGATGATTTTTTATTTTTTTAATTTATTTTTAT
Source organism: Simochromis diagramma (assembly GCF_900408965.1). Taxonomy (NCBI): domain Eukaryota; kingdom Metazoa; phylum Chordata; class Actinopteri; order Cichliformes; family Cichlidae; genus Simochromis; species Simochromis diagramma. The sequence goes on along the minus strand of NW_024387304.1, from coordinate 178,783 downwards.
AACAGTATAAACAATGAGAGGTGGTGGATCGGCCAGATGCTGGCAGATGTGTAAAAATAACTCAGTTGTTTGGTGGTGGCTGTGGCGCAGCTGCCACAAGAGGCCAGCAGGTGGATGAGGGAAAGGTGAGGCAGGAGGAGCAGAGACCCGAGGCAGCCGCTGGTCCGACTGAGCTTCAGGTAAGAAGTTATGACCTGCAGTCTATCTGGGTCAGATATAAACCAAGTTTAGGTGGAGTTTATTTTCATTGTGCTGACTTTTTACTGTCAGTTACAATAACTCGTACTGCTACTAGCTAGCATGACGGAGTTTCTATACAGCTGTTCGGTTGCTATGATGTTACTGATAGTGAACTTTATTCATAAGGTTAGTTAGTAGAGTTTCCAACCGTCCCATAAAAAACGGAATCGTCTCGTATTCAGAGAAAATATTACGCGTTTCATGTTGAGCTGAAAGGAACACAGTTTGACTTCAGCTAAAATGGAAAAGACACAAAGCTGGAGTTATTCTGTCTTTACGCTGCAGCTGCCTCTTCTTTCATTCTCTCCCCCTCCCTCTCCTGTTTCTACTTCAATCATGAAACTGATCAATGATCAGCTGATTGGCTTTTCTCTCTTGTTTGTTTATCGCCCACTTTGTGCCAGAAACAGGAAACCAGCGGATGTCACGCTAAACAACAGCAGCACGTTTAAGCTTGATCAGCTGTTGTTAGAATTTATTTAATATTAATTTCTAGTATCAGCTGATGTTTGCTGGAGCCACAGCTGTAAAGCTGCTGGTCATGATGTCGGTTTGGATATGTGGTGAGAGGGAAACATGAAGATGAAACCAGGAGATGTCCTTACTGAATCATCAGAGCTGTGATGGAGAAACAGGTTTACCTTTTAGGTGACATGAATGAGTTGAAGTTATGAACTGTTTCTGAGAGACAAATAACACCAGGATCCTTTTCTAAGTAGCTGACAGCTGGTAACTGTGCAGGGGCGGGTCTAGCAAAGTTTTGCCAGGGGGGCAGGGGGGGGGGGGGCATTAACAGGGAGAGGGGGGCACAAAGAAATACTTTTCTTTCTTATTCTCATTTAAAATGTCTCTCTTTTATTAAATAATTATCTGAATCTTACAACCAAAGTTTTTATCCTACGTAAAATGTATAGAAATCTACACATATACCAACAAGACTGTAAATCACTGTCACCACAGCATCTGTTTTCATTCAAAGGCTTTATGGCTTTAATACCTGGTGGGCCGGTCTCTAGTCAAAATGCCCGGGCCGATTTTTTGTCCCAGTCCAGCCCTGAGTGGTGAATTATTATATTAGAATTATACAAAAAAGCCTTTTCAGGGAACACAAAGCGGGCTAACAAATTAAAGCTGTTCCAATGTCTTTAAAATATATTATTGTGCTTGTTGTTGCCCCAGTCCAGAATGAAGAAAGCATTGCCTATCTTGACTCAAAAATGTCTGAACACCCACACAGATTCCAGGATGTATTTCCTAATGAAGAGTTGATCCCAAAGCACCAGTTTTTAAAGCACCGCACTAACAAAGGCTTTTGGACCTGGGATTGCTCTCCGGACAACAAACACAGTCAGTTTAAACAGATTGTAAGGCATACTGGCAACTTTGACAACATACTCTTGTTCTGCTGGCTGACATGGTCACCTGTCAGGGAACAAGGTACTCTAAAGGCATGATTGTGACTTATGGTTCTACTGCAGGTCTTCCTGATTTTGCAGAGATTGTTCAAATGGCACTTTTAGGGGAATGAGTGCCTTTTATTGTAAGAAGACAGATGTCCTGCTCCACATCTGCTTCCAGTGTTGAGCGTCATCTCTCTGTGTGTTCTGTTTTCCAAGACATGGAACGAACTGTGAGATTCCTCATTGATCATGAAGTCAGGAAACTTAACCTCAACAGCGGCACACCATCAACTGTGGACGAGTTGGTTGCAGCTGTTAAAGAAACAAATTTCCATCCCCACAGATATAAAACTCCAATACAAAGACGAAGACTTTGATGACTTCTTCACCCCAACTTTCACAAGTGAAGTAAAAGATAAAGACACGCTTAAAGTAGTGCAAGCACCACTAAGCTTAATACTGACAGCTGTTCCCCAGGATGACACACTTGAAGCATCTTATCTGAGCTCGCTATGCGAGTCTGTGAATCTCTCTGTGGACTCCTGAGATACTGAGTCCTTCCCCTTGTGAAAGGCAGAACCCGTGGCCTGCTGTGTTTCCCATTCCAACTTTCTCTACAACTGGAGGAGATGTGAAGTGGTTGTCCAGAATTCAAGGATAAATGGCCTGCTCTTTTCGAACCATTCCAGGTAAGCGATTTGCCATTTTATTCTGAATCCGTATCTAGTAATTTATATTTATATTTATAAAACTATAGTCCAATATTCAGTTTGTCATTGTTGTCCACTCCAAGAACAAAGTAACTCTAGAGTTAAGAAGAGCGATGGAACTCTGAGATGCCTCGTTGAGCATGTGGGAGACAGTGGACAGGCTGGATCACTCTTACGTACAAGCTTAAATCAATCCGGTTTTTGTGAACTGACTTAATTGTGAATGCCCTTTCAAGATGTTTTTATTTTATAGTTTCCATTCAGGTTTTTTTGTGCACACATTGAAAATGCAAATAAGACCAAGTGGATGGAAATTCCACCTTCATTTAATGGACAGGATCTTGTTGAGTTTTCACGGTGGTCTTCCCAGAAACTGAGATTATCTGAATTGAATGACATCATGAAACAAAACGTTTAAAAAAAACTGTCTTAATCATCGAAGGAATCCCAGTATTTACTGATGTTAGCCAAGGCTTGCAGCCTATTCCTTGGGGTGATATGTGCCCTTAATCTCTAGTATTGGCCCAAACTTTTGAGCTCTTTCAAAGTGTTTTTGTTGGACCCAAACCAAGCCCCAGGCTTATGACGCTCAAAAACAAGCTTCTAGCCTAGGCAATCAACTTGACTGCTGGCCCTGCAATGGTGAACAACTGCTTGGTTTTCTGTTCAAGGATGTTATGCAAGAACAGAACTGCATCAGTGGAATTCTTCAGGATCTTATAGAAATGGGAAGTTTTTAATGTGAAGGTTTGATAACAAGCCAAAGTTTGTAATTTCTGGTGTTTAAATCGTTTCAAAGGCCTGTTTTCTGTTATGTTTTACACACTAAAATTCTCTGTGAAGCTACACTTTAAATTGAATTTAGAGTTGAGAGATTTCAATATATAAAACAGTTTTATTCGCTGTTATTTATCGTCCACTTGGGCCTTACTCACAGTTCCTGTCAGATTTATTCTTTATCTGATTTACTTCTCAGCTCAGATAAGATAATTATTGTGGATGATTTTAAGCTCCATGTAGATACTGACAGCCTCAACAAGGCATTTAATCTAATATTAGACTCAACTGGCTTCTTTCAAATGTAAAAGAACCCACGTATCACTTTAATCACAGTCACTCTTGTTCTGACATATGGCATAGATAACGATATGATGAAGATAAAGATTCCTTTATTGTTGCTGTTTGGACATTGCTCAGTGAAATTAGGGCAGACCTTACGTTTCAGCAGACTAGCATATATACATCCTTACTTGTTTAAACTCATGAATTAAATAACCATACAATAAAATAGTAAATATAATAAGATAGCAAAAATAAACCAAAATGAGCCAAATAGTAAACATAATGACATTAAAATACCAAAATATAAAAGTATAAATACACACAGTTCTGCTAAAAAAGGATATTGCACTTGTTGTTAGGTAGCTGCAGCCATAGAGTGTGGGTGTCATCATGTGTTGTGCTGTGGTATGCTGGTGTTCTATTGAGCACCAGTATTACTTTAACCTTAACTAGTAATGACTTCATTTCTTCATAATAATAAAATACTCAAAACCATCTCACAGACGTAACATTATCTACAGCTACTCTTAGTACCATTGATATTCATTTAGACTCTTTTTCTCCAGTTGATCTTTCTGAGTTAACTTCAATAATTACTTCCTCCAAACCATCAACGTGTCTTTTAGACCCCATTCCTACAAAACTGCTCAGAGAAGACACATTCACTGTTAAGAAACCACACTCATGTTTGTGTGGGCTATCATAATTCAGATGGTTTATTCTTTTCCAGACTCTCTTTAGTTTTTGAACTTAATAAATGAATAAATATATATATATATATATATTTTTACCCTTTCAATTTTTTATGAAATCACCTAAAGAAGAAAAATCAGCTAATGGAGACATGACTACATCCCCTTTGCTGAATTTTAAATAGGTATGTTGTGAAAGTCAAGCTGAATTACTTCAGAAATTATATGCTTCCAATTACTGAATCTGTTGGGGGCTCAAAGAGTTGGCTCATGGTTTTGGGGGATGTTCTGTGGTGCACAGAGAAATTACTTTTTCATTGACTTCTTTGCTTGTGCATTTATACACCACTGCTGGGTTTACACTTTGTCTCCTTACCATTGCAAGCTGCTTAAGTCACAGGGGATTGTTGAACTGGTGGTTTAAAAATAAAACCTATCTGAACTCAATCTCTAAATGTCCCCATCATTATCTTTCAGCTCACCTTATTTCTGCCAACAGCCAGTAGAGGTCAAATCTCCAGCAAAACTTGTAGAAAACAGAACAACTTTCCTGTATACTCAACCTTTCTTTACAATAACTTTGAATGCAAAGCATGAGGATGCTGTAACTGTGCTCCTGTCTCAGGGAGCCTTTTCCGGTATGAGCAACTCAACTCAAACAGCAACAACAAAAAAGCGATGGACGTGTCCTATTGGACCTTCTGGTTTTGTGGTTGTGTTTCTGCACATGTAAATGAGTGTTTGTGTGTGTTTGTTTGTTTAGAGAGTCACTGAGGGCATTTAGGGTCAGAATGTCAAGACGGGCCGACCGAAAGTTTGTGATCTTTGACCCTGGCTTGTGTCCAGATCAAAATATGTAGATCCTTCCTGTGCAACACACACACACACACACACACACACACACACACACACACACACACACACACACACACACACACACACACACACACACACACACACTCTCACAGTGCAGTTGTGTGGCAGATATATGGGCTGGAATGTGGCCATAAAAATAATGCAGAATCACACTGAGCTTTTATAGTTATAGAACCAAGGGTGGGAGATGGAGGTGGGAGTGGCTGAAAAACGCGAAAGGGGCATGAAGCTGGAGAGGACTACCTGTGTCAATATTTGTATAAACAAAGCAGTTTTATAACTGAAGCTCCTTAGATTAGCTACAGATTTATGAATCATCCTCTTTTCGTGTTACAAAGCGACAATAGGATTTGCTAAAGAGTGTGCAGTGTCCATGTTTGTGACTGAACAATGCATGCAATTTATGTAATAGTTTGAATGTATTGATAACTCTTCAAACAGTTAAACAGCAACAGATGACCTGTCGTCATCTAAATCAGCTTGTTTTCATCTAATACGTGTAAACTTGTTAAATTTGTAAGAAAAGTTTTAGTCTGAAAAATCTTTATTTCCCTGGGGAATAATGAAGTTCAAGGTCATTGGTTACTCGGCAGTCCGCTCAGGAATTTGTGACAGAAAAAAGGGAAAAAATGGCTTTGAGTTTCACCCAGAATGTCCTGATCAATGTGCTATATTAAAAGACAACAAAAACAAAAACCTAAAAAAACAGTTTATACCAAATACACGGGCTTTGGAAAGTTTTTAGAATCAAATAGTGTCTGCAATTACATTTCTTGATGTCATACAAAAGTAACTGAATGAAATTTGGTTAAAAAAGTCTTCGCCATCATCTGTGATGACAAATACTCCCTGTATGTCCTTTATGTTGTATAGCTTGGCAGGGGCTCCTCTTTTGTGTCCCTGTGTGTATTGCATCTGTTCCGCCTGGCTGCTAGGCTGATTATCCAGACAAGGCATAAATGCTGGGTGGCCCTCTATTGGCCTGGTGTCTCCTCTGCTTAAGATCAGGGGCCTCAGTCACCTGATTGTCATAAAAACAACTTTATTAGCTTCTCTGGAGCCAACTAGGTGTGTCTGTGTGTATGTGTATGTGCATGTATGCTGGTAGTGCTCTGTGTAGGGCCATACCAGTCACCTGATCCTCATAAAAAGATAAATGGTCCATGTTCCAGGCCATTTATTATCGTTGCTGGAAAGAGGTTTTTGAAGCATGCTGTTTGTTTATAAATCTACTTTAACTTAAAAAACACTGCACTGTATTTCCAGACAAGAATGATGCAATTCTATATTTAAATATCCAAAGAATTGATTTTTTATAAACATTTTTATTTGATAGGAATCTAAATGGATTTATACCAAAGATGGGATAAAACCAAAAACAAAGCCCAAAGCACATTGAGAGGCTCAAGAAGCACAACAGGGTAAGAGCACATTGTCTTAGTTTTTTGTTAAAGTCATTCGTAGCCATATTTAACCATTAAACGAAAGTGGCTGCACCACCTGCCTGTATTATGGGAACGGCAGTCATTTGCCAATCATTTCATTTCAGAGTGATATATATTTTAATAATATCTGAACTGCTTGTACAGAAAACCTGGGACAGGATCTCCTTGTATTTGGCTGTATTATTCTGACCACTCTCTCTATTTGCTGCAGAGAGGTAATGCCATAGCATTTTTCATTATTTGCTGCTACAGCCATCTTTCTTCACCTGTCAGTCAAAGCAGCAATGCCCCTAACAATAAAGAATAAATGAATATCCCAATATAATAAACTGTAAATATAAAGGTGCAAATCACTTACAGAAATCATACTTAATTTTATAAATGGCTGCTGAATTGATTCCTTTCTCAAGTCGTCCCTCAAAGAATTGCAATCTTTACTTTTTGGTTTCCTTTTTCAGTCTGGGAGTCTGCTGCTTGGCTCTGCTTTGTTTATATGCCACAAACAGAGTCAAAGGATGTATTGCTAATCTTCTTAAAGAGTTATCATCATACAAAAGCTATTCTTGAAAAACTGGACTGTACTTGGTCACTCCTTTAAGGTTGCAGTTCAGTTTTATTTATATACTGCCAAAGAAAGTCACCCAAAAGTGCTTCATACTGCAAAATGATACAGTACAACAGATTGTTGGAAACCCCCAACAATCACCCTGTGAGTAAGCACCATGAAAGTGAGAAGAACAAACTCTCTTTCCCCAGGAAGAGATGTCCAGAGACAGGCTCAGGAAGGATAAACTGTTTGGCACAGCTGTTTGGGGGGGTAAGCTGTTCCTTTCTTCAGTGTGTGGTATTTTGTTGATAACCGTTTGTTGTTCATCTGACAGTTATTTGTGTTCTGACTCTATACTTCTCAGGTACATTGACCTGGTGTCGTGCAGCAGCTTCTTAGAGTGACTTTTTTTTTTTGCCTTTGCTGATTCAAATAAGGATTCATGTTAGATAAGAAAATTAACAGTCTTGGATAAGAAAGTTAACTGTTTTTGTTCTGCATCAGGATGTGGTAAAGCTATAAAGGAATGTTAGTGTGTTTAGTATTTGTCTTCTGGAGCAAATGCTGAACAGGAAACTAAATAATGTGGACATATCTTGATTTAAAAACAAAAGTCAAAAAACCCTAACAAGCAGAAAAAGAACACGGTGTAATGCCCCTTTACGCAGGCTTAAGAAAGAATTCATCTCAGTGTCAAATCCTACATTGTTTCATGTGTTATCTTTTCTCACTGACAGTTGGGAGGACAATGCAGACAGCTGGAGGAGAGCCAGTCATATAAATGAATGTCTTCCTTCATTTGGAGATATACCAAAAGCAAAAGAAGATACATGGGAAATGCAAGATGAAGCGTCAGAAAACAGCCAGAGTAACAGATGAAAGCATGATGCAATGCAGGAATTTAGCGATTCTGGAATTCCAGAAAAGTCAACTAATATTCTGTCAGCAGCAGACAGAAGCACAGAGCTCTGTATATATCTGTACTGGGAGATATTGTTTTCATTTCTATACACTTCCTGTTCCTGCTGCATGAATAACTGCCATGCACTATAAACCTCTCAGTTTTCTGTAAGCTCAGTAAGACAACACCTGCTCTATTAGTAGTTATTGTTATATGTAAATTGATCTTGGGAGGAGGAATGATTTGAAGACTGTCCATCTGCCAGATTTAATTGTGTAGAATTTACAGCCACAGACAGATACACAGAAGGGGTAGGGAGAAAAAATGAATACAACATAATATCGCAATAGCTTGCATGGTAATAATATATTGATACTGAGGCAATAAATATTAATGTTGCCAATTCAACTTTATTAATATAGAGCCAAAAGACAACAACAGTTGCCTCAAGATGCTTTTTTAAAGGTAAAAAGACAATGCAATAATACAAAGAAAACAGAGAAAACTACAACAATCATATGACCTCATATGAGCAAGCGCTTTGGAGACAGTGGCAAGGAAAAATTCCCTTTTAGCAGGAAGAAACCTTCCAGCAGACAAGGCTCAGGGAGAGGCGGCCATCTGCTGCGACCGGTTGGGGGACATTTAATTATTAGTTAAATTCATGGAGCTGTATAAACACATAGTGAGTAAAAAACTGACTGAAGAAGAAATACTCAGTGCATCATGGGAATTCCCCAACAGCCATCAGCATAGCAGTGTAAATGTATGCTCCGTCTTCTAATGATGCTGCCTAAGGCAAGCATGTATAATGTAAACAGAATTGGTCCTAGCACTGAACCCTGTGGAACTCCATAATTAACCTCAGTGTTCATTTACATGAACAAACTGCAGTCTATTAGATAGATATGATGGTTTGGAGGAAGTAATTATTGAAGAAGTCAGTTGAGTCCACCCTGAAATTCCCAAGACTGGCTGTAACTGAGAATTTTACATCCATATTGATACTGACTCTGACCTCTTTGCTTGGAGTTTTATGAGTACCACATTTAATTTTATCCAGCATGTGTCTGGCCCAACTTATACCAAAGGGCATACTTTGCACTTTGTTCTTACTTTGGCTCTGAATGTTGATTCTATTTGTTCTAAGGACATTTTTATTATTGACCACAGCTGTGTTATTTTTTAATTTATCTGCAACTGTGACGAGGTTTTCAGCCTGCCATGAGGTCTGCTCTTGCTTCTTAAAATTCTCCACAGCCGGCATGTTTTCTAAGGCTTTTAATTCATTTTTATCCCCTTATAATGATGTTGGTGTCCCAACAGATCCTTTTAAGAACATTGCCTTTCTATCTGTCCTTGTAAACGAGTCCCAATTTTACAGTCTTCACCATGTAAAACACCACTTATCGATTCTGTTTTGGTGTACCCCAAGGTTCTCTTATGGGGCCTCTGTTGTTCTTGTTATATTTGCTCCCCCTTGTGCTCATTCTATCCCCCTTAAAGGACATCTCTTATCACTGCTATGCAGATGATGTTCAGTTGTGACCTTGTTTCACCCAAATGAAATGTCTGAACTCCATAGTTAATTAAAGTGCCTAGACACTGTTAAACATTGAACGGCAGACAGTTTTCTTGAATTAAATCAAGATAAAACTGAAATAATTCACTTTGCACCAGAAAAATGCCCCCTTGAGTGCCCCCTAGACTCTTTAACTGTCTCTTGGATTTGCGTTGTGGCTTCGAAAGGCTTTGTTGTATATCTTGAGAAATTACCAGACTCATAGAAATGTAGTGTGTGGACTTTTAAAAAAAATATTGTAGGCAGTGTTTTGGAGCCATTTTGCAGTGTTCAATGACCAGAGCAATAAAACATGAAAGCTCTCATCATGTCAAATTTCATGAATTTTAAAGCTTTCCAAACCTGTTAAAAACTAGCCTGTGTTTCATGACTGCCATTCTACCAGGGTTTGCTGGTAAATGAAAAATTTTCCACTGAAGAATCATCAAGGTCTATTCTTTTTTTATTTATTTATTTATTTGTTTGCCTGTGCCATTTGGTTCTTTAGCCATCAGAATTGTTGTCTGAAGACCAACAAGGAGACCCAATGGATTTACTTTGCCATCACGGCCTTGCCATATTGGTCCATTTGATCGACCTTTGTTGTTATTATTTATTTTATTTTATTTTATTTTCAGTTGTTACAGACGGGACAGACATGACTGAGGGATAGGAAAGGGAGAAAGAAAGATGAAGGAAAAGAAAAACAGAAGGGAAGAGGGACAGTGAGAAAGGGCACTTAAAAAGAGAAAGAAGAGAAAAAAAATCTCCTGTAAAACCCCTCACTGCACACTTTATACTCTTTTCTCAGACAGGCATGAACATTTCCACACTTTTCTCTCTTGTTTAAACACATTCAAAGTTCAAACCTTCTTGGAAAATTAGGTCCAGAAATGGGAATAGAGCAGCTGTGAGAGAATTCAACATGAATGAATCAATGGTACGGAAGTAGAGGAAGCAAGAAGAATGAGTTGAGTAAAGTTGGACTTATCTGACTGTTTTGTTCGCGCCTTATAATCCAGAAAATACGGTAACTTCTACCTTCCTTTAGCATGTCCAGAAGTCCAACTTTTTGTGCGATGGTTAGCATCTTCCTCTGTCTTTTGGGTGCTACCACAGGTGCCTTTGATGGTGCAGAACGTTTCATCGACATTGTTGTGTTTGATGGGGAGAAAACTTACAAGCATACAGTACAGCACTTCAGAGTCACACTGCTAGGATCGAAGATTAAGTCTGACAAGCTGAACACACTCTGTACTGTACAGGAGACACGGCACAGAGGAGATTGATTGACAATGGTCTACAGCCAATCAGGACGCAGAACGCAATGCGCTGTAAACAAACCAAAAAAAAAAATCTGCAAAACAGCGAGGCCGTGAAAGGTGAACTGCGTTATAGTGAGGGACCACTGTAATATTATAACAAATATGATATAGAGCGCTACACAGTCCATCCTTAAGAACTTTAAAGTGCTTTACCTCTTTTTATGGTAAACAGGAAAAAGGTAAATTTAGTAAATTTCATCCATACGAATGAAGCACATTGCAGTTGTCTTAAATGCAATGCTATTTTAAAGAAACTGTATGTGATTACACTGTGATTCGGGTCACACATCAACAAGGTAACTCCTACTTAACCCATTTAATACTACTAGCTGACACTAGCTAGACAAGGCTGAATATTTCTGTGTATTAATCGACACACTGTTGTCCAGTTAGAGTTAGGGCTAGGAAGAGGATGATGCATAGACAATCTGGCAGTGCAATTACAATGATCACACTACTACTTTGCAAAAGTATTCGCCCCCCTTGAACTTTCCCACATTTTGTCACATTACAGCCACAAACATGAATCAGTTTTATTGGAATTCCAGGTGAAAGACCAACACAAAGTGGTGCACACGTGAGAAGTGGAATGAAAATCAGACATGATTCCAAACATTTTTTACAAATAAATAACAGTAAAGTGGGGTGTGTGTAATTATTCAGCCCTGAGTCAATACTTTGTAGAACCACCTTTTGCTGCAGTTGCAGCTGCCGGTCTTTTAGGGTCTGTCTCTACCAGCTTTGCACATCTACAGACTGAAATTTTTGCCCATTCTTCTTTGCAAAACAGCTCCAGCTCAGTCAGATTAGATGGACAGCGTTTGTGAACAGCAGTTTTCAGATCTTGCCACAGATTCTGGATTGGATTTAGATCTGGACTTTGACTGGGCCGTTCTAACACATGGATATGTTTTGTTTTAAACCTTTCCATTGTTGCCCTGGCTTTATGTTCAGGGTCGTTGTCCTGCTGGAAGGTGACCCTCCGCCCCAGTCTCAAGTCTTTTGCAGACTCCAAGAGGTTTTCTTCCAAGACTGCCCTGTATTTGGCTCCATCCATCGTCCCATCAACTCTGACCAGCTTCCCTGTCCCTGCTGAAGAGAAGCACCCCCAGAGCATGATGCTGCCACCACCATATCTGACAGTGGGGATGGTGTGTTCAGAGTGATGTGCAGTGTTAGTTTTCCTCCACACACAGCGTTTTGCATTTTGGTCTCATCTGACCAGAGCAGCTTCTTCCACATGTTTGCTGTGTCCCCCACATGGCTTGTGGCAAACTGCAAACGGGACTTCTTCTGGTTTTCTGTTAACAATGGCTTTCTTCTTGCCACTCTTCCATAAAGGCCAACTTTGTGCAGTGCACGACTAATAGTCGTCCTATGGACAGATTCCCCCACCTGAGCTGTAGATCTCTGCAGCTCGTCCAGACTCACCATGGGCCTCTTGGCTGCATTTCTGATCAGCGCTCTCCTTGTTGGGCCTGTGAGTTTAGGTGGACGGCCTTGTCTTGGTAGGTTTACAGTTGTGCCGTACTCCTTCCATTTCTGAATGATGGCTTGAACAGTGCTCCGTGGGATGTTCAAGGCTTGGGAAATCTTTTTGTAGCCTAAGCCTGCTTTAAATTTCTCAGTAACTTTATCCCTGACCTGTCTGCTGTGTTCTTTGGACTTCATGGTGTTGTTGCTCCCAATATTCTCTTAGACAACCTCTGAGGCCGTCACAGAGCAGCTGTATTTGTACTGACATTAGATTACACACAGGTGCACTCTATTTAGTCACTGGCACTCATCAGGCAATGTCTATGGACAACTGACTGCACTCAGACCAAAGGGGGCTGAATAATTACGCACACCCCACTTTGCAGTTATTTATTTGTAACAAATGTTTGGAATCATGATTTTCGTTCCACTTCTCACGTGTGCACCACTTTGTGTTGGTCTTTCACCTGGAATTCCAATAAAATTGATTCATGTTTGTGACTGTAATGTGACAAAATGTGGGAAAGTTCAAGGGGGCCGAATACTTTTGCAAGCCACTGTATTTGTATGTGTGTGTGTGTGTGTGTGTGTGTGTGTGTGTGTGTGTAAGAGAGAGAGGACGGAACAGCTTTTTTGTACAAGTCCAGGATTGTTATAACATCACATGGCATGTAAAACAAAACTTTTAATCAGATTTATGTTTTTTTATGAAAAAAAATATGTGCAGAAAACTGCTGGTAATCAAAAGATGTCTGTGAACCCACAAGAAAAGGTGTAGCTTAGTTTGACAAGGCGTGTTATACTGTAAGGTAAAGCCCTACAATGATACAGAGAAAACTGTGAAAATCCCAACAATCAGGTGACCCTTTATGAGCAGCACTTTGGTGACAGTGGGAAGGAAAAACTCCCTTTTAACAGGAAGAAACCTCCGGCAGAACCAGGCTCAGGGAGGGGCGGCCATCTGCCTCAGTTGGTTTGGGGTGAGGGGAGGAAGACAGGACAAAGACATGCTGTGGAAGAGAGCCACAGAAAAATAATAACTAATGATTAAATGCAGAGAGTATTTAAACACGAGTAAGTGCGTGAGTGGGGGTGAGTAAAGGAGAAACTCCGTGCCATGGAAAGCCTGAAGCAGCCTAGGCCTATTGCAGCATAACTAAGGGTCACCCAGCCCAGTCCTAACTATATGCTCTGTTAAAAAGGAAAGTTTTAAGCCCTTTATCTTAAAAGCAACAGTAGGGCATCTGTCACAGAAGAGTGGTCTGAAAGCTGAAGGCTCTGCCTCCCATTCTGCTTTTAAATATCTAGAAACCACAAGTAAGCCTGCAGTGAGAGCAAAGTACTCTATTGGGGTGATATGGTACTATGAGGTCTCTATAATAAGATGGAGCCTGATTATTCAAGACCTTGTATGCAATGAGAATATTTTTAATTAGATCCTGGATTTAACAGGGAGCTAGTGAAGAGAAGCCAGTATGGGTGAAATATTTCTAAATATTGCTATTTCTTGATTAAGAGATGATTAACTTGGGAAGACCACGTGGCGCTAACTGCTTGCAGTAATATCTATTTGCACAAACTTATTTGCAGCAAGGATATGGATGCATTAACAGGCATTGCAAGCAATTGTTCTTTCCCATTTTTAATTTCTAGGGTAAGGAGTAGTCTGCAAGGATACATTCAAGATCTCGCTGCTGTCAGAAAGCAACAGAATCACATGCTGTGAATGTCTCTCTATTGGGCTACATAGAACTAGCTTGGCATATTATCCCATGCTACAGTGCCTTGTACAGCAAGTTCTTGTGTGTCTTATTTGTCTGCAGGCTACATGTTCATAACGAACACTAACGAAGAGAAATTACCCTTTTAGCTTTAAGTTCTCTGTGTGGGCTACACAAAGACACATACATCTGACATGTAACTTAGCAGTGGAAATGGCTTCTCAGCTACATTTTAGGTCTTTCTTTGTCAAAAGCTTAACAGACATGGACACTAATGCTGCCACACAGCACAAAAGGCTGCAGTGTGCTTGTGTGTCTGTGTGTGATGGTGATCTGGCAAATCTTTAACGGCTTAATGAGGTAAGCAACAACATGCCTGGGGCCATGTTGGAGACAGAACACACACACACACACACAGTCACAAAAGCTTGTGAGCTAAAGATAGTTGCTATTTGAGTTGTCAAACGTCAGTGAATCATAGGGTCACACAGAGTTGACCTTAGGGTGGCAAGACACTGATGAGTAAATTTCTTTATTACCTCTAGCATTTATTCTGCTGTATGACACAGTTGCAAAACAATAGCATGATATTCAGTTGTACATTATAAAGCAGAGCTCATGCAAATTGTCAGACTCATTTTTTCAGGTTTTTAGGAAACGACCATGTCTGTACAAAAAAGCAAGAAAAACATGCACCTTTCTGCTCTAGCCAGCTGTCTGCAGAATCAGACGTTGTGATATCTTTATTGTAAAAAAATGACAATGAGATCAAAACACACTCATGTTTTAGCTATTTTTTGTTATTTACTGGCTATCGTAGCGTCCATAAACTTGGTAATACTGACAGAAAACCATTTAAGGATGTGGAATATACTCACTGACTTTGAGCTATGAGGTCATTAGGGGTCATTAGCAGTGCTGGCGCTGTCCTGTACCATGAGGTCACTGCTAATTACGTTGGCCTTAAGATTAGACAGTACAACACACACACACACAGGCCCCATACAGTAGGCCCATACAGCAGGATAGAATGGATAATGTGATTGTACTAATGGCTGGACATCAAACATGAAACATGAGTTAATGGATGGGACCACCATGGCAGGCACACAAAGTCAAAAAAGAAGAAGAAAGGACACAGAGACAGGCATGTGCTTATACAGATACTGTACTTTGCATGAATATTGCTTTTCACTCGTCTTTTAAACGGAGTGACGCTGAATTAAACTTTTTTTGGTGTAATTGATTCTAGATTTTTGTAGTTGACTGTAGACTTTAAGTTTGAACAGAAATTTGCAATTGCAGTATTTTAAAACATGCCATTGAGGCTTTTGAATTTTTTTTAATTATTTTTTTATCCCTTTATATAAATTGTTAAGACTGTTAATTGCTAAGTCTTCGAGCCAGGGAAACAATTCCCATTTGGGCTTGTGTCAGGAAGGACATCCACCAAATCAAACATGTGGAGCTACTCACTGTGGCGGTCCCTGGTGACAAGGGAGCAGCTGCAAGTAGCATGTATAAATTAAGTTCTAGTCAAGTTAATGCAAATATTAAGGTTAATATTCATACATTCAGCTGTGCAAGTGCTTTTAAACTGATATGAGAGGAAAATGCATGTACAACATGATAAAAAAAAATTAATCAAACACTAATGCCAAGAATGGAGAGAGTGACTTCACTCAGACTTGTGCAGGCGCAGTGAGAACACGTAAACTTTACATAGAAACAGGGAGATTCTGACCCAGACCCTGCTCTGAGCCAACATGTCACCTGTTTATGTTGGCAAAGTTACAGTAGTGCCAGCTGAGTTGGAACGTTTCACCCAATAAAGCTGCAAAGAGGTTTGGTCTGACTGAATACGGGATATCAGTGTTGCTGAATATGGAGGACTAACTTTAACTGAGTATTGCCCGATCGACCGATCACTGTGAAGTATGCTTTTCAGTAGATATAGAATTATTTGTACTTCATGAGACAAGAAAATGTTAAACACTGATTTAAAGCATAGACTAACACTTCTGTCAGAACTCTGTTGCCCTGTCTATAATGCAGCATAGTTATCAGAGCAGGAGGAAACCAGGCTTGACCCACTATCCTTTTGGATCACTTCAGTGCTGTCTTAACTCCAGTTCTTGCTGAACTGAAGCAAAATGCCAAATCCCTCCTTGCAGCAAAATCAGTGTTATTGCTGGCTGTGACCCAGCTGCACTCTGACCATACAGTTCATTTGTACTAGTAGACTAGAAGGTCCAGGATGGGACAGGTTAGTGTCCCAAACTGAGGAGGGCAAAATGAGTCATTGCTGCCCTGCCTATGGAAAAAACTTTTCATTTGTTAAAATATCAGGTGCAGATCTTTCAGAGTCACAGCCTGGTAAAGGGAAAACCCAAAGAAGCAAGAGCAAAGATGTGCAAAAGAGGCCACTGGAGCATGGTGTAAACTAGAGCGTTTACTAATTTAACCCTGATAAAGATTTTGTTAGGGCAGCAGGGTGGCAGGGTGGTTAGCACTGTTGCCGCACAGCAAGGGGGTCCTGCGTTCAATTCCACCATCAGGCTCCGGTGGGAGTGAATATAAGTGCGAATGGTTGTCTGTCTCTGCGTGTTAGCCCTGCGACAGACTGGCGACCGCTCCAGGGTGTACCCCGCCTCTTGCCCTGACAGCTGGGGTAGGCTCCAGCGCCCCTACGCGAGCCTGAAAAGGATAAGCAGATGGATGGAAGATTTTGTTTAAAAATAGGCATGCTTAAGAAAAAAAAATGAAATACTGTTAAGGCTGCAGCTTTTTTTGCTCTACAAGCATGTATGAGATGGAGAAGTAGTGCTAGCCAAAGATAGAGAGGGAGAGAAGAACAGTGTTAACAAACCGTGTTGGACTGCAGCAATTTATCAGAGTGTCAGACTGTTTATTGAAAAGACTGCTGCTGGAACGAGAATTATAAACATTGTCTGTACTGTGTCTAACCAAAAGGAAATAAATCTATTTTATTCTATTCTTGTCCATAGGTAGGCAATATAAGTGGCTTTTACAATAAACAAATATTAAACTGGAAAAGGTGAACCCTAGTTTTCTGGCAGTAAGCTCAAGAAAAGCATGACCTGATACGAGTAATTTTAGTAGTTTTACTGCAAAAAAATAAATAAATAAATAAATAAAATAGTAATAATAATAAAAACAAAAGTCTCATTTGCATCAAGTGCTTTAAGGCAACTGAAAACTGAAGTAAATCTTTATTATTTGCCCTTCAGCAAAGAACCAGCTTTAAATGGCAGCTTTAGGAACTTTTCACTAGCAGCCTATTGCAAAAACTGATAACTTTTTCCAGTTTGACATCATAAAATCATATTTTTATACAAAGATAATCTCAGCATGGCACGCAGTACATGCTTAAAAGACTTTCTGAGGAAAGTAGATGAAAGTCATGTCCTTAAGATACAGATAACATTTTTGCTGGATAAAATCCTGCAAAATCCTGACACTGAGAGATGCATCTAGTCCTTAAATTGATGCATCTGCTGTTGGCCAAAAACCCCCAGACATGTTTCCTTTTAACAGATTTAAATAAAATAAGACTTTTTATTGCTACTGTATGTGTATGAACTGAAATATCATTCCAAATGAAACCAGGAGCTGCTGGTTTTACACACAAATGTGATGTACGAGACTTTCATAATAATTTTTTAACATGAAGGCTCACTGTTATGAATGATCCCAAACCATACATTTTTCCTAAGCAAGTAGTTTTTAAGTGTTTAAACCAACCAGCAAGTAAAACCAAAAAGAAAAGGCAAAAAAGATATTATTCAAAACAACAACTAAAGAGTAGCAATTGATGCAGGGCATAACATTCCCAACTAGACTTCTGGCTGACAAACCTGCAACTGACTACTCAACCAGTGTGCAGACTTGTAGAGCTTCATATGGATCTTCATCATTTTAGCTAACCAAAGAGTCTCATTGCCCCTTTGTTGGGGTACATCAGAACATAGTCGACTTAATACTGATTTAAATCAACTTAATACTGAGTTGACTTAACACTTGCCAGTGATACCAAGAATCTTAAACAATGCTTAAAAATGCTCTTGGCAGAAATTCCGAAAATATACAGTCTCCATTTACTACTACTACCTCCCCCCCTCTCTCTCTCTACCAGCAGACAAATGAGACTTCCATTTTTTTAGAGCTTTATTTATGGTCAGTTGGCTCTGTGCCAGAAACTCCAGCATCACTCACGCACTTATCCACACATCCATACGCACATGCTACTCTATCTGTAGCACTGCTTTAAGAATGGCTTCCTGTAGTCCAAACAAAATGTAAACACAGGGACAAGAAAAAAAGAGGGCGAGGGAAAGAAAAAAGGGAAGGAGACAAGGAATCCAAATTGTACTTTTCACTGGTTGACTCATTCAGTTTATAATCAGTTAACATGTCTTTGTATTGTTGATAGTTCACTTGTATTCCTGACATTTATCCTACATTAAAGTATAACAATTCTGAATGTATATATATTTAATATCATATAAAATGAAAGTCAGATCAACATGTACTGAGTCAGGCACATAATCCTAAATAATTATTTGAATAATAAATTGATGAACATGTACAGTGTATAGTGTGAGCGCTGTGAGCTGGTTTTGTTCAGGCTTGTTTCTGTTGATCTCCATGGAGACAAGTGTTTCCAAATAAAAAATAATCAAAATAATTTCCATCAAAGTAAAATTGTAAAGACTTCCTCTAAAGGACATATCACTAAAAGATGAAGAGAATTTGGACAAGTATCTGTGTACAAGGGACAAGACACACACATCAACGCTCACACTAGACGGGATAACAGAAGGCCAAGAACTGATCTCCTGAGTTCCCAGAATTGCACAAACAAAAAGGATTCAACTTTGTGAGATGTGCTGCTGCTCGAAAAGGGCACATTTTCTTGGTTTAAACCTTTGATATTTTCTCTGTTCTTCTGTTCTGTTGTATGAATTTTACAGAGCATACCAACTTTTTTGAATGTTGGGTTGTAAACCCACTATTCCCATATCAAGACTTACTTTGGAAAAAACAGACTTTGTCTTCAATGACAATACTTTTTTTGGTCATGGTTTTTGATGGTTTTTATACTGTCAGGTCCAACTAATATCACATAGCTCAAAGGAATGAAAAATGTTAAAAATGGCTCCCAAGTAAGGGACAAGGTCTCAAGGAGTTACAGATAGCTTGTGATAAATTCAAATAAGATGTTTTTTTGGAATTTGAGATTTTTAAAAAATGTGAATGTGAAGGAAACTAGTTTGTTTTTCCACATCTTTGTGACTTGTGCTGCTGCTCCTAGTACCAGATGCTTTGTTCTCCATGTAGTAACTTAACACACAAAATAGTGCATTTTTTGCAGAAAGTGTTGCCAGGCATGAATCATAAAGCAGACTATGGGATATGATTGACAGAGGCACTTAGCTGGGTGAACACACTGTGACAGCAATAAAAGTGAATTTGAACCATACTGTTTGCCTGGTAGTCACGCTTTGCAGAACACATCTGCATTGCACCAAAATCCACTCTCTGGACCAGTGTGAGACGGTCATCACAAAGGAGGGAGGATGAAATGGATGAATTTGGCACCTCAGGCCCTAACTGATGTCTATCCTTTACCAGGCTCACCAAAGAAGCAGAGTCTGCCTCTCTCCATGCTTTGATAAGGTTTAGGTAGTATGTTTGTGTGGCTCCAGTTCTGCTCCATGGCACAAGTTCATAGTAAATGATAAATGGATGGTAAATGGACTGGTTATATAGCTTTTCTACTCTACCTGAGCACTCTAAGTGCTTTATGAAGTATAGTGTATGTCCCGGACTCACTGGGTGACCACAAAGGGTGAGTACAGACTACTTGGTGAGTAGTTTGGAGCTGGAAGAAAGACTGTCTCCTGGTATCAATTGTCTCAGTCTAGCCCTTCTGTTGTATAGGTGCTGCTGGCATTCCTGGAGCAAATCCTCCCATAGTAGTCTCCCCAGCATGTGTAGTGTTGCTTCAGGTCCAAGACGAACTGAATCTTGGATATTCTTCCCAGCTTTCCTTAAATAATACAATGATCGACAGTGCGTCCTGCCAAACAATAATGGTACAAAGGGAGAAAAGATCGGTCTGAGGAGGTAGACGCTCATTCAGACCTATTTAAAGCCTAGTAATTTGCACGGTTGTTTTATCAAGCGAGACATGAACAATGTGCCCTGACAGTCAGTACCTCTTTCAGGATGCTGATTTAGGAGATGACCTGAAACAGCCCCTGACTACACTCTTTGCAGAGACTCTGTTTTGGGATACTGTGTTGCATAAATAATACAAAGTGATATCCCAACACACTCTGGTGAAATGGCATGATCGAGTCCATGCTCAAACTGGACCTCCATTAAAGGTAATGTGTTGCCAGCTGACATTCCAGGCAACATGTGCACCACCAGCACACATCCCCCCAGTTGCAGGAACAATAAAATTCACTACAATTTTGCTGTATCTCATGTGACCAGCCATAATTATAACTCCTCCTCTCTGGAGCAATTGGCGGACTGCATGCAGCACAAGAATCACATTTGCCTATCTGTCGTCAGTAAACCCTTACACATTGTCCCACCAAGTTTTTAACCCACTGGACCAATCGGTATCGAGAAGTAAAGAGAGCTAACCAAAGCCTTAACTCTATACTTTTTGCCCTTGTATTTAATTTCTACGGACACTATGGGATATTTATGCCTGCATCTCCAGCACTCCTGCCCTGACATCTGCATGACTCCCTGTGACCTGGATGCAGTCCCTGAGTTGCCAGGACCTGATGAGATGAGGCAGAGAGAAAATGCTTAGTATGGTGTGTCTCTGATGGACGTTCTAAGGAGCCCAACAGACATCCTTGAGCTTGTCTCACGACGCATGGCCTCTCTGGAAAGCAGGGGCGTTATCCACTGTGAACACTCTTCCGTGGCCACTGGCATGCCTACACCAAGAACTAAGGGAGAGCTTTTGTCTCTGTGGCCCCCAGACTCTGGGACTGTCTTTATCTGAGCTTGAGGTCTGTGGACTCAATAGTCTCTTTTAAAAAAAACAATTAAAAACTCATGTTTTTGGAATTGTGTTTGTTAACTTTTTTTGTTTTTATTTGTTTTAAAATCCTCTGGTATTTTTCTATGATGCACTTTGTGATTTCTGTCTTGAAAGGTGCTATATAAATAACATTTTGCTTACTTACTTACCTCCGTGGCCTCGAACATATCCAGAAAGGATTCAGGATCATCCCACTCCGCATCTTGTGCAACGTGATCACTGGTAGCGGCAGCGCTTGATGAAATGACTCAGACAGAGCTAGAGTCTCCAACAACTGCACTGTCACTCCGTTTGCACCAGCATCTCACGCTGTTGCTGGTGCACCACCACCTACTTGGGATGAGTGGTGGCTAGCTCTGTCACATCTGTGCCACAGCCTGGCTGCAGGTCCTATGGGTCTGACATGTGTGTCAGGAGGGTGGATGCCACTGTAGCAGGACTTATGTTACTGGGATACCCAACATGACCCTGGAGGTGCTTGGTTCATATTCAGTTTTATTGCACGTACACTGGGTCTGCTCAGCTATTTCCATTGCTGGTCTTCCTCCATCTGCACTGTTCTCTGCACACTAGCTCAGTCCTTATCTTCTGGTTCTAGCCTGCTTCCCTGTAGAAAGGGAAGGCATCATGACTCATCATTTGCCACTATGGAGATAATTTTCAGAATAGATACTTTAACTCAGTGAGAATCGGGCCAGGTGCAAATTATATGCAGTACAATTGGGCATCTCACTGCTGCCAATATAAGTTACAATATTCTTGAGTCTATTTGAGTCTGGCATGTTTTTGGGCAAATTTTCTACCAGTCTCTAAAAGAACTGGTCCAAGTGTATGGCTCAAAGCTGTGCAGTGCCAAAACAACATATTTCTCTTCTCCATTACTTCTTGCAGTCTGATGAACAACATCCAGAGCCTTCAGGAACTCGGGGCGGACCTCATCCACACCAGGGTGTCTACCACCAAGAAGTTGTTTAACTGCCTCAGTGACCTCATCCCTGGAAATTGGCGGGTCATCCCCTCATCCCCAGACTCTGCTTCCTCCTCGGAAGACGTGTCAGTAGGATTAAGGAGGTCCTCTAAGTATTCCTTCCACCCGCCCGTCAATTTTCTCAGTCGAAGTCAGCAGCGCTCCGCCAGCACTATACACAGTGCAGGTAGAGCACTACTTTCCCCTCCTGAGACGCCTGATGGTTTGCCAGAATCTCTTCGAGGCAGTCCAAAAGTCTTTTTCCATGGACTCTCCGAACTCCTCCCACACCCAAGTTTTTGCTTCAGCAACTGCCCGAGCCGCATTCCGCTTGGCCTGTCGATACCTGTCGGCTGCCTCCGGAGTCCCACGGGCTAACCAAGCCCGATAGGACTCCTACTTCAGCCTGGTGGCTCCCTTCACCTCTGGTGTCCACCATTTGGTTCGGGGATTACCACCACGACAGGCACCAACCACCTTGCGGCTGCAGCTCAATGCAGCAGCTTCGGCAATGGAGACGCTGAACATGGTCCATTCAGACTCAATGTCCCCAGTCTCCCTCGGAATGCTGTTCAAGCTCAGCCGGAGGTGTGCGTTGAAGATCTCGCGGACTGGGGCCTCTGCTAGATATTCCCAGCACACCCTCACTACGCGTTTAGGTGCACCAGGTCTGTCCAGCGTCCTCCCCCGCCACCTGATCCAACTCACCACCAGGTGGTGATCAGTTGACAGCTCGGCCCCTCTCTTTACCCGGGTGTCCAGAACATATGGTCGCAGGTCTGGTGATACGATTACAAAATCGATCATCGACCTACGGCCTAGAGCGTCCTGGTGCCACGTGCACTTATGGACACTCTTATGTTCGAACAAGGTGTTCGTTATGGCCAAACTGTGATTTGCACAGAAGTCCAATAACAAAGCACCGCTCGGGTTCAGATCAGGGAGGCCGTTCCTCCCAATCACGCCCCTCCAGGTCTTGCTGTCGTTACCCACGTGAGCATTGAAGTCTCCCAGTAGGATAACAGAGTCTCCAGGTGGAGTACCTTCCAGCACCCCCCCCCCAGGGACTCTAAGAAGGCTGGGTACTCTGAACTGCCACTCGGCGCATAAGCGCAGATGACAGTCAGGACCCGTTCCCCGACCCTAAGGCGCAGGGAACAAACCCTCTCATCCACCAGGAAGATCCCCAACGTACCGGCAGCAAGCCGGCAAGCTGCAGCAAGCTGCCTCTCACCAAGGGCAACTCCAGACTGAGACAGAGTCCAGCCCCTCTCCAGGAGACTGGTTCCAGAGCCCAAGCCATGCGTAGAGGTGAGTCCGACTATATCTAGCCAGTACCTCTCAACCTCACGCACTAACTCAGGCTCCTTCCCCAGAGAGGTGACATTCCATGTCCCAATTGCCAGTCTTGGTAGCCAGGGATCAGTCCGCCAGGGCCTCCACTCCTGGCCGCCGCCCGGCACACAATGCACCTGACCCCTACAGTGCCTCCTGCAGGTGTTGGGCCTGCGGGAGGATGGGCCAATGTCCCCTTTTTGGGCTGTGCCTGGCCGGGCCCCATGGACTAAGGCCCGGCCACCAGACGCTCGCCCTCCGAGTCCCCGCCCCGGAGCCGGTAACCCTATCCTGGGCAGGGTGAACTGTTCCCTCAATGTTTTCATCATAAGGGTCTTCTGAATCGCTCTTTGTCTGGTCCCTCACCCAGGACCAATTTGCCATGGGAGACCCTACCAGGGGTCAAAAGCCCCCAGACAACATAGCCCATTGGATCCCTGGGACACACAAACCCCTCCACCACGATAAGGTAGTGATTCACAGAGAGGGGGTTTGATCTGTTTCAAACCTCACCCGGCCCGGACACAGAAAGGATTGACAGATTGATAGCTAAAAACTTGGGTTTGATCTGTTTCAAGTTTGTAGTTAGATTTCTACACAGAGATCAGTATAGAGTGAAAACACCTGTGTACACAGAGCAACATCACATGTCTTTGTTTTTAAAAATCTCCTTTGTTTCTTTTCTGTTTTCTTTTCTTTATATATGTGTACTGAGCCCCATTAATACCTGCAATCAGGCAGACATTTTAGCATAAATAATGGGACTCTGAAGGGAAAATATGTAACTTTAATAAATGAGACCTACAGGCTCACGTTAAAAAAAGGGGGGGGGGGGGGGGGGGGGAGAAACAAGTGTAACCACACATTTATGCATGTAGCACAGCAAGAGTAACCTCATTAACACACAGATGAGTCAGATGTGATGGTTAATTAAATCTTCTAATGCAAAGATGTCTGGTTTATATGCTTCAAAGGGTAATGCTATAGTTTGGCAGGTGCTTTTCACTTCAGATAACCCAGAGTCACCAATAATAATATTATCATCTGTTGTAGAAAGATGGTGGCGATAAAAAAGCATTAAACATGCAGAGCAGAGCATCAGGAGTTTTCATATATTAGAACTATGTTCTTATACTATTAAGATATCAATAAATAAAACGTTAGTTTTTATATAGTTTAGTAGCACCAGCAACTCACTTTGCTTTCTGTATTTACTTTATCTGCCATCTTCACCTTTGGAGCATAATGCAACTGCATGGTGCAATGTAAATATAAAGTGGTTGGAGTGAACAAGTGTTTAAACATTTACTTTTTTTCTTCTTTATGAGGTGTTTTGCACCAACAAATTGTGATCAGATGCTGGCAAATAGAGAGTGGAATATTAGGCCTGTTACTGTGTACAAATTTATGTGGGAGCTGGAAACGAGCATGTGTACAATCTGATTCTGTTTTTTCTGTTGCCTTGGGTTGTTTTTTTTTGACACATACACTTTCAGTTATTACCGTGTACACAATTATTATTCTTGCTACACCTCTCTGAGTTGGCACCCTCATTTGATACAGGCCATTCACTGCTTTCAGATGAGAAAGACTGCTGGGTCTTTATGCGCAGTGTTGTCTGTCTGAATGCAGCCTCACTCTCTTCACAAGTGTTTGCAGAGTACTCCTGGCTCTGGCTTTGGAAAATCTGCTGTGAAACATAAACATGCTGAAGAGTTTTAGATAGGCTTGTAGGTCAGACACCAGTACAGTTACAAAGAAAATGCAAAACAGAGTTTATTTAATTCTGTGGTGGATTACAGACAATTTCCAAAGCACAGAAATGATTAGCGGTGCTGTATGACCAATCAAGAATATTATTCACTGCATTTCCCTTCACTAACTGAATTAGTAGTCAGTATGTAGTACATAGAGTATATAAACCACTGCAGATTAGTAGATTAGTGTTTAAATTATGATACGATGCCCAACTTTGCCTGGATGAAGGATTCATGTTACTTTCAGATATCTCTGATATCCCCCCATGAGAATTATACATCCCATTTAATATTAATATTGTAGACTTGTTTGTCTTTTACATCAACTATCAGTGCACATGAAAATCCCATACATTCTATATGCATTTAAACTCAAAGTACAGGGGTCTCTCTGTGGATTCTGAGTGAAAAATGAAACTTCTCAGTGGGTGACATGGAAACCCTTCGTGGGCTAACCCACTAAAGGGTCATAATTCTCTGGTCTAGGGGGAAGACCAGTTTTATTTAGCATATATTTCCTTAGAACATTTTCCTACTGCACTTATCCTACTTGTCCTCTGTTGGAACTCATTATAAGACCTAAGGATAAGTTGACACTGGAGATTTTAAGATCTAGCACTCTGGTTGCTTTGTAGGTTCTTGCAACAGTCAATTAATCAGAATCAGAATCATCTTTATTGGGCTCTGGTTATTTCTTTGCTCTCAGCGTACACAGCAGAGTAGACAAGAGACAATTCTGACAAGATGACACAGAACCAAATAACATATAATCCATATTTATGTTGCAAACATGCCAGAATAAATAAGGAATGGATGAGTTGTTAGTCCCCTTCGTGAATCGCTACCTTATCGTGGTGGAGGACTTTTTGTGTCTCAGGGATCCAAAGAACTATGTTGCCTGAAGGTCTCCCATTGCAAATTGGTCCTGGTTGAGGGACCAGACAAAGAGCGATTCAAAAGACCCCTATGAATATACAATCAAGGGAAGAGTTTACGCTGCCCGGGATAGGGTTACTGGGGCCCCGCCCTGGGGCCAGGCCCGTGGAGGGTGCCTGAGGGTGAACGTCTGGTGGCTGGGCCTTAGTCCATGTGGTCTGGGTGGGCACAGCCCGAAAAAGTGACATGGACCCAACCTCCTGCAGGCCCACCACCTGCTGGAGGCACCATAAGGGTTGGGTGCAACGTGTGCCTGGTGGCGGTCAGGGCGGCAGCAGATCGACCTCCGGCTACAAAGGTAAGCAATTGGGTGATTGACTGTCACCCTTCTGCTGGGGAAGGAGCCTGGTGGTAACCCCCGAACCACATGGTGGACAGCTGAGTTGAAGGGAGTCACTAGGATGAAGAAGGAGTCCTATCAGGCTTGGTTAGCCTATGGGACTTCGGAGGCAGCTGATAGTTACCGACAGGCCAAGCAGAAAAACTCCAGAGTGGGAGAAGTTCAGAGAGTCCACGGAAAAAGACTTTTGGACTGCCTCGAAGAGATTCTTGCAAACCATCAGGCGACTTAGGAGGGGAAAGCAGTGCTCTACCTGCACTGTGTATAGAGCGGGTGGAGCGCTGCTGACTTCGACTGAGAACATTGTTGTGCGGTGGAAGGAATACTTCGAGGACCTTCTTAATGCCACTAGCTCATCTTCCGTGGAAGAAGGAGAGTCTGGGGAGGAGGGGGACGACTCACCTATGTCTGGGTGCGAGGTCACGTAAACAACTCCTTGCTGGCAGAGCACCTGGGGTGGCTCCTGAAGGCTCTGTATGTTGTAGGGTTTACACACCTCTACAATGTTGCATGGAGATCAGGGGTGGTACCTCTGGACTGCCAGACCAGGGTGGTGGTCCCCATCTTTTAGAAGGGTTGACCGGAGGGTGTGTTTCAACTACAGGGGGATCACACTCCTCAGCCTCCCTGGGAAAGTCTATACCAGTGTGCTGGAAAGGAGAGTTCATCCACTACTCAAACCTCAGATCGATCAATCTATCTATCTATCTATCTATCTATCTATCTATCTATCTATCTATCTATCTATCTATCTATCTATCTATCTATCTATCTATCTATCTATCTATCTATGTTTGTTTGTTTGTATAAGACTGTATACACAGCTTGCCTTGATTCAGCAGCAGATGTTTTAAGTACAAACTCTATGTGACTGTCCTAAGTGGGCTTTGGAGAGAAGCTGTACAGATCTCTGCTTGTTTTGGTGTGCCCTGTAGCGCCTACCAGGGGGAAGGTGTTGGAAAAGGTTTTATTTGAGTTTTTCTACAATATTAAATAGGTCTTTCATTGCCTATTATATATAATATTACACCCTACAATATCAGAAAGACACATCCAAGAATTCCCTTTTGACAGGAATAGAACCTTGCTGGCTGTCTCTTCTTACATCTCCTTCACATTAGAGTGGAAACTATGTTAGAGCTTTGCCATTAAGACAGATGACCACAGAGGGCGTTTGGGAACACACCATCAACTATAGACTATGTAATCTCCATGTCCTAATTTAAAGACCGGTGACCACTTCACCCTGTAAAACAAACAGATCAGAGAAAAGAGTGAACTGGTTTTCACACAAAAAAATAAAGTGCAGAATGTATCACTGAAGTCTATGAACTGATTTGTAAACTTGGTTAATTACAGTTTTTTACAGATGCTAGGACACATTTCTCAATACTTAGGTCACTTTTGCAAAACTCTTCACACAATCCTCCTAACTGACCGTCAGCTTGGCAAAGCAGTTCATTTCACATTCAAAATGCACTACAACTACCAAAACACTTCATTCAGGTCTCAAATAAACTCATTCTTCCAGAACACTAGCAAAGGTTGACAGCCGACAAACACACTTTGTCACCCACAAAACAATGACCTAAAAAACACTAACAACATGTAGCATTACACAGTGTTTCCTTGTGTAAAACAAGGACACATCTCTGTTTATAATTTCAATATATGTTACTGGAATGAATCAGACATCATGCAGAATTTGTTAATATTTGTTTATGTTTTTTTTATTTTTTTTGCACTAAGTAATCCCAAAATACAAGAATCTGTATACACACCATCCACTGATACACATACAATAGTAATGCTATTCTACTCGGTCTTCTCCATTTGGCCACAGGTTCCCATCCACATCACATCTTATGTCATCTAGGGCAACACACCTAGGAAAGAATCTTCTGGCTGCCAGAATTGAAGGAGTTGAAAAATTGAAGGAGTAACACCTGTGTAGATGTTCATCTACAATGAGAATCAGCTGTGGCTGGTTAAACTGCATTTTTAGATTTAAAATATGTTTCAATAAAATATTGCTGTTGCATTTTGCTGTCTTTTTAAGTTTTGCATTGTGTTATTGTTTTGGCCATAAGTTTAACAGTTTTGAAAACAGTATGTAAGCACATGCAAAATGTCCTGTACATACAAAGATTTTTGGCAGTTGTTGTGTCTGAGTGAGAAGATAATTCATGAAATTTGAGAGATGTAGTCATTGAATGCATTTTGTGCCAAAACAATGATAACTGGTCCTCAGTTTAGCCCACATAGACTTCTGTTGTGCTCACTGTGTGAGGAGTTTTGCAAACGTGACCTAAGTATTGAGACATGTGTCCTAGCGTCTGTAAAAAACTGTAATAACTCATAAAAACACAAAATCAGTGTTAAAGACGTCTTTGGTGCCTAATCCAATGAAATTTTCCAATAAATCTTGTTCTTATATCTTATAGTTAGTTCTGTTAATCAATCCATCCATTGCACCTGGTTTATCTCATGTTATGGTTTCCACCTGCATGAATGCAGTACTCTGACAGCTATAACAGTAAATGTTTACATGTACTTGCATGATTGGATTAGCCTATGTTTAATAAGGATATTGTATCAAATCAAGAAAAATCTGGCTTACAGAGCTCCTTTGTAATTTTAAATAAAAACACTTAAATGTGTATTTGGATTAGCGCTGAGCCAGAACTGAAAGATAGGATTACCAACACACTGAGGCCCCTGTTTGTCAACAATATAAAACCTCACACACACACACACACACACACACACACACACACACACACACACACACACACACACACACACACACACACACACGTGTACAAACTACGTGACTGATTATTTGAGTTTAGGAAAATATGATAAAACATACAGTGTGTGTGTTTGCGTGTGTGTCTGCGCGCGTGTGTGTTTGCGTGTGTGTCTGCGCGCGTGTGTGTGTGTGTGTTTGAGTGTGTGTCTGCGCGTGTGTGTGTGTGTGTCTGCGCGTGTGTGTGTGTGTGTGTGTTTGAGTGTGTGTCTGCGCGCGTGTGTGTGTGCGTGTGTGTGTGTGTGTGTGTGTGTGTGTGTGTGTGTGTGTGTGTGTGTGTGTGTGTGTGCTCAGTAAAATGTGGGAACACACCAACTTATGAAAACTGAAAGCGTAGTTTGGACTACTTCTTAATGACCACCTAATTACCTGCACACAGCTGATGTGATCCATTAATCATGGCACTGTTTGCATTTTTCTCTTAATTGTAGCTGTTTTCTAGCGGTGGTGATTTCAGACTTTCTAACTGTTGGAACAGTATTCCTCTATAGCAAGAGTAATAAATGAAGCACATGGGATTACTTGAAGCTTGTGACTAACATGCAGCATTAGTGCATGCAGTCTTCAATAGCAAGTAGCTGGTATTTAAAATAATTTATTCTAAAACAGTATAAGATAATATTTAGTAACACTTTGTAATAACTGGTTTGAAATGGTAAGTAGACTTTAGTACTTAATAAGGTTAATTCATTGGTTTATAGAACATTAGATAGATCTTTCCAAGTTTCTACTAACATTTATGCAACTTTGTAACAGGTAAATAAATATTGCGCATATGTTAATTTATTCTTTACTTACTTACTTTTATATTTGGATGTCTACCATAAAGTTGATGTTTAAAATAGTTGTTTTAGTATATCAGTAGCTTACCAGTAGGCAGGTAGCGTAGTAGAGTGGTAAATGTGTATTCACCAGCAGTTTGGTTTGTTTAAAGGGCTGACTGAAGATATTACTAGTAAGGGTTAAAATACTTTCATTCATAATATTACTATGCAAGCTGAAAAAAATGCTTCAGTTTACCAAGCAGGTGGGTGTTCTGCCAAAGTATCTATATGTAATATAATATATACAATTTTATTCGTGCTAATGTTAATATTAATGCTAATATTTGTAAGTCTAAGTTTTGAGCCAGCTAGTGTAAAAGAACTAGTAGTGACAGTAAGCATGACAGTAAAAAAATGAATATTTGATAAAGTGGCTACAACAACACATTTTTAAATGTGGTTTTAAATACTTTCTAAAAAAAATTAAAGGAAAGAATTTGTATTTATTGCTTAATAGTTTGTATGAAAGCAATACATGGCTTCAACACAGTCTGGTGGTAGGTTGTGAAATTATATAGCAAAGTCCTAGTTATGAGGCAGGGGCTACTAGTCCCTGTCACCTAAATCCCACACCAGACCAATTCTTTTACACTTCCTTTGTAACTTTTTGTATTGTTTTCAAATTACTTTCTGATTATGTTTCAGCAACAAATCTGCAAAAAGATGATGCTTGGATCTAAAGTATGCTCATCACAAGTTCAATGGCTCGGTGTCTTTTGGATTTGAAGTCTAAGATGAGGCAGTCGATGCTAGTCCCAGAGCTGGGACATCGAGGATGATATTTATCACCACAGCTGATCCACAGGAGAAGTGTAAAAGCAGTTCTTTAAAAACAAAGTAGCAGGTGCCTCAAAGACTAACTACCTTTTTATTTTTAAAGATACAGGGAGACAAAGGTTACACATATGTTAGTGATTATTATCAATCTATTGATGTGGTGATTCGCATCTCTGCCTACCTATCAAACAAGACCCTGTTATTTATTTATTTATTTATTTATTTATTTATTTATTGACCATGTGAGTGTACGTAAAAAGTGTATCACGGTGTTTTTTGCTGTTTTCTCACATGACTGAGAATGCCCCTGCTCTGTTTTCATATCACGTCCTTTTCACAGTTTCAACCTGTGCAGTTTTACAAAACCTGTAATCCTTTAGATTAACCATCTCTTTGTTCTCTATGGCGCTGACAACATGGGGAGGATTTTCTGTGTGAAGTCTTCTCTTTATGGTCCACTTCAACAGTGTGTCAACCTCTTAAAAAGCATAATCCTTGTTTGGTTGAATGTTCTCGCGTGGACTTGTTTATTTGTTGCACCTTAAGGATGGTCTGTTTCACTGGCACTGAGAGTGAATTTGGATGTTTTGGGTTTCAAATGTAAATACTTTAAATCATCAGACCACTGAAGAATTAAGAAATAGTCTCCTTGTCTCCAAAAAAGGCCTTTGCTTGATTGTCTAAGAGATGCTGAAAAGTTAACTGTGGCTAAAAAATAAAAAAAATAATACAATATACAATATTTTTGGTCAGTCTGTCAAGTTAAAGCTTTAAGCCAGTTTTAATCATATTAACAATAATTTGAAAATGTATTGTTACACAGCTAAGATTTTAGAAAATCACGTCTAAAATATGCATCTAAATATATCTCGATTAAATAAAGATGTCTTTATTTTCATTAGCAGCTGTGTGAGTCTGTCTTGTTATGAAATTTGCATTTTTGTCCTATTAATTTTAAACGAGAATTCATGTTGTTGTACCACAACATTATATTCATCTGTGCAAAGCTCAGCACACGGTTACCTACAGAACTGCATGTAGGTGTGAGCCCAGGTAACAACAACACTTTACTCTGAAAAGGAACTTCCGCTGCTCTGGAATGTACCTGCACATCATCAGCCTGACACACACACATAGCTTTACTCTCTCTCCGTCTTCCTCTCTGCCCCTTCCCCCTCCCTGCCTCCACCTCGCTCTCTTTCTTTCACACACAGACACATAACCCTGCTACTCTGTCAGATTTATTTATACAAAGGAGGAATGACTAAGATCAGAGAAGAGGGCATATAGGGGGATAGATGTGTGCATGTGTGCATGGTTGCATGTGTCTGTGTGTGAAAGAGAGAGAGAGAGAAGGATGTATAGAGAGGGAGAGATCAGGAGTCTGACCGACTGACCTACAGTCTAATTATGTATCATTATCAGGAGACAAACTGATCTAAATTACTGCAACAGCTCCCATTCACATAGATGGATTACACAGAGCAGGACGATGCACACGCACACATTCACGCACACACGCACACACACAGAATCAGCTCCATTCAGCACTTAAACAAATATAAATCATATGCCTTCCTCACAGAGAATTCCTCTGCACATTCTGCAACCCCCATTTTCTCCTTAACTCTGTCTTCTGCACAGTCTAGCAGAGATACAACCGTTGGCAAAGATCTTTTACTCTGAAGCAGACATTAGTTTGAAGTATCTTTTTATAAAATTACACTTTTGTTACCATTAATAATAGTTTCATATAATCAGAATCAAACGATCAAATCCTTCATACAACATTTGCACTTTCAACTCATTTGCACAGTAAGACTGGAAACATTGTAACACTCCATTTCACATACCAAATGGCACACCTGTTGCTACGCTGCTGACAGGAAAGACTACAGCAAACATATTACAGTGTTTCCCAAGTTGTCCAGTCTTATAGCCCCATCGCCAACACTGATTCCTGTTTAGCCTCTAAAACCTCGTCTCTGCCACCAGAACACATCATTTTTATCCTGTATGGCTTTCTCTCCAACGCTGTTGTAAAGAGTTGGGGAAATGAAAAGTTATGCTAGACTGTAAATGACTGGCTTTACAAAGAAACTAATAAAAACTATAAAACGCTAAACTGATAAGCAAAACTTACTGAACGTTGAAATAAACTACAAACTTGCCCTTAAAGTGTCATATAGATGGAATTACCTCCATGAAAGTCAAATCAATGGAGCAATAGCTGTGTTTTTAGAAATTCTGTTTTTAAAAACTCTTTAAATGTGTCATCGTTTTTATGTTTTTCTCAAATGGAATTTAGTTTTCTCAGGCTCATTGGTTCAACTGCTTGGTTACATTTATGAAAGGTCATAGTTTGGGTTAAATAAGGAAAGTTATTGTCACAACTCAGCGTTTTCCATTTTATGAGGTTGCCAGGAAGCAAGCATGGGCAACTCCTAATTTCACAGCCATTGTTCACACTCGTGAAATGAACCTGAGCAACAGTATCGAATCGCGACTGTCAAAAAAAAGAGTGTGCTAGTGTGTTATATGCATATTAGACACACACAGTTCTTTTCCTTCTTGTGTCTGTTTACTTTATCACAAAGAAGGAAAAGACCTTCACTGCAACATGTTGCTGCGCAGTGCCGCTGCTATTTTCTTACTGTGTTGCTGGGACCCCAAAACATTTCATTTTACAGCGCCAGAAATCATTAACAACGACCTTACTTCAACTAAGTAAGTAGTGGTCTAGTGGAGGTTAACGTTTAAGCATTCAGGCACACACGCATGAAGTCAGTGGATTTCAATGATGTGTATGTGTCTGCATCGCAGTCCTTGAGTGAGATGTTGCAGGTCTTGAAAATGTTGTTAGAGATCTTACAGTTACAATCTTACAATTATATCAAGTTGCTTCCAAATTTATATTGCCAGCAAGATTTTCCAAGTATTTTAAATTAATCATTTGACAGTAGCCCCACCCAGTTAACCAGTTCATTTTATTTCAGGTGTTTATTTCACGCATTTCCACAGCCTTGAGTACTGAACGCACACACAAAGCCCCCACCCCCACTGTCTCTCTTCAGATAAAGTAAATAAATAAATAACTATTTAAAAAATAGCGGTAAATTGCGTGTACATATTCAGATGTTGTATATAGCGTTTTCTTTAAATGATTGATGAACGGCAGCGAAGTTCAGATTCATTGATGACTCTGAACTTCGCTGGCAAATAAAGAGAATTAATAAAGATGTGGACCTCGTAGAGCCCAACTCACAACCAAAAAAGAGGGACTTTGTTTTTTATTGATCTTTCCATTTGTATTCTTTGGGAAAGGCCGCGTCTTTGGGTCCAGTCACAGTCACCTCGCCCTGATATTTTACCGGCTGTTTATTTACAATGAGATACATTAAGAGATTACTGTTAATTAATTAATTACTTACTTAATTAATAATAATAATATTGAGACCTTCAGTGGTTCGGTAAACGAAATGAATTTCTTTAATTATAGATCTGAAAAAATATGAACTTAAATGCATTTCAGTGTGTTTAAATTTAACTATATCGCGTTAACGTTTTATTCATATACGATAAAAAAAACGGTTATTTGCGTAATAAAGAAATAAATATATAAATAAATACATTTTCAGTAAACAGTGAGGACTGAAATTTTTAAACACTTGCAACCAAAATGTGGGTGCAATGTTTCCTGCTTTAATAAATACAGACCTGAATAAAACCTACACAAAACTATAATGTTGAGATTTATATGCATATGTGGATATGCGGACCGCTGCTTCGTTAGCCGAATCATGCGCTGCGTCGTATTATAAAACTACGAATACACAACTCAAATGAGCTCTGTCAGAAATATAGGCTGTAAGCAGCTACTCCCGAACGCTTAGTGTTGCTGAGTGTTGGAATAAATTTGAATTCAAAGGAGATGAAAGATACTTTAACTCGTCTAGATTCACTATAATATGCTGCGTAATTGAATTAAAACTAGTATGAACATGAACACCAATCATGTTCAAAATTATTATTATTATTTTTATAAACAGGACCTATGAAGCTAGTCTCGTACACCCCCAAAACCATATTAAAGAATAGTAGAGGCCTCTTAATCTGATGTCAGCAGCAGAGACTTTCAGCGTGCTGTCACTGCTGACATGTTCCCTTAAATACGCTTTAAATGCATTAACAGTCTAAATAGTGAATTAAAATGCATATATGGTCCATAGACTTTGGGCTATCTCGTCTGCATATCGCAGCCTTACTCTTGATAACAGAAACAAGAACTGGATCAGCATCGCTGTATTCTTGACTTTGGAGTGGTTTCTGCACGCGTGAACGTAAACCGCGCGCGCGCATCTGTGTATGCCAGCATATCTACTTAGCAGACCCACTGACATAAAAGTGAAGTAAACAGAGCCTGCAGACGGGGCCAGAGCAAGGGGCGGAGGCTCGCCATTGGTTGACTGAGGCAGTGAAATCAGTTTCTCCTCCCCGGTAGTGAAGATGACGTGGTGAATGAACCCCACTCTCCCTCTCTCTCACCGACAAGCTGGCTTTAGAATAGTTCAGTATCAACTAGCCACTTGTGACCCTGTGCCTGAACAGACCAGTCTTGCATTGCCAAACTGCCCTGAGCCTGACAGCTGACAACTGTCTCGAGAAAGATTAAATGGCGTGCAGGGTGGGGTGGGGGGTGAAGAAGAGGAATACGCACTGAGTGGCCAGTAAAAGAAGAGACCTAAAAAGTTCTGCTGTGACTTTTTAAAGAGAAGATAAATGAGGAAAATGTCTTAGGAGGAGTCGTTTCAACACAACTGAGAGGCCTCGCGACAGGTCGCTAGGACGGGTCCGGTGTACTGTCGCACGGAATACCGACCCTTATGGTCGGAAGCGATTGGCTTCGACCGCGGGGAATCAACTGAGGATGCAGACATCTACTCTGAGCGCTGCTGACTAACGAAGGTGCGATTGCTGCTGCAGCATCTGACAAGGACTTGTTCGTGCGCGCTGTGTGTGTGTGTGTGTGTGTGTGTGTGTGTGTGTGTGTGTGTGTGTGTGTGTGTGTGTGTGTGTGTGTGTGTGTGGGGGGGGTGGGGGGGCGCTCACGCGTGCCCGAGTGCGTATTTTTGTGTGTCACTATGAGTCTTGTCTCGGGCTTCCCTCACCACCCGGTCATGCACCATCACGACAGCCACCACTATTCGCTGCATGCGGCGGCGGCCGGTCGGTGTCACGAAGACACCGGTGCTCCACCGTACTTCACAAGCTGGTTGATAAGTCACGCGGATATGTCACCTACAGAGTATAGCCTTGCGCCCGGCTACAGCCCGGAGTACCATGGCAACAGCGGCAGTGGGTCAGCCGTCGGACTGGACCCACACCATCACCACTACTATGGCCCTGGAGGGTTAGTTCCAGGACCCGGCACCATCTCGATGAACGGAACCACGGTCGGTATGCACCATCATCACCACACTCATCCTCGGACCGTGAAGCGAAGACCAACGGCCAATCGCAAGGAAAGGCGGCGGACCCAGAGCATTAACTCAGCTTTCGCGGAGCTGAGGGAATGTATCCCTAACGTCCCGGCCGACACCAAGCTGTCCAAGATCAAGACGCTGCGCTTGGCCACCAGCTACATCTCTTACTTAATGGACATCCTAGACAAGGACGAACAACACGGAGACACCCAGGCTTTCAAGGCCGAGCTAAAAAAGACGGAGGCTCGGGAAGAACGGCGGAAAAGAGAGGCGGTAAGATGTGCTCTACGGCCACTATTTGTTGTGAAAATGAGGTTAAAAGGTATTCATTATAATAATCGCTTAACGCAAACAGTACACATATAGTATTGTCTCTGGGTAGCTGGTTCATTAGTAAAGGAATTATTAAAGGAAGGTTCTAACGCTGGAGTGGGCAGGATGAATTTAGAGTTACTTTCGAAGAAAAGTAACAACAGTTTAAAATCGGATTATAATTACAGGCAATTACAGATTTAGAATTCTCTACTGTATATCTGGCAAAGCAAGACACTCTTTTTTACAAACCAAATGGATAAATCATTTCCAATGGTGACCTTATATTTAAGACGAATTAAATGAGTTTATTTTTATTCGACTCAACAAATTACCCAAATTCACAAATTTGATTCACTCCTAACACTGAATTATTTCATATCGATTTATTTGACAAAGATGAATCATTGAAGGAGACATTTAAACACGTTGTTGGTAGGCAGCGTCTGACAGGAGACAATAAACATTCATTTTGTGCATCGTGGGATTTACTGAAGGTTCATAGTTCTTTTAAAACACTGAGTCACGCCGTTTACTTTCCACAAAATAAAAAATTGTGTAAAATTAACTTCCGAATAGTCTGGAATTTATAGAATACGGGGCATCTTTTCGTATCTAACTGCGGGTTGTTTTACATGATGTGAAGTAAAATCGACACATTTAAAATTGTACTTTTTGCTTTTGCACGAGTGCCCATATGTTTTTTCCACAGCAGCCTATTCATATAGCGGCATCAGCACATAGTTACTATATTTTACGGCTATTAGATTTAATGTTCTCTACAATAATAGTGATACATTCAGTTAACAACAACAGTAGTGGCACCGTAAATAAAGTTTTAAGCAATTGTCTGCTGCAATTTGACCGAGATTCACCAACAAGCCGCGAATATTTTGCATATTGAATGAAAACTAATGGACTGGCGGGCAAGCAGAGGATAGATAGAGCTGTTATCAGCTCGGTGTATATTAATTTGCACTGAATTTAAATTCCAGCATTAAGACGCATCCCTTATCCACGCAGACGTGATACTTATACTACTGTATAAGTGTGTAGACATTTAGACATCCAAAACAGTGTCTACGGTGCTGTGATGAGTGAGTGGGGTGGGGAACAGGCAGAGACCAAGCCAAAATCTACTGTGGTAGGGGAAAGGGGAAACAGCAGCACGGGCTTATGGTGTGCTAGAATTACACAGTACACAAATGGGGGGTAATCAGAGAGCAACATTTATTTGGAGATGGGCTGCTGAAATAGCCAATAAACTGAGAGCAAATAGTAAAATTGAAGAGTGTTTCCCTATTTTTGTAATAGCCACATGACTTCTTTTGCACGGATCACTCAAGCAAAAACATATATCATCATAAACATACAAAAAGATTACAAATACATGAAATAAGTCTACAGAAAGCTGGCTGCCATTCTCTGACGGTTTGGAGCCAGGAGGGCCAGGTGCTGCCATACAGACCGACCACTATTATGCCTGGAACACTATCATCCTTACAGCCAGTAACGCTATGTACTTTTGGTCACTTTTTGTACTTTTAGCTCTGGCTGCACTGCCAGATGTGTAATGTGTAAGCCATGGCTCCAGCTTTAGAGGGCTGTGTAGTTGTTTGCTATTTATTTGTTTGGCCAATCCAACAGTTGAAATTCCATTTCAACGGATTTTTACCTGCCTTTTGCATTCAGCTGACCCCCACACACACTAGCATTTATCTGGCCAAAACATAGTAATATCAAACGGAGGCCATCGTATTTATATTTATATGGTCATAGCTTATGTCACTGGTTCATGCTTCTGCATTTTGTTTATAATGCTTATTTCTGTCAGAATAAATATTATCAGCACAACAAGTTGCCTTTCTTATAGTGACCACTGAGCTTTGTCCTGCAGAGAAGATGAGTGTGGATGATGGCCATGTGTGGTATTGTTTGTTCAGCAGACAAACAATACCACAGCAGAGACTGGAGGAGAATAATAATTTCCTGTCTATTGTCTATAGGAAGTGTGGTGCATAATTGAAGCCAGAGAGCTTTCTTTTTTCCCTCATATTTCAAAAAGAGAATGCAGTCCAGTTCATAACTCATGTCAGCTCTCTCATGAGACTCCTGGCTTGGGCTGAATGCACATTTTCACAGCCCAACAGAGACACTACAGCTGAATAAAATTATATCCTACGTGTCAACAGAATCCATTAATTCGTTTTAAAAAAAATCCGCAAAATAATTAATAAGAAGAAGCATCACATCAGTGAACTAACATAATGGCGCTTCTGTTCCTCAGCCTGGTCTTCCATTAATAATAAAGTGGGAAACCCAGAGGACAACTTAAAGCGTCCTTAAGAGGACAGACCTCTAAGTTTGCAAATAAGGGGGAGGGGTGAGTGGCCGGTCTCGAGGAAATAAACTCAGTTTTGTTGTTGTTGTTTTGTAAGTTTACATTGCAGTGCGTAAAATAGGGAATTAAGGTCTGGATATAACGCAATTCACAGAAGGTTTTTTTCCAGTTCAGTTTGTGTTTCGCTAGTTTCAAGGATATAGTCTGTTAACAATAAAATTCCTGGATGCTGGATTAACTTTTTTCAGGCCTTTGCTTTCACGTATTAGGTCATTGTATGACACACACACACACACACACACACACACACACACACACACACACACACACACACACACACACACACACACACACACACACACACACAGAGCATAAACAAAATATTTCGTAAACAAAACGCAATATTTGCCAATAAGTACTTCTTTGTCTAACCAGAGTCCCCCTAAACTCAGAGTTGGAGACAAATTCTGATGTTTTGTTAGCGTAAGTTTTGCTATTTGGAAATACGAATTCTCTTTTTTTTTACTTATCTAATATAAAAATTCATAGTCATAGTTGCATATTAAAATTTGTGACTTTGCCTGAAGAATAAAATCACTTCCTCTATTTCAGCTCGGGGGTTTGCAGGTGGCCTGTCCTCTTTGACTTGTACTTTATATTCTCTGCGTGGCGTTTTAAAGCCGTTCAAAAAGGTCTGAACGCCACGGCTTCAGGTAATCACTCGAGTTCAGAACTAGTTACTTTGTTTCTTTTCCCCTCTTGTGTAGGATGGATCGGGGTTGGTGGATTATGTGTGTACTAAAGCTGCAGAGTGGTTTACCGCTGCAGAATTAGAGCAGGCTGTCTTCGCTCAAAGCGTAGTGTCGCGTTTTTATGGAGTTTGATGTAAGAGGGAAAACATTAAGCCGGACTGAGGAGTCGTCAGCGCTCATTGCTACAGATAGAGTCAATTTATGATTCGCACTGGATTCTTTCCCCTGACATGTACAGTATCCCAATTACATAGACGTCGTTCATTCATTAAAAATGATTATCTCATTTGGCCTGTTAAGGAGGTCTATTATTATTATTATTATTATTATTATTATTATTATTATTGTCGTCGTTGTTAAAGAAAAACAGACAACAAAGACCCTAAGGCCTGGGTAAGGGATGAACGAAACCTCGAAACGAAAGTTTCTCTCTGTTGTTCCCCACTTTGTGCCTGCATTTGCGCGAACGTAGTTATTTATTTATTTATTTATTTTTACCAACATAGCAAAGTCTATTCTTCTAACTGCTCTTCTGTTTACTATATTGCTGTTGTACTCTGAATATATATATTCTAACTTATTTTGATCAGGCCTAATACGTCATTACGGGCAGCGTTTGGGGCTTTTGAAAACGCAAGCTTAGTTGGAAAAAACAAAAATAAAAAATAAATATGAATTCCTATTCAAATGTATTTATTTTATTTTATTTTATTTTATTTTATTCATGTTAACAGTGGCTATTCCACCCATTCGTTAACACACTGTCCCGGCGTGGTACACAGTAGCTGGGGTATTTCTCATCGTTGTCATTATTTTACACAGTGACACAGGCTACCTACAATTTAAGACATTCAAGACATCAATAAAATTTAGGTGCGTTCGGTATTGTAGTAGTAGTCTGAAGTATTGCGCATCGAAAGAAAGAGTAGATGTATCAATAAATAAAATAATAAGGATAAATTTCATGTTTTTACAGGTGGAGATCTCGAAGACTTCGTCCTCCAACTCCTCGTCGTCCTCCTCGTCAGCGGGCGATAAGAAAAGTAAGGGCCGGACGGGATGGCCTCAGCATGTCTGGGCTCTGGAACTGAAGCAGTAGTCCGTCTCTGCCTCAATGTCTCCTGTCGCAGGTTGACAGCACTCCTTCCTTTCTCAAGCTCGGCCGTCGAACTGCGAATAGGAGAGAGCGTCCAGGAGAACTGAAACGGGAGTCGGCCTGGCTTCCTAAGGTTGTCGAGGCTTCCCTCACAAACAGTAGCTATACAGAGACGCTGCGTAAGGCTCTGTTCAGGTGTGACGCGAAGGCAATGACAGTTTGCTGTAATTTAGGATTAACACACACACACACACACACACACACACACACACACACACACACACACACACACACACACACCATCAATCAGCAAAATCCCACTTTATATTCTAACTTAAGGTCCACAAACGAACCACAGACTGCTTTGTCAGTGGTCATGTTTGATGTCCGTGAAAGGTCATCTGTTGGACTCGGTGTGGTGGAATGAACGAGTGGTCCATCTGCGCAGACCGCTGAGTTATGTTCTACCAGATCATACCAGGACGTGTGCGACTCCCACACACAGAATTACACAAAATTACAAACACATACACAGATTCACACACAGGGTCTTGAGGTGTTTGCTTTATTTAAGGAAAAATATTTATGTGCAATGTGACCTCTGGAAGGATACAAACAGCCATTGTGTCTGATATTACAGAGTATCTGTGGTTACAGGACCAGGTGTATGTGAAGATCTCTTCTGTTTCTCCGTCTTTCTCTTACAGTTTATTGTTGTAAATGTAATGTCGTCACGGCAGATGACGACGTGTCCACGTTGTGGTGTCAAAATGTCTCGGGAGCTAAGTAATGCTTTATGTGTCATGAAAACAGTGTCACGATTTGAATAAACCGCCACCTGGTAACTGGGTTGATTGTTGACTCTCAGTTGGTCAGACTGCACAAAGGTTTTAATGAAAGTAACACTAAAAGCAAAATTGGAAATTCAGTGTTGCTAATTTAATAATATGTCAACCGGTTTATTGAAAGGCAAAAACAAGAAATGTTCTCTCATATAATAAATGTTATTATTACATTTCAAATCTAGCTTTGTCAGTGGTTTAAAGGTGACATGACTATGAAAACTTGTGTTTTGCCTTTTCTCACTCTGAGCTTAGTAGCATTGCATTAGAGTAAATGCCCTTTTTATTTACAAAATACATTTACACTGCAGTTGGCTTCAAGTTTGAGTGCTCTTCATCAGGCCAGAAGGTTAAATCCTGTGAGGGCTAAGTAATCATAACCCTTGACCCCATGCTGTTAAGAGTACTCATGTTTTGACATTGAAAAATGTTCTTGGAGCAAATAATAAAAAACAACTTATGTCTGGGTTAGGTGCTGATTGGGTAGTGAAAACAATAATTGCATCCTCACATTTTTACATTAAAGGAACAAACACAGAAAAGAAAAAGATAGGAAGAAAAATATCCTCTGATAGTTGAACAAGTACTATTTCGAATTTCTGCATAAATAACTGCTCTATAATAAGGATCAATATGAGAAATGGAGAAGCAATTAAAGCTAAGAGCATGTTCATGGCCAGGAGTGAACATTGTTTAATCCCACTACCAAGACGGTGTTTAGTAAAGTTATGTCAAAATTAGCCTCCGAAGAGAGCTAAACTTGTTCTCTTTGGAGGCTATGTTGTTTTAATTGCATGACTGTCATATTTCACTGGACAGCTGATTGATTTGTTGCTGTGTTTTCAGCCTGCTGTGACAAACTATGCTTTTTTGATCAGGCAGTAGCAGGAAGTTGTGAAGAACAGAACACATTCATTTTTTAAAATGCAACATTTCATTTAAAGCTAAGGCGGGGCTTTAATCCGTTTTTTAGCTTCTTGCGCTCTGCATAATAAAATGCTGCTGCTAGAAATGCTTTAACAAACAACAGGCTGAAATGCTTGTTAATCATTAAAGCCAGAAAAACGTTTTCCTTTTGCTGCTGAACAATCGCAGTACTACGGAGGTTGATGAACTTCCTGAAAGGCGGAGAGTCATGTGAAACTGAGCATCATTCTTCATCATTCTGGCATTTATTGTTGTTCCAATCATCAAGAAATCATTCAGATCTCATACAAGACAGCTTGATTTATATTTTGGAATTTTTCAACTTAGCCTTGCTCTGCTAATGGAAGCAGACTGCATCTACCACACGCTGACCTTTAATGAACAAGAAGTAACATAAAGCCCCAGGTGGAGTATTACAAGAAGTACCATGGAAGCTGTTTGGAAAAAGACACTTTCAAGAAAACTTGGTCCATTTATCAACTTGAATGGTAAATGGACTGATTCCTATATAGCGCTTTTCTACTCTCCAGGAGCACTCCAAGCACTTTATGCACATTCACCCATTCACACAAGCACTTTCTGCTATGTTTAAGTGCTTACTAGTCGGGGTATCATGCCGGAGGATATTTGGCACGTCCACTTACAGATAACTGCCACGTTAGCAGGTAAAAGACATGATGCCATATGACACGGTTCCTACTCTTCACATTTTGATCTGATAGAGCTGTCAGTTAGCCATCTACTGACAAGACTTTATCTGGTATGCTGGTTAGTGTGTATATCAGGCCATAAAAAAGAGGATTTTTCTGGTCCTGATGAAAACTAATACAAACTCTAATGGCCTGAGTCTGGCCTTGGGTGAAAACAGGAGAATGCAAAGAGCGTAATTAGTGAGCATCAGACAGAAATGACCCTGCAGTGACCTGGGCACAAACAAACACACACTCCATCCCCTGAGAACTGTACAACGTTTGATATTCCTTCTGTGCTGATGCTATTATATATGAAACAAGTATTGTAAGGACTTTATGATGAAGCACTGAAGTTTTCATAATGATTTTTACACCAGCTATAAGAGATAAAACACAATAAGTTTGGGTTTGGCACATTTTCACCTCCAGCTTGATGTGTTTTTTGTTTGTTTTGTTTTTGTAAGTTTTTCAGTTTAAGTGCACAAATATTTGAAAAACAACAAAGGAATCACATTTCTGCCACCATGACACCATGCATTGGTACAGTGCTGTGACAAAGTCTTTGTCACCTTCCTAATTTCTTATTTTGTTGCATATTTGTCACAAATACATGTTCATTTGAACAAATGTTTATATTTGACAAACATAACCAGATTAAATACAAGGTGCATTTTTAAATGATGAGTTCATTTATTAAGGACCTTCCAAAACATGTGGTCAATCACAGTTCGATCACTGCTGGGCAGATACTTCTTAACATATGCCAAGGCCCTTGAAAAACATTTCTGATAAATAATCACAGCAATGAAAAAAATGCAATGAAGGACGGATGGGAAATGAAACATTTTTGGCACCGACCATGACGTGCCGTGGTTTTGAAATTTTCATTTTTATTATGTGCACTTCCTCAGTGTGTCACGTTCTACAGTGCATCCGTCCTCAGCAGTAGACATCACACCCTCCTGTAAGATCTGCTGTTCTGAGATGGTCACATCAGCCTGGACCAACAATTCTAATTTTCCTAACTGTCTGAATAATACTTTAAAAACGTGAACGTGAACAGGTGCCATGTGTCCTCCTCCCTGAAAGCAGTTTCTCACCCAAACCACATGAAATATTTTGAGGATAAAATTCAGTTTATTCACCAAGCATGAGCTACAGCTACCTGTTAGGAGCTTTTTAGGTTATGTATTCTGACTTTAGTGACTTTGGATTTATATTTTCAGCTTGAAATAAGTTAGGCTCTAGCTCTGACATTTAGCCTTCATAGTTTAATGTCATTCTCATTTCTGCTTCTGAGTTTTGTTATTTATATTCTTAGTCATTGGTTTGTAACAGTTTTAGTCCCCTCTCATGTCACCCTCCATGTTACCTCTGGTCTGATAGCTTACAGTTCCATATTAGGTTCATAGTCTGTGGTCTATTAGTTTTTTCTGTGTTCTCAGTTAGTGATATCTAATTACCTTCATCTTTGGTTCCTGTCATGTCTCCATGTCTCTCTTTCCTTGTGCTCTGTCTCCTAGTTAGTTGTTTAAGCTTTTGTGTCCTCTTTCAGTCATGTGTTTGTGTTCTGTTACTTTGTTGCTGTTTCCAGTTTG
The DNA here is from genome assembly GCF_900408965.1 of Simochromis diagramma. Taxonomy (NCBI): domain Eukaryota; kingdom Metazoa; phylum Chordata; class Actinopteri; order Cichliformes; family Cichlidae; genus Simochromis; species Simochromis diagramma. The sequence continues at coordinate 133,946 of NW_024387304.1, read as the reverse complement.
TGTCTCGAGCCTGAGTCTCTGAGTTTGTTATGTTTCCTGTCTTAGTTTGATAGTCTCTTGTCCCGTGTGCATTATGTTCAGTTTTGCTTCCCGTCCCTTGTCAGTTAGATTCCGTTCAGCCATGTTCCCCAGGTGTTTCCTCTCTGCCCTGATTCCTTCCTGTGTGGTTACTGCCTGCATCTCCCTCTGGTCTTTGTCAAATCGTCGTCATACTTTCCCCGTGTGTTCCCTGTTCAGCAGCTTTTTAACCAGTGAGTGCTTAAATCCTGTTTAGTCTTTTTTTTTATTTTGCTCCTCGAGCTGCAGCAATAAAGCCGTTCTGAGTTCAGTCCTGCCTGGGTGTCTGCATGTGGGTGCAGCCACACATTGACACATGACACAAAGCTTTCTGATTGCTGTTCCCACAAGACCTGGTGTGTTGCTAGACATAAACAGTTACTGAGTACAACAGAATAAATTCATTTAACAAAATAACTGTTAAAGAAGATCATTGTTTTCTCCTGCTACTTCTTCAAACTGGACAAACTGGAACAATATATTGTTGGGTGTGATGACCAACTCCCCACACGGGGCAAGAAAAAAGGACACAGAGTTACAACAAGCTCCACTCTCTCTTCAAAACACCTGGTTCATCAGACTCATCTACCAGTTCACCCACTCAGACAGAACCATCAAACTTTTCTTCAGAGGTCAGTGATATTCTTTTATCCATCGACAAGAACCTGAAAACTCTAAACGCAAGAATCCCTGTTTTCAAGTTGCTACTCAAAGAATTCCAAGAAATAAAACATTTGTCATAAGCAAATACTGACTGTAACTGAAGACAACAAACAGTTAGAAGCTTTGGTCAAAACTCCCACAGACAAAATAACCACAGCATCCAAAGACACAATTTAAACAAATGGTTCTTGATCTACCAATTTGCTCAGTGAGAGACAATCTCGTCTTCTCTGATATCGTGGAATCCTGCCATCACTCTTCTATCGAACATGAGAGCATTTTATTTTATTTTTTATTTTTTATTTTTTCTAATTTCACCTGTTGAGAAAGAAAAAAGAAAACAAGCAGAAGAGAACAAGAGTAATAGAATAAACAACATCACAATGATATATGGGAATATGACAGTAAATACTAAATATTACACATTATTGTGCAGCACATAAGATCAACAGAACACAGTGTGCTTTGAGGTAGGAGCCAAAAAGGGTGTAGTTTGTGTGTGTGATCACCCGTGTGTACACCTGTGAGCATGGACGCGCTTGTTTTTAAAAAGGTTCCTTCATGTAATGATCTGCTAGAGGGTGTGGGGGGGCCACAGCCCCGTCCTCCAGGGCATGAAGCAGGTATGGAGGAGATCAAAACTCCAGACATCCAGAGGCCCCCAGAACACAAGAGACCAAGGAAGACCAACAGAGGGGCAGCCGCGCCACTGTCCCAGTAAGAGCTGAGGAGAGTCCCAGATGAGGGCTCACTCAGCAGCCGCGGAGCAGAAGCCAGGGGGGGGTTGCAGTGACGCGCCCGTGAGCTCCGCCGGCAGCCAGCTGTGCCTGAGTGACCGAGCCCCAGGCCGAGAGGCCGGGGGCACCCCACCTCCGAAGTGGCCCGAGCGAGCCCCAGGCTCCAGGCCCCGATAAGCGGCCGCCAGGGAGTGAGCCGGTGTGTACCTGGACGCCTATCCCCAGACACAAAGAACCACCAACGCACTGATGTCTGAGGGAGTCCGCCACTGGCAGGGGAAGTGGTGGTGGGGGGAGATAGGCCTCCAAACCTTGGAGGGCCTGAGATGTCCCCAGAGAGGTGGCGTCTGATACCCGACCTGACATATAGACACAGACATACAGGCACACACAGACACAAACATCCATTCCCACCCTCATGCTCTCATGCACATGAGAGCATTTTAAATGACTTGATCTTAAGATCTCACCCAATACAGCCTCCAAGGTTACATTTGACTGAATCCACTGCAAACCCAAAAAAGACTGAAAGATCCCGAGCCCAATTATTGCAAAAGTCTAACATTTTAAACACCAGGAGTTGGTGAAAAAACAAGGAAAAGAAAAAAGGAACAATGTTGGATAAATGATCAATTCCCATTCTGAAATTCTGGAACATTCTGGAACAGTGCAAATGCCTTTTCCCTGTACCTTGATAAGAAAATGAAAGCTGTCATTTCATTTGATAAACTTTATATTAATGGGTACTTTGACCCCTCGGTTGGTTTGATATACAATCTAAACCATAGTCTCCATTTGTCAGCTACATTGTAAAAGTCTTTCTTTTTGATCATGCTCAGTGTTTATGTGTTGTTATGTATTTCTGTTACCTTCTTTATGTTCACTTTTATTTCTTACTGTTGCAGAAAGGCGCTTTTGCTTTGCGGGACATATTTTACGCCTACCCCCTCATCGCCCAGCTAAGATTGCCATGACATGGCGTCCAGGCACTGGCAAGCGAAAGCAAGGCCGACCAAAGACCACATGGCGTCGAACATTTATGGACGATCTGAGAACTGTCGACATTGCCTGGGACGAAGCTGAAGCAGTCGCTGCTGACCGACATCGATGGAGATCACTAGCTGCCCGATGCGCCGCTCGGCGTAGGAGGAACTAAGTCTAAGTCTAAGTTATTTCTTACTACATATTATGTGTTTTCTCTACCCTCCATTCAGCCACTTTTAAATCTGTCCAACTAACTTTCAGTCATGTCATACTGTCTCTCACTTGGACAAGCATACCCACGCTACATATTCTCTTCCCTATAAGGAATGCTGTCACGTAAGCTGGTCAGCCGGAACGTTTGTGGTATGGGAAATCAGGCAAAAAGCATTCAAGTGATAAACTACCTTAGCAAACCTCAAGCAGATATATGTGTATTAAAAAAACCACTTAACTGATGCAAAAGGCACAGTATTGAAGTGTCCTCTGTTTAAGTATAACGCCAGGATAAAAGCAGCTGATGTCTTCATTAATAACAGAATTAAATTCACCGCTCGTAATAGCACAATCACAGACCCAGAAAGATGTTTCGTAATTATCAGCATCTTTATTGAAATCTTCCCCTGACGACAGCGAATTTATATGGTCCAGATAAAGATGGCCCCCTTCCCCCCCTAAATTCTTCTTAATAATTGGAGTTAATTAATAACCTACCTAGCTTAGCAATACCAGAACATCGCAGTCAACATTCATTTTAAAACAACATATGTCTGATTTTGGACTTGGTGATAGTTGGGAGCTTCATCATCCACATAAACAACAATATTCATACATTTCTCAACACATCAGTCATTCACTAGAACAGATTTTTCATCGTTAGCAACACACTCCCTTTCAGAAAGGGGAATTCGCTCAAAGATGATCAGCAATCATTCCCCAGTTTTTGGTCATTTTAAGAAAAACTACCAACCGCAATTACTGGATGAATTTTCAAGAAGTCTGTGCTTAGCAACCAAGTTTTTATTGATGCTTTAGAAACGGATTGGGAATCTTTTCTGGAAATAACTGATTCTCCAAACATCTTTCCAGCACTTCCTTGAGAAATCGGCAAGGGGTCTGATCATTTCATATTGTGCATATGAAAAAATGACTGACATTGAACAGGAAGTGAAATTAAAAACCAGAATTAGAAAACTCATTCTCACTAATCAATCTAAAAATGGTACTTTGTGAATTAAGAAAATCTAAAATGAAATTTAATGATCTAATAAATCAAAAGACAACTTTCCTCACTGAGCGACTCAGACATGACAAGTTCCAGAACAAAAATAAATCAAGCAAATAGCTTGATCATTTAAGAGAATAAAGAAAAAACAGCAGTAAAAGTTGTCAGTTATATTGATAATAAGCAAAGTTCTATCATCTAGACTAATTAAAGTCATACCTGTTCTTATTCACCCTGACCAGTCTGGCTTTATTGCAATTAGACATTCATCCAGCTATACTCACAAGCTTTTTAATTGAATTCAGGTGTCACTTATCGATCAATCTAACACCTTAATCTTACCATTAGATGCAGAAAAAGCATTTGACAGACTTAACTGGAAATTTCTCTTTGAATCATTTATTAACTGGATTAAGGCACTCTACATTACACCCACAGTAATGGGTTGGTTTCATCAAGCTTCACTCTCCACAGTGACACTAGACTATATCTCTGTCACGGTCTGGCTAGGGCAGACCGTATGTTGCAGGGAAGAACTCAAGCGCAGACCGAAATGAGGTATGAATAGCAAAACAAGCCGTTTATTAAGGCAAGAAACGAGGGTACAAAATAATAAGGAATCGATGAAAACTAAACAATGACCTAAACTGGGTGAACTAAAACGAAACATACAAAACTCTAAACATAACAAACTGACAGGGATACCTGGAGCCGAGACATGGATGAGCAGTACAACAGACGAATACAACGGACCAGTACAACGGACGACCTGACAAAGAATGACTGAGAACACACAGACTAAATGGACACAGGAAACATAAAGGAAAATCCATGATGCAAAAGTACCAAAACATAATGAACTCAAAATACTGGGTCCAACGGACCCAGAACCGTGACAATCTCTTTCCATTATTCAGTGAACCACTAGGAGCTGCAGTAGCAAAATATCAGAGGCATAAACCATTCTTTATGTAGATGATGTGTTATTATTAATGCAAGACCCACACTCTTTCATTCCAGAATCTTTTACAGCCATTGATGCTTTTTCAAAGGTTTCCAACTACTACATGAATTGGTCAAACTTAGCCTTGCCAGTCTGTATAGACGAGCAGGCTGTGGGACCTCTGGTATCAGCACTCCTGCAACATTAAATATCTTGGAATCAATATTTCTCCCAAGCTGTCAAAAAGCCTCATTTTGCTCCTCTTATTAAAAAAGGTCTGAGACAATCTAAATCAATGGTCTAACCTCCCTGTTTCACTCTATGAGTGAATAGCAATAATCAAAATGTCAGTTCTACTAAAAATGAATTGTCTATTTTCCATCATTCCCATTTCTCCAAATAATACTTGGTTTCAGTCTCTCAACTCCACTTCATCAAAATTCTGTTGGAAAAATAAAACGTCTCATATAAAGCTTATATGAGCAATGCAAAAATCTAAATCCCAAAGGGAATTAGAAGCTCCGAACTCAGAACTATATTATTGTTAATGAGAGTGTGGGGAGTGAGTTGGAGGGTGGGATGGGGTGGGCTGCTTTTAACCATGTAAAGCACTTTGTGCTGCTTTTTTTTTTGTATGAAAAGTGCTTTATAAATAAAGATTGATTGATTGATTGATTATTTAGCTGGCTTAAGTTCTCCCAATCTGACACCGCCTGTGTAGATACAGAACAATAAGTTGTTAAAGATATATATTTATCAGCTCTACTGTTTATCACATAAATGTTTCCAAAGCTTCAACCCTGGCAGCTTGGTGGAAGGCACTTCAAATGACACACTCCATAGTTACTCCATCCCTTCAGTCACCAATCTCGAATAACTTTATAACCAATAACAGCAGCTGCAATTTAACTACTTGGAAAGAAAAAGGAATTACTCATTGGTGTCATTTATTTCATTAACTCATTTATCAATTTTCAATATTTACTGCAGAAGTTCAGTATCAGAATTCACAATTTGTTTTTAATCGTAATACTTGCTATTAAAATCAGCTACGCTATCCAAACCTAAAATAACTCCTATTAAATGTAATTAATCAGTACTTGTAGGACTTGCGAATTGCAACTGGGATCATCTTATAAAAACAGATGATTTGGAGTTGTGTTGCAATTCCATGACTAGCTCTTTGACTGAAGTAATATCTAAATATACCAAAAGTATCAAATCTAAGCAAAGGAAGCGAAATCTACCACGGTTAAATAGTGAAATACATAAACTTATGAAAAAACGAGATTTGGCTTTAAAAACAGCCTTAACTACTGAAGGTAATGCGGATTATATGATCTATAAAGGCTTAAGAAATAAAGTAGTCATGGAACTGCGTAAAGCTAAGGCTTTATGTTACACTCACATTATAGAAAAAGCTAAAGGTCATAATGTCTCCCTTTGGAAGCATTTAAACAATTTAATTAACAGATCATCTAGCAGGAAGGAAATTGAGCAAGTCAATATAAATGGCACAATTATTATCGACAAGGGTTCCATTTTATACAATCTGTAGAAGAACTAATGCAAAATTCCAGCTCTCCAGTTGTAACTATTAAAAATAGCCCTATCGATTCATCAGACTCATTTTTTATTGAAGAGGTTAATGAAGCAGAGGTCACAGAGGCTATTAAGAAATTATCAGATTCTAGGGCAAAGGATATTTATGGCCTGGATACTTGTTTTATTAAAAAATATAGAGATTTCTTGACAAAACCATTAACACATCTTATAAATTTATTGATAAGAAACAGGACGTTCCCAAATGACTGGAAAAGGGCTGCAGTTACTCCGGTCTTTAAAGGAGGCGAGCGTGATTTGATATGTAATTATCGTCCAATTTCCATACTGCCTGTTCTTTCAAAGGTGCTTGAGAAGGTTGTGGCAGCACAGTTAATTGATTATTTAGAGACTAATCAACGGCTTCATCCAATGCAGTTTGGTTTTAGACCAAAAATTTCCACAGAAATGGCAAATTGCTATTTTGTTGCAAATATTAAGTGTAATCTGGATAATGGTAATGTTGTGGGTGCAGTGTTCCTTGACCTAAAGAAGGCTTTTGACACTGTCAGCCATGACATACTTCTTTCCAAGTTGATAAAATTTGACTTTTCAAAGCAAGCAGTTGATTGGTTTGAGTCCTATCTCCACAAAAGAGAGCAGTGTGTGAGGGCTGATAAAGACAAGTCGTCCATGTTGGAAAACAGAATGGGTATTCCCCAAGGATCTGTTCTTGGCCCATTGCTGTTTAGTTTGTTTATAAATGATTTGCCTGCCAGTTGTCCAAAAGCTAACTGCCAGCTTTGTGCAGATGATGCAGTTATACACGTAGCAGCTAAGTCACCTGGTGAAGCAGCAGACACCTTAACGGCACATCTAAATGATGTCCAACAATGGCTGGAACAAAATCATCTTCTATTGAATTTAAAAAAGTTCATCTGATGATTTTAAAATCAACCCAGGGAACGAAGAAATAAAGGAGGTCAAAGAATTTAAGTTTTTAGGAATAATCTTAGATTCACATCTTAAATTTGACAAGCATGTAAAGAAGATCTCCAAGACGGTCAAGGCTAATCTGAATTGTTTTAAGTTAATTCGGCACTATATACCCACTTCAGCAGCTCAGATATTTATGCATTCTATGATATTCTCTCATTTTTCATATTGTATGACAGTTTGGACCCAAGCAGCACCATCTACACTTCAGCCTGTGGTGTCCTTATATAACCAATCTTTAAAAATAATGGATAAAAACTCTGTTCAGTGGCATCATTGTCACATTTTAAAGAAATATAATCTACTTAGCTTTAAGAGTTTTAATCATTTGTGTTTTCTTAAATTAGTCTTTAAATGTATAAATAGGATGGCCCCAGAGTGTCTCAATAGAAACATCCAGAGACAAGATAGTAATCGTATTACTAGGAGTAAGGTGAACGGCAACTGCAAGATATTTTAACTAATGATTTTAATTTTATTTTAAATTATTGTATATTAATTGTAATTGTATTTATGATGTAATTTGGTTTTATGAAAATGTATCTATTATTGTAAAATGTATCTATTTAGATTGTGAGCCCAACAAGGGACAACTGTTGAAAATTAGCAGCAGCTATAAACCTGTGTGCGGCACATCAGTTTCATGTCTTGCACTTGAACTATGTTAAACTGCACTTTCCCTTTTAAATAAATAAATTCAAATATCTGAGTTGTGAACAATGCTGAAATATCATCCCTGTATTAAAATGGGATAAAGATCTGTACTGACACAGACTTCTGGATTCAAGTTTCTTATATACAGTGGGGCAAAAAAGTATTTAGTCAGCCACCGATTGTGCAAGTTCCCCCACCTAAAATGATGACAGAGGTCAGTAATTTGCACCAGAGGTACACTTCAACTGTGAGAGACAGAATGTGAAAAAAAATCCATGAATCCACATGGTAGGATTTGTAAAGAATTTATTCGTAAATCAGGGTGGAAAATAAGTATTTGGTCACCTCAAACAAGGAAAATCTCTGGCTCTCACAGACCTGTAACGTCTTCTGTAAGAAGCTTTTCTGTCCCCCACTCGTTACCTGTATGAATGGCACCTGTTTGAACTCATCATCTGTATAAAAGACACCTGTCCACAGCCTCAAACAGTCAGACTCCAAACTCCGCCATGGCCAAGACCAAAGAGCTTTCGAAGGACACCAGGAAAAGTATTGTAGACCTGCACCAGACTGGGAAGAGTGAATCTACAATAGGCAAGCAGCTTGGTGTGAAAAAATCAAGTGTGGGAGCAATCATCAGAAAATGGAAGACATACAAGACCACTGATAATCTCCCTCGATCTGGGGCTCCACGCAAGATCTCATCCCGTGGGGTCAAAATGATCATGAGAACGGTGAGCAAAGATCCCAGAACCACACGGGGGGACCTGGTGAATGACCTGCAGAGAGCTGGGACCAAAGTAACAAAGGTCACCATCAGTAACACACTACAACGGCAGGGAATCAAATCCCGCAGTGCCAGACGTGTTCCGCTGCTGAAGCCAGTGCATGTCCAGGCCCGTCTGAAGTTTGCCAGAGAGCACATGGATGATACAGCAGAGGATTGGGAGAATGTCATGTGGTCAGATGAAACCAAAGTAGAACTTTTTGGTATAAACTCAACTCGTCGTGTTTGGAGGAAGAAGAATACTGAGTTGCATCCCAAGAACACCATACCTACTGTGAAGCATGGGGGTGGAAACATCATGCTATGGGGCTGTTTTTCTGCCAAGGGGACAGGACGACTGATCCGTGTTAAGGACAGAATGAATGGGGCCATGTATCGTGAGATTTTGAGCCAAAACCTCCTTCCATCAGTGAGAACTTTGAAGATGAAACGAGGCTGGGTCTTCCAACATGACAATGATCCAAAACACACCGCCCGGGCAACAAAGGAGTGGCTCCGTAAGAAGCATTTGAAGGTCCTGGAGTGGCCTAGCCAGTCTCCAGACCTCAACCCCATAGAAAATCTGTGGCGGGAGTTGAAAGTCCGTGTTGCTCGGCGACAGCCCCAAAACATCACTGCTCTCGAGAAGATCTGCATGGAGGAATGGGCCAAAATACCAGCTACTGTGTGTGCAAACCTGGTAAAGACCTATAGTAAACGTTTGACCTCTGTTATTGCCAACAAAGGTTATGTTACAAAGTATTGAGTTGTATTTTTGTTATTGACCAAATACTTATTTTCCACCCTGATTTACGAATAAATTCTTTACAAATCCTACCATGTGGATTCATGGATTTTTTTTCACATTCTGTCTCTCACAGTTGAAGTGTACCTCTGGTGCAAATTACTGACCTCTGTCATCATTTTAAGTGGGGGAACTTGCACAATCGGTGGCTGACTAAATACTTTTTTGCCCCACTGTATGTACAATGAAAATAAGGGCCTATGCTGTTTTAATCTATTCTAGGTCTGTAATAATATTGTCAGAAAATAATGACAATACACTATATGAAGGAACAATTATACAAAATGGGATTTAGTGAAACAGATACCTGCACACCATGCTCTTAGAACACCACAGGCACCTACTTACATGCTCTCTGGCCCTGCACCTCTCAGTCAAGCACTTTTGAACTTAGATCACTGAACAACTATATTATTCTTTGGGCTGCCGCATCTCCACAACTCTGTATCCCAGGTGACTTGTTGTCCATTCATCTACAAGAGTCCAATGCCAGTATTCTCCCTATAGCCTGAACTATCAGCAAGAAGGTTATATTTTTAAACTGGAAATGAAAGAATTGTATAAACACTGTGCAATGGAAAAATCTTCTAGCAGATCATATATCCCTGGAAAAAAATCAGCCTCCCTTTATAGGAAAACCTCTGAATTTAATTAGAGCCGCCCTTAAAAATCCATAAACTAAAGTAGCGAAATATGACACAGCACTTTTAAACAATCTATCATACTGATTGAACTACAGAAGTTGGAGGTACTTATTAGCTGGTTGAGTCACAAAAATAACTGCCTGAGGCCTTTGAGTGTCCAAGCTTAAAAATAATATTTTAAGGCATTGTAGCTACTCTTTTTAACAATTAAAATCTAATGGCATTACAACCGATGATGCAAAGCCCAATGCTATCATTTGTGTAGAGTCTTGGAAACCACCCATATTCTGCATAATCTGTAAAAAAGAAAAAGAAAAGGGAAAACGCTGTACAGGATGCTGTACACACGTTATGTATAGCATCCACACAGGCAATAGTGCAGATTCTTCCTTCTTTACTTTTTTCTGTTTGTTTTTTGTTTCTTTTGCAGTTTAAACCAATTTTAGCAGATTAAAGTAAAACTAAATAGTTTTAAAGGGAGCTCCTAAAACATTTATTAGACCTCCAAGAGAAAATTGGACCCCTGCTAGAAAAAAAAAATTTTTTTTTCATGTGTGAATCATTTCATGTCTGCTTTCAAAGTTGATTTTCCTTTTATTATATTTTTGCTATGCTAGTAAAGCAGTGCTCTAAGAGCTTCTCAGTGTTTTAGACTCCTCACGACCATACAAGCTAACAGTTACTCATTCAAACAGGGAGGCATTACATTCAACAGCACATGTGAGTTTTAACAACCCTTCATACACACACACACACACAGACACACACACCTATACAGACACACACAGACACACACACACACCTACACAGACACACACACAGAGACACACACACACACACACAGACACACACACACACCTACACAGACACACACACAGAGACACACACACACACAGACACACACAGACACACACACACACAGAGACACACACACAGAGAGACACACACACACACACACAGACACACACAGACACACACACACACCTACACAGACACACACACAGAGACACACACACACACACACACACACACACACACACACACACACAGACACACACACAGACACACACACACACACAGACACACACACACACACAGAGACACACACACACACAGACACACACAGACACACACACACACAGAGACACACACACAGAGAGACACACACACACACACACAGAGACACACACACACACAGACACACACAGACACACACACACACCTACACAGACACACACACAGAGACACACACACACACAGACACACACAGACACACACACACACACACACACACAGACACACACACACAGACACACACACACACACACACACACACACACACACACACACACAGACACACACACAGAGGATTGTCAGTCTCGCCTCTTGTCTCCTGTCTGTCTGTTTGCCAGTCTCAGAGTGCAGTGGACTGGTTAACATGATAGATGACTGGGGCTAAAATAGAGTTTTTCCCTGCCATAATACCAAAACATCTGGCAGCCATTACTTCATAAAGACCCAGCCCCCTTTCCCTCAGTCCTTCTTCCTCCTTTTCCACCTCCCCACCATTATGTACTGCGTTTCCTCTCCACTAGAGGGCCCCATTTATATGAGGCCAGCTGCACTTCTGTTTTTCATTTCACTTTCACCATTGAAAAATAAATAAGATTCTTCAGCACCTACTAACCCCTAACTGAAGACAATAGCTGTGCATGAGCACTGACGACTGGCACGCTGCAGAGAAAGACTGTAGTCTGAGTGTTTGATGGTTACAGTAACATTGCTATTGAGAATTTAATTTACTTGTTATACTGAGTTCTGAACACAAATTTTTTTAGAAAACTGCGTGATTTGTGTTTGGATTGTGACAAGCTGCATGATGAGGGTGGAATGGAAAAGGAGGAAGAGGTAGAAAATCGTACATGTAGAGAGGCAGAGGGAAACGTGAGCAGAGTCTTGGCAGCCGTTGAAAACAAACTGTTTCATCACCCATTCACCCTAAAACTGTTGAGTTGCTATGACACAACTCTTTTATACACACACAGAAATGTTTACCTGCTATATACAGACAGACAAGGCTTTCCATCAAAAACACTGGGACAAATTGTCTTTTCTCCTTTTGAACAGGCCTTGTCATGAGGAAGAAATCCTGGATTTATCACAGCCAACACAAAGACAGCTCGTTCATGTTTTTAATCAATAGTCCAACAAAGTACATTAGTTAAAATTTTCTTTTGTTAAAGTCAGCTGTGTGTGTGTGTGTGTGTGTGTGTGTGTGTGTGTGTGTGTGTGTGTGTGTGTGTGTGTGTGTGTGTGTGTGTGTGTCTCTGTGTGTGTGTGTGTGTAGGTGTGTGTGTGTGTGTGTGTGTGTGTGTGTGTGTGTGTGTGTGTGTGTGTGTGTGTGTGTAACCCTGTGGGCCTGCACATAAAATGCAAAGCAGCTTTCAGCTTCAGCTGTATTGGTGATGAACAATTTAACTTTACCAACCAGCACTTTCAGTAAAGAGGCAGCCTGTTACTGCAGGGACTGAAATGGATAATGGGTAAATATTGTCAGTGTCACTGACTGATTGTTTTGGTTGATTAGATGGAAATTACATTTTCAGTATTTACTTGGGTTTTTCTAATATCCCACTCTGTAAAGGTGACAAGGAAAAAGTGATTAAGATAGACAGAAAATGTATTCCTTTATTTGACAACCTTCAATGTGCTTTTTCTTCAGCAATGGAGTCTTGTGTGGTGAGCCCCCACCAGGCAACGAATAGGCACACAACTGCTCCTTGACTCCTGGACAACTTTTCTGATCTTTTTGTTGCTTCTCTGTCTCTTGTTGGGGAGCACCTGCTTGTGGCCAGGTAATGGTGATATTATGATCTTTCCACTTCTGGATTATGGCTCCAACAGTGCTTAAGATTCACTGATCTACTGATCCACTACTGAGTTACTGATCCACTCCACTAGAACCTACAGAACCTACAGCAACATCAGAATGTCGTTCAGACTGGAGAAATATAGTCAGATGGTAACAAAGAGAGGGAAGGTAGTCAGAACTAAGGAGACTGAACCACTTGAAGACAACATTGCAGCGAGGACAAGTACCTTGTAATCTCAGAGTCAAATGGGAACCATGAAGAGGCCACTAGGAAAGCTGCAAGCACCAAATACCTGCAGAGAGTAAGGAAAGTCCCAAGGAGTCAGCTGAATGGGAAGAACAAGATCAGGGCAATCAGATCCTAAGCATTGTCAGATGCCTTGCTGGGATAATAAGCTGCCCAAAGAAGGTGACAGAAGCCACTGACATCAAGAAACGAAGGCCACTTACCATGTAGGGAGTCCAGCACCCAGAGACTGTATGCTAAAATGAAGGAAGCCGACTACAAGTGAGTGTCAGATCCACTAGGATGAAACAACAAAGATCAACGAGTACATCAGGAAGATGGAACTGATTGTGTGCTGAGTGAATACCTCACCCTCACCAAGCAGAAACCCAAGAAAGAAGAGGAGCAAGGAGAGGATTCATCATGGAAGCACAGGCCCCCGAATGACATGTACCAGATAGGAAAAGTGGCTGAAATTAAAAAATCCTGCCAGTGGCTGGACAAAGCTGGATTAGAGGATAGCAGAGAGCCACTAATCATTGCAGGTCAGGGACAAGCTTTAACACAAGGTCATTAGAGGCCCGGGTCTACAAAACAATCCAAGACCTGAGGTGCTGGTTGTAGGAAAAAATGCCCTTGACACAATCCACCACGTAATAGCAGTGCAGGATGCTAGCAGGCAGGGCATACATGGAACACCATAACCAACTGGCTGGCACAATATACAGGGACATCAGAAGTTAGTATGGCCTGGAAGGTGACTGAGAATGACCACGCTAGGATCCTGTCAGACTTCCAGATAGAGATGCTAGCTATACTAAGAGATAGCAACATAGGGACAATAGACAATCTCTGTCCAGTCCTAGGAACAGCAAAGATGCTGCACAGCACCCTTAACCTCACAGTCCTTTGGTACAGGACCTGTTTTTATTTACATTTTACACAGTGACCAAGCTCTTTGGAACTGTGAAGTCTGTTTGTGTAGTCACTTTGTGGAAACTTGCATTCTTTCTGGAGAAAACATTCCTGAGTTACAATGCCACAAAAAAGTATTCAAGTATCATCAAGCAAATTTTAATATTAAACAAAAATAACCCCTGTAAATACAGAATACACATTTCAAACAATGATTTCATTTATTAATGGAAAAATGTCACCAAACCTACCTGACCTACAGTAGGAAAGGTAACCCCCCTCAGCCTAATAACTGCTTCTGCTGTCACTGGCACCAAGAACTGCATCAAGCATTGGTGACTGCATCATAAAACCTTGTTTTAAAGTGAGAGTGAAGTTAAATTTATGTTAGTGAGTCTCCTAGAAATACACTGATGTCAGTGTTTTAAAAGCAACAGACACACAGATGTGGCCACTAAAATAAATTTTAAATTGCAAAACGGGGCATTAGATTATACTCTCTGAGTGTGTGTAGTTATTCAATACTTTTTAAATGTATTTTGTTCTACTCCAAAAAACTACAAGAACCCGTCCTTCTAATGGAGCTTCTGTACGCTACTATTGTGCACTCCTCTGCCCTGCCATCTGTCTCTGTTTTAATCTCCTTTAATTTACGGCAGGGAGTCGGTCTGTTCTACTAACAATTTATTGGTTGACAGATCTTACACCTTTATACCTTGGGTGGCCCACTTACTGCCTCTGCCTCCCTCACGGTCAAACTAAGGGTTTGTCTGGGTGGCAACTGGCCAGTAGTTTCCAAAGCAGTGTGCACTACATTCATATGAACAACAATAATAAAACAGTAGAGTTGATAATAGTTGTTTTAATGCTATTATCAAATTTAGTTTTGATTTCTTTGCTTTCTTTATAGAGATTAAAAATACATATTTTTCAATGTATGTATGACTACCACAACCTACTTGCTTAGAAATATTATGAATATATTTCAATTTGTTTGATTATTGATATTGAAGCAATTTTCCTTTTTAATCACGTTGGTACAGTTGTTTTGGGGTTATAAATATTTTCACTGCAGTGCACCATGTGACAATTTAAAGCTACACTTTAGCTATTAGGAGTGGCTCAGGATCAAAATAACCATTCATTTTACTTAAATCTCCCCCTTTCTAATTATGTCCCGCCATGTATTATCTAATATTCATTACAAATGACCCTCTCTGTTGTTGGGACTGCTGTGCCTCCTCCTGCACATCTTCATGGCTAATGCTACAAACAGTCACTTCCTATGACTGTGAGCGCTGCAGCAGCCAGCTAAATTGTTTGTTATTTTGAAACAATACTTTTTTTGCTCAGCCTTTTTGCTGGGTTCGTGAGTGTGCAGGTGTTGCAGGGGAGGGGCCAGTTGCATTAAGAAATTTGATTGTTCAATCAAGTGTCAGTAATGAAAATGAACAAATAGGCTGCTGTCAGTGCCTGTAGGGCTGTTGCACAGTGGTCCTTCAAGCACGACTGTGGCCTGTATAAATACATTGACAAAGAAAAAACAACTACTAACCCACTGGCCCAGCAGACAAATGCCCCGATGCCACATTAGCAGTCCAGCACTGCTTTCCATAGAGTGAAACCTTCATCCACTCACTGAGGGAGTATGAACACACAGCTGACATCTGTCAATGTAAAACAGTCATCTAGTGACAGATATAAAATATCGTGAAATATTATTATAGTAATATTGTAAATAAAAATAAGATTTTGTTATAAGCATTTTTTAAATGGGTACTGGTTGTTTTTTAGAGCCTGGACAGCAGAGAGTTTCTGTGAACTTCACATGAAATAAATCCAGGGATCAATCTCTGCACCAAGGAGCAATTTGTTAGAGGCAAAAATGTTGGATTTATTGTCACTCCATGGAAACAACAGGACTCTTAATAATACCCTAATTGTTTTGCCATACATGTAATGAAAAGAGACACTTAATCTGGGGATTTGAATGATCCGACACCAGTGAGGTCCACCCTGAACAAAGCAAGCCTGACTTGTGCTAAATTCTGAGACCACCCTGGTCTGGGCAGGCCACCAGGCCGACCAGTCTGCTGTTGCATGTTTTTAATCAGCAGGTCTGAGAACACACATAAAATCTAGTAAAAGGTGAACGCACACAGATACACACTCACATGGCCATAAGACTGTCACACACAGAGGTACACACATGCACACACATGGACAATAATAGGGCCTTGGGTTTTATAGTTTTAGTTATATCCGGCTGTGAGTTTGTGTGTGTATGCAACACTATTAGGGCTGTCTGTGACACGATGAAAACTAATAGGCTGAAAGATAGAGGTACTCACAGTGGGGGAGAGAGTACATCAATAGGGATTAACAGCAGAAAGTCCAGGGCTCACTCATTACAGTTCAGCTGGAACTGACTGCAGGCCTACAGAATTATTTTGTACTGAAATATTGACAAACATTTTCATTGATGTGGCAACATAAACAAATTGTCTTCTTCTTCTTGGACATGTGTGTTAGCTTTTGCCCCTCATTTTTACACCCAAAACTACTGCACATACATTTGTGAATTTGTCAGCACAGGAAGCCTGCCCACAATTAAAGCAACTGTAACACAGAAAAGTTTGGTTTAGTACAAATGATGCACATTGTGCAGAATCGATTAATGATACAGAATACTTTACTATGCTAAAGGCAAAGTGTAACAAGATCAGTGATATTGACAGAACCATTATGACACACCAGGCATCACTTGTGCTCGAGGTGCAAATTTAATTTTTTTAAATATACTAATTATATCTATATACAGTTTATCTCTATAATCTATTATGCATCTATATCTATAATCCTTATACTGTATCAACCACATCTGCTTGGCTGCTCCTTCGCAGTTGCAAAAAGCTCAGTTGTTCTCTCCCACCCAGTCCCAGTGGAATACTGAAATAGGGAAGGCATGATAAGACAATTGATAGCAGCTGCCCCACCAGCTTCTCCTGGCCCTGCCCCTAAACCTATTGCATGACCCTTCCTCTGCAGCTGAGCCACAGACCAGACACCACCACATACCTCCACTGCCCAACTAAGGTTGAGGAGCACTCCAGCCTGTCACAATTATTGTTAGCAGATTAGCCATGCAAGCAAGCCAGCTAAACAATATTAACAGCTGGGTACAAGCTAATATTATGTCAGCTATTATTGAGTTTCAGTCACCTACAAATCACTCTTCCCCCTGTGAAACAATTTGGCTACTTTCTCTCATTCTGTGAGAGTTTATTCATTAAGTGTCTGAGCCCAGCAATGTTTTTTCACTTAAAAGAAAGTTTCACTAACAGAGGCTAACAGCAGCTAACAGGAGCTGTAATAGCAAAGACAGCAGCGTTTGCCAACAGAAAAGTTCAGGACATCCTCAGTTACTCACCTTACTTTGGCTGTCATTGGACAGAAGCGTCACTGACTCACAAACGTTTATCAGACTCCTTTCACAAAGTTTTACAATCTCCTTCAGAGTAAATTCACATGGACAGATACTGATAGCAGAGGCAAACTTTACATAGTTTACATTAACTATGAATGTGTTCAGAAGTGTTTGAAGTCAGTGAAGATGAAGAGTTGTTTGTCCTACAGCAGCCACTGTAATTATAATGATGCACTTAAATTGGGAGGTGTAAGAAAGCAAAACTGACTGCAATCTCCTGACACTTAGTAGTGAGAGTTCATATTTTAATATTTAAGTATGGTTGCTGGCTTGCTCCCTTGGGGGTTGTGGTCTGTGGTGGCTTGGGCCTATTTGTTACATGGTGGGGGCTCCACCAGGTGTGGACTGGTTCCCAGTGCCTGGTGTTCTGGTGCCACGGCTCATGTTGAGGTGGCCAGCCTGTGCTGGGGTCTGCTGCAACACAAGATGAGTAGAGAACAAGTGGAAAGCCAGACATTTTGATCAGAATGGTAGATAGGTGCTGAGATTCTACTGCAATTGACCAGACACTTATTTTTTTCTATTGTCCTTAGCAGGGCAGCATGGGTAGTTTTCAAAAAGCAGCAGCACCTACAAAAATGGCGTTGGTCTGAGGGAACAGAAATCTTACTTTTAACAGATGGAAAGAGTGGAAGCTGGTATCCGAAAGACTACTTGAAGGGAGATGGTCTGGTTCCTGATGAAGTCATGGTATTGTGGGCATACTCTGTCCAGGCCAGCTGGGAGCTAAAGTGAACTGATTAGTTGAAGCAATGTAGCACACAGGGACCTCCAGTTCCTCCAGTCTGAGGATGAAAACCAGAAGACAGACTCACGCCAATTGGTGCCGTGCAGAGCAGAATTTGCAAGACTTGTGAAGTGAACTGGGTTTGGCGGTCAGACACAATGTCCAGGGGGATGCCATAAAGCCAGAAAACATGGTTGGTGAAGATCTGTGCAGTCTCTAATGCAGGGGAAAGTTTGGAAAGAGTAACCAGTGAGCAGCTTTGGAGAAGTGATCAATAACAGTAAGTAATGCAGACATATATTAATGAACATCCTTGAATAGGGAGGGCCTCCGGAACAGACGCTTGAGGAAGGTTATTGTATGAATTTTTTGCGGGATAATGTTAATTTAGCAGTGTGTGCTAAATGAATTACCTTTCACTGGACAGAGTAGGCAATGTAGAGATGACCCCAAGTACATTTACCAGGATCAGGTTTGGTTTGCTGGGCTTCATGGATTTCCCAGGTGTGCGAACCAATGACACAGAAGGGGAGAAGGATGGTTAATTCGTTAATTCGAGGTCAGATGGCCCAGGATGTGAGTGGGCATTAAGGCGTCTGGGGAGGAAACTCAAAACTGGACCCCAGACGCCTTAACGCCCACTCACATCCTGGGCCATCTGACCTCAGGAATTTGCATGATAAGGTGGGGCCAGGTTTCACAATGAGCTCACCCGAAACTCTGGCTGATTGGGACCCACACCCAGTTTCACACCTTGGCTCAGGCGATTAGAGGATCATCAGGGGGTCCCTTTGTCCCTCTGTGGGGGGAAACTCCCACTAGGTTTATATCTGGGACTCTCCACCATTTGACCTTAGAACTGAAGAAGCTTCTCGGATGAGAGGTGAAACGTCTTCAAGCAACTTAAAGAAGTCCAGACGCTTTTCTTTGCAAGCTCCTTTGACTACGATGACCTGGATGACTGAGAACCTTCACAGACATTTCTGCTTCTTAATTCAGATCAAACTGAGGTTATTGTACTCGGCCCTGAAAATCTTAGAAATATGGTATCTAAGCAGATTCTTACTCTGGATGGCATTACCTTGGCCTCCAGTAATGCTGTGAGGAACCTTGGAGTCATTTTTGACCAGGACATGTCCTTCAACGCACATATTAAACAAATATGTAAGACTGCTTTCTTCCATTCGTGCAACATCTCTAAAGTTAGAAATATCCTGTCTCAGAGTGACGCTGAAAAACAAATTCAAATTCAAATTCAAATTTTATTTGTCACGTACACAGTCATACACAGTACGATATGCAGTGAAATGCCTTGGACAACTGCTCGTGACCTAAAGAAAAAAACAAAGGGCTATGAATAAGATAGGAAATAAATATGAAAATTAAAAAGGGTAAATTTAACTGGGAAAGAATAAAATAAAATATATAAATTAAAGTTGAAAAATAAAATAACTGTACAACAAAATACACAATACACAGTATAGAATTATATAAGAATTTATGAAGAAATATAAATAAATATATACACAATAACAGCAGCTGTACAAGTATTAACTGGAAATGAAGAATATAGTTCCAGTGTTGTGCAATCCACATTATGTCTTGTGCAGTGCAAATATGCTTAAAGTGATTTAAGTGATGAAGTGAAAAACAATGTCCAGAATGTCCAGTGTGTGTAAGAACTGTATGTGTGGGTCAGTGCTGTGTGGTGGTGTGATTGAGAGACCGTATCGCCTGCGGGAAGAAGCTCCTCCTCAGTCTCTCTGTGTTGGTCTTCAGTTCATGTCTTGGTTCATGCATTCATTACTTCCAGGCTGGACGACTGTAATTCATTATTATCAGGATGTCCTAAAAACTCCCTGAAAAGCCTTCAGCTGATCCAAAATGCTGCAGCAAGAGTCCTGACAGGGACTAGAAAGAGAGAGCATATTTCTCCTGTTTTGGCTTCCTGTTAAATCCAGAATTCAAAATCCTACTCCTCACATACAAGGTCTTAAATAATCAGGCCCCATCTTATCTTAATGACCTTGTAGTACCATATCACCCTATTAGAGCGCTTCCCTCTCGCTCTGCAGGCCTACTTGTTGTTCCTAGAGTATTTAAAAGTAGAATGGGAGGCAGAGCCTTCAGTTTTCAGGCCCCTCTTCTGTGGAACCAGCTTCCAGTTTGGATTCAGGAGACAGACACTATCTCTACTTTCAAGATTAGGCTTCAAACTTTCCTTTTTGCTAAAGCATATAGTTAGCATATAGTTATGCTGCAATAGACGTAGGCTGCCGGGGATTCCCATGATGCATTGAGTTTTTCCTTTCCAGTCACCTTTCGCACTCACTATGTATTAACAGACCTCTCTGCATTGAATCATATCTGTTATTAACCTCTGTCTCTCTTCCACAGCATGTCTTTATCCTGTCTTCCTTCTCTCACCCCAACCAATCACAGCAGATAGCCCCGCCCCTCCCTGAGCCTGGTTCTGCTGGAGGTTTCTTCCTGTTAAAAGGGAGTTTTTCCTTCCCACTGTCGCCAAAGTGCTGCTCATAGGGGGTCATATGATTGTTGGGTTTTTCTCTGTACCTATGAAGCGCCTTGAGGCGACTGTTGTTGTGATTTGGTGCTATATAAATAAAATTGAATTGAATTGAACAAACTTTTTTCAATCAGGAACCAGAGGACTTGCATTTCATGTGACTCATGCTCATGTGAAGGGACTGTGAGAAGATCAGGATCTTGTCTAGACTGTCAAAAATAAAAATGGTTAATGAAGTCCGGGAGGACATCATTCACCAGGGCCTGAAACATGGCAGGTGCGAACTTCTGTGTCCTGCTCAGCGATCGAGGTTAGTTCTCCAGATCCTCATGCCTCCTCCTGCAAAGGTCCATTTTTTGGGTTGGATGGTTCTGTTATTGCTAGTAGGCAGATTGGACTTAGGTGAAGGACTCACAAGGTCAAAGTTCAGTGTGCTTATTTACAGTGACTATATGTACACAACAATACAGTGCAAAAGGGGAACAGTGCTCCAAGGGGTCCAAGGAATCCACAAAAAAACTCTCTCTCGACATAGGTTTTGGCGTACCACACACCAGGCAAGTGTGTGTGTGTGTGCGTCGAACAAACACCCAGTAAATTTCCAGGGGCATCAAAGGCAGTGCAAACACAGAACAAAAAGAGCCAGGGTTTAACTTACTGTGCAGTTCAACGATCCAGCAGGGAATAGCAGCCAGATCATCTGTAATAGGTGGATAGTGAGACAGAGACCAAGGCAGAACACAAATCCAGAGGAATCAGCCAGGGAGGACTGAGGGTCCATGACACTTCCCTGCTTTAGAATAGAATAGCCCTTTATTGTCACTGTACATTTACAACGGACCTGTAGGTGCTCTGTACCAACTGTGCATGGAGTAAAATGCGCAGTTGGACTCCATGTGTGAGTTGCCCTGAGTTATGAGGGTTAGAAATTGGTGGGTGGGTAGGGGTGGGGGGGTAGTGTTAGTTAACACCATCCCAGGGAAGAAGCTGTTTGTTAGCTGTTTTTAATGAACATCTTGTTTCTTCTGAGTCACACAGCTTAATGAAGTATAATGGTCTCTCTTTAGATTACATCTGTTAACCTTTCTCCTCCTAATGTAATGGAGGTCTTCAGGTCTTTAAAACGGTTACTTCCAAATGTTCTGCAGATCCTGATCAGCTTAAAACTTATTTCCTTAAGTCGGATAAAATTTATAGCAGGACCTTTAACTTGTGATATTCTAGAAATTGTCCCATGTCGACCCTTTGTTGAAAGGAGATACTTTAGTTGTTACTAACAGGCTACAGGCTAAATTTAATTCAATTTTATTTATAAACAGTTAGCTCGAGATGTTTCTCTTCAGCTCTGTAGCCAGGCTGACAAACAGTCAGAGCTCTGTTGAGCCAACAATCCCTTTAACGTTAACTAGTAATGACTTCATGAACTTCTTCACAAATAAAATTTTTATCATTAGAGAAAAAATTACCCATAATCATCCCACAGATGTAATATTATCTACAGCTACTCTTAGTACCATTGATGTTAAGTTAGACTCTTTTTCTCCAGTTGATCTTTCTGAGTTAACTTCAATAATTACTTCCTCCAAACCATCAACGTGTCTTTTAGACCCCATTCCTACAAAACTGCTCAAAGAAGTCCTGCCATTAATTAATACTTCAATCTTAAACATGATCAACCTATCTCTAATAATAGGCTATGTACCACAGGCTTTCAAGCTGGCTGTAGTTAAACCTTTACTCAAAAATCTCTAGACCCAGCAGTCTTAGCTAATTATAGGCCAATCTCCAACCTTCCTTTCATATCAAACATCCTTGAAAGAGTAGTTGTCAAACAGCTAACAGATCATCTGCAGAGGAATGGCTTATTTGAAGAGTTTCTGCCACATTCGAGTCGTTTCCTCAGAGCCACTAAAACCATCAATATTAGCTGCTAAAGATGTCGTAACACTATTCATTCTTTTGATTTCTTTCCAGAAATAATTTACCATATTGATCCCCAATTGGCCCTTACTGTAGCTTCATTCCTTTTAATACAACGTAAATCATACTTAAATTTAGCATTTGTGTCTTTCATATAGTCAAAAAATGGCCAGAAAGTTGCCGCCCAGACTCCACCCAAGCCTCAGGCCTCAGCATGAAGCTCCTCAGCATATAACTTCCAGCCTGGTTTACCTTTATACATCTTCGTCTTAGGCTATGAATGCTCGACACAAGTAGGGACTCTACAATATTCTCATATAAAGAACACAACTCAGCCACATGTTGAGCGTTTGTACAGGTAACATCATAACATGCAGATGCATCTTTTGGTAGCTCAATCTTACTCAGCAGAACATCAGACTGATCAAAGTATACCATAAGATCCTCCTCAGTCAGGGTAGCCCAGGGTATTTTCCCTTCAACTATATTATTAGTCAAAGGCGTCACAGTAGGCACTTTGCCCAGATTTACAGATACAGGTGCATGATCAGTGAGAGCCAGATTATAATTAAAATCTTCCACAGCATGTCTTTTATCCTGTCTTCCTTCGCTCACCAAAACCAGTCGTGGCAGTTAACCTGGTTTTGGCCTGGTTGGCAAGCCTGGTTCTGCCGGTAGTTTCTTCCTGTTAAAAGGGAGTTTTTCCTTCCCATTGTTTAAAAGTGCTGCTCATAGGGGGTCACATGATTGGTGGGTTTTTCTCTGTATATATCACTGTAGGGTCTACCTTACAATATAAAGGCGACTAATGTTGTGATTTTGTGCTGTATAAATAAAACTGAATTGAATTGACATTGAATTGAAATCATGAGGGTGCAGTTTTCCAATTAACCGAGATATCATGGCCACTCATTGTTTTCTTTTGTTTTCTTTATTATTATACTATATAAAGACACCAGCCTTTGCTATTAAATCACAGGCATCCTTTAAGCTTTTAATGTTCTGGCAAAGTATTTTATCCACTTTGTTATTTTGACATTTTCTAGTTATTTCACTGAAACATTAACATTTAACTACCTATAACATTTTAACTTCACACATTTTCAATACTGTTATAACTAGACCATGTTCACTGTGAAAAGTAACTGTGTTTAATCGTGTCTTAGAAGTTGA
Organism: Simochromis diagramma; assembly: GCF_900408965.1. NCBI lineage: Eukaryota > Metazoa > Chordata > Actinopteri > Cichliformes > Cichlidae > Simochromis > Simochromis diagramma. The sequence goes on along the minus strand of NW_024387304.1, from coordinate 110,086 downwards.
ATGCGGCGCATGAGAGGAATATGTGGAGCAACACTGACACCTAGAGGCATTAACGTCTTACAGCAGCTGAAAACTGTCATTTTAGATCTTTATCTGTAACGGCTCTTCACTACACCCAACAAATTATGAGTCACTGTTGCATGACAGAAAACACTAAACCATCTGAGAGACTATGCATCATTCCATGGGTCTAAAAAAATAAACATTGTGAAATATTTAATCGAATTATGTAATATTTTCTAAAATGTCCTTTGAAGTGTCTTTAAAAAATACTTACAATACAGACACTTAGTGCAAACCGCTGTATTTTAGCTTTTATTCTTTTCCTAAGTTGACATTGACAAAGTTTTTTTGTTGAGGTTGCAGTCTAACTAAATTCATCATGTTTCACAGTTTTTCTCACATTTGTGTTTGTTGGTGGTTAAAATATATGAGACTTTTATAACCAATGATTTGGTAATGTCCTGAGATTAGATTTTCACCTGAGTGAAAATCTAATCTCAGGACGTACCACAGTTCACTGATCACATCAACTTGCTGAACCGGCACATCAAGTTCACCAGGGAGGATGTGAAAAATGACAGGTTAGCCTTGACTATGAAATTTCCATCAGTGTTGGGGACATTTAAAGTTGACATTTTAAGTTGATGAGTACCATAAACCAACACATACTGATCAGTACTTAAGGTTTGACGCTCAGCATCCACTGGAGTACAAACTAGAAGTCATCAGGACGCTACAACACAGAGCAAACACCATCCCCACAGACACAGCAGCCAGGGAGGCAGAAGAACATCAAGAAGGCCCTGAGTAAATGTGGTTATCCCAGCTGGACTTTTGTCAAAGCTGGGAAGGCTCCCAAAGAAAGCTCCAGCCAATCAAGGAGAGAAGGACAACCGCTGCCTACGTGAAAACCTGTAGTGATCCTGTATGTGTCAGGAGTATCTTAACAGTTGAGACACATTTTTTCTACACACCGCATCTTCATGGCTTTTAAACTCCAAAACACCCTCTGCCAAAAATTGGTCTACTCTAAGGAATGGGTCCCTCGGCACAAACACAATAATATAGTGTACACAGTTAAGCGCCAGAAGGATTGCCCTGATTTATACATAAGGGAAACCAAAGAATCTCTAGGTAAGCGGATGGCACAACACAGAAGAGCTAACTTGTCAGGCCAGGACTCGGCAGTCTCTGCACACCTACGAGCCATTGGCTCCTCTTTCAATGATGACGATGTCCAACGGATGTCAGCAGAGCTGAGTCAAAAGTTACACCAAGGTTCCTGATAGGAGGTAAGTGTCAAAGGCAGAGGTCAGGTCCAGCATCAGCAAAACAGAGCATTCTCCTGCATCACGTCTCATCAAAATGTCACTGGAGACTCTCAGAAGTGCAGTTTCAGTAGAGTGAGCTCTACAGAAGCCGGATTGGAATTTATCCAGTAGGCAGAAATAGGCAGCCCTCGCATCTCGAACTGAAGTGTCGAAAGAAACTAAAAGGTCCTTTAAATGAAGGAGATGGACATGTAGATGAGTTTTCCTTCATGATCGCTCAAATCTATGACAACGCTTTAAACAGCAAATGCTGTCATTTATCCAGGGGGATGACTTTGAAACAGGAACTAGTCTGGTTTTGACAGGACATACAGTTTTAAAAATAGAAAGACAGGAATTATTAAAATTATTTAGAAACCTCGGGCAAAAAGATCAGAGTCATCATCATGTGTATATTAAAATCCCAGACTATAACCAGTCTGGACAGCTTCAAGGTGGAGGATAAAAAAACTGAACTCCTTTAACCTCCTAGGACTTGCCGTCCACACATGTGGACATCACATTTTGGGTTATTTAGACCAAAATACTCAATTTTGCTCTACAAGGGCCTGATATCCACTCATGAGGACGTTATACTGCTACTGTTCTATCGAAATTTTAAACGAATATTGTCATATGTGGCTCTCATTTTTCTTAGAAACAAAAATCAGGTTAAAAAAAAAAATCTGGTAATTCTTTGTTTTTATATTCATCGGGTGCCAATCAGCCCAAATATCAAAGAGAAATTAAAAATGCATGCCATGGAAGAGTTCTTAGGAGGGTCTTAGGAGGTTAAAGGAGCTATTTAGGCCAGGTGGACAATACACTACAGCACAGTAAAAAGGATCTTTATTTCCAACTCTAACCAGCTGTATTTCAGACAATGAAAAATGTCCTTCCACTACAGGATGACAGTGAAACCAGCTGTAGGGAGGCAGGAATTGTGTAATTTGGCAACTCTGGCCCTAAATCATCTCTTTCCTTCACCAGGCTCTCCAGAGAAGCAGTTTCAGCCTCTCTTGATGCTTTAAGGTTGATGTGATATGTTTGTGTCCGACTGTCCGACTGTACCACTTCATAGCCAACACCTGCCACTTGCCGTGTGACCACAAAGGGTCCTTGACATTTGGCGAGTAGCTTTCAGCTAGAAGAGGGGAGTAATACAAGCACTTTGTCTCCCGGTGAAAATTGTCTGAGTCTAGCCCTTCTGTTGTACAGGCACTACGGCCGTTCCTGGGCCTGGAGCAAATTCTTACATAGTGATGTTTTGGTTTGTTTGTTTCATATTGGGAATCTGGTCATTTATATATTCTGTCTTTTATTTATATGAAAGAAACTATAGTGTGATGTTTTTTTTTGTTTGCTTTGCTTTTGTTTTATTTGTTTGTTTGTTTTATGTAAGATTATAAGAAAACTAAATGAGTGAGATGTGAAATTTGAGGTAGGGTCAAGTATATACTTCTGCCTAGTCATTTTCAAACAAAGGAGTGGAATGATATTATGTAACGATGGTGATTGTACATGTTTGACATAAAAATGAACTGAACTGAACATTTTGCATGTGAAAATATTCATTTTCATCTTCTCCCACAAAGTTATGCAACATATGTAAAAACATAATTTAAGAATATTTGCATTTAACAAGAAACTCTTTACAGTATTTTCTGTCTATATGATTAAAGTGAGGACAAATTAGTAACCTGAATTAATCGGGATAGGACAAGTCATCTTGCTTTTGACAGACAAGCGTTCACACTTGTCTCTACACAAAAGGCTAAACTAAACATGAACATTAGGTGACAAACAAAGACAGTAAAATGCAGAACAGTAAAACAACCAGCTACGAAAGATTTGTGGTCAGTGAATTATGGATGCAACAGTTCCTGTCATGATTAAATGACTTACCTTCCATGGCCCTAGTTTCAGTTCTCATTAATTTTTTAACAAAACACAGCAAAACTTCTCTGTCATAGTTGAAAGCCTGAGGTGATATCCTTATTTCAGGTCTTTAGACAATACACAATATTTTTTATTATTATATATAACTTAATTTATGCACATCTATGGTTTGGTTTCTTTGTATGTGTGGATTGGATGGATTGTTACCGACATCTGGTGGGAATTTCATGTCAGTAACACCCTTAGAAATATATTTACTTAGAAAATTGATGATGTGTTCAATACTTACAGTTTTTTCTCTCTTCAACATGACATCGTCCGCATCCATGCAGCTGCAGCACCAATCTGTCTGTCAATCTACTACTCCCTTCTCCCATTACCCGTGAACAAGACCCTGAGATACTTAAACCCCTCCACTTGGGGCAGGAATTAATCCCTGACACAGAGTGGGCACTCCACCCTTTTCCAGCTGAGGACCATGGCCTCTGATTGGGAGTGTTGATTCTCATTCCCACCCACTCTGTAAAGCACTTTGAATCACCTTGTTGTTGAATTGTGCTATACAAATAAACTTGCCTTGCCTTGCTTCACACTCAGCTGCGAACCGGTCCAAGGCGAGCTGGAGGCCATCACCCGATGAAGCCAACAGGACCACATCATCTGCGAAAAGCAGAGATGAGATTCTGAGACCATCCAAGTGAAAGCCTTCAGCTACTTGGCTACGCCTAGAAATTCTGTCTGTAAAAATTATAAACAGAATCGGTGACAAAGGGCAACCCTGACAAAGTCCATCACCCACCGGAAATGAGTCCGATTATTGCCGGCTATGTGGCTAAGCTAATGCAAGGATTGAATGGCCCGCACAGTGGGCCAGACAGCCCATACTCCCAAAGCACAACAACATTGTAAGTGCTCCACACCAACTGTGCCAGAATAAAATATAAATAGGAAACAATAGGAATAAATAGCAAACAGGAGAAATGTAAACAATCAAGAGGGACATATACAAAATAAGAGTAAGGCACACGTTGGAAAATGGCCTGTATTTCTATAGCGCTTTACTAGTCCCCTAAGGACCCCAAAGCGCTTTACATAGCCAGTCATCCACCCACTCACACACTGGTGATGGCAGCTACATTGTAGCCACAGCCACCCTGGGGCGCACTGACAGAGGCGAGGCTGCCAGACACTGGCGCCACCGGCCCCTCTGACCACCACCAGTAGGCAACGGGTGAAGTGTCTTGCCCAAGGACACAACGACCGAGACTGTCCGAGCCGGGGCTCGAACCGGCAACCTTCCGATTACAAGGGGAACTCCCAACTCTTGAGCCACGATCACCCTACAAAATAGTTGCAAAGTGGTCGGAGGTAGTGCAAAGAAAAGACTTGGTTGGAATAGCCTGAGTGATAAAGGCCATGGCACCAATTGGTGGGTGGAGCTGGGGTATGGGAGGATAGTTTGGGTTGACACTCCAAATGGCCCAGGGGAAGTAGTGGGACTTGACCGACCTTAGGCGCCGACCATTGGGCAGTAGTTTCTGCTCCAGGTTATTCTTCCTATGGACAAGTTGAACGTGCAGCCAGTGCTGGGTCTTCTTTACCAGAGCATTGGTGTTGTGGGTCCAGGTGAGATCAGCCGAAAAGTGGGTGCCCAGAAACCTGAAGGTGGCGAGAGATTCCACACGTTCTCCATTCATAATGAGAGGGTCGTGGACCTGTCTGTGCCTCCTGAAGTCTATTTAGAGTGTTTTTGTTTTAAGGATGTTCAGCTTCAGGTTATTTTCTAAACACCAGTGGGACAAATTCTCTCCCCGTTCCCCGTTTCATCTCCATCAGAGACGAGCATAACCACTGTGGTGTCATTGGCATACCTGAGATTACATTGGTTGTGTGGGTTGGTGTAAGAAACCCACTGCAGACCCGGGTGCATGTTCGTGCTTTGCAGCATACTTTATTAGCACACACAGAGCTGTAGCTCTCCCGCTGCAAGCTCAACGCAACCAAACCCCAAACACAGGACCCAGTACAATACTTAAGTCAGCGGGGCATGATTGCGGATGCCGTGCAGGTGCGTCTGCCTTCCTTGCACAGCACAGCACCGCAAGCCATGCCACAGTTAGTATACAGTCATATGTGAACAGGGCACACAGTAGAGGGCTGAGAACACAACCCTTTGGGGAGCTGGTGCTGAGTGACAGTGCAGAGGAGAGGTGGAGCCAAGTCGGAAAAACCGAGGCCAAAATGTGAGGAAATCTTTGATCCAGGAGCAGGTTGCAGGGTGTATCTGAAGGTGGTCCAGTTTGGTGGTGAGGATGTCTGGGATTATGGTGTTGAACACTGAGCAGTCCACAAAAAGCATCCTCGCGTAGCACTTCCTGTTCTCCAGATGGCTCAGTGCTCTATGAAGGGTGATGACATCCTCTGTGAACCGATTTGCTCTGTAAGCAAATTGGTGAGAAGCAAGGGAGGGGGATAGACAGTTTTCTGATTTCATGAAAGCCCAATTGGGCTAACCACATATTTTAAGAGCTTTCTTTACATGTGTGTGTTCCTTTTTTTATCTTCTGGCTCAGGGGGAATGTTTTCTCCCCGGTGTTGCAGGATCCTGATTATGCCAACTTTGTTTTCCAGAGGGTGGTGGGAGTCAAAGAGTAGGTACTGGTCTGTGTGTGGGGGCTCCTGGTAAACTTCAGTACTGAGGTTTTCATTCTTCTCATTATACATAGCGCAGTCCCAAAATGGCAAAGTATTCTCCTTTGTATGTATGACCCAGGTGTCATCTGTACCAGCAGCTAGGTGCTGTCCTACAATAAGTGACACTGGGGAGCCCATGGCACATCCATGTTTTTGTCTATAGAAACCCTACTCTAGTATTTAAAATATGTTTTCTAAGGGTAGTCGTTGCTTGCTGTAGTTGTTTTCTGAAAGTCTCCACTGCCTATATTTTAGGTATGCAGAGTGAAGACAGATCATATCAAAGGACACTATAGTTTAATGTGGATCCAGTGTACGTCTCTGGACCTTGTTGGTGAAGTCAGTTGAGTTTTTGATGTGATGGGGTGCGTTCCCCACAAGGGGTGCCAGGATGGTGGCGAGGTGCTTGGAAATGTTGTAGGTGGCTGAATTTATACTGCTTGTAAGAGCCAAAGTCAATGTTTATGTTTTTCCTTTTTGTTTTGGTGGCACAGGTGTATAGTTTTACCTGCGTCTCAGGTGATGGCATGTGGGTGTGGTCACAGTCTATTTACCTGATGTCGGTGTTCGCAGCAGGTGTGTTGGGTGAGTGGTTTGTGGGCAAACTTTTCTGTTGACCGTCATTTTCTGGCACACCAGTTAATCCATGCGCTATTTGTAAATTGATTGAAAGCGCAAATGTTTGTTTTTGTTTTGTTCTTAAAATAAATGCGCAAAGTACAAGTACGACTCATTATGGATTATTGGAGGCGCGTCACAGGGACACAACCAATTCAGCCGGCCGCGGCTTTATTTACGGATGAAAGTCGCAACATTTAGTCAACAGAAAATCTTATCTTTTATTGCACGCATCGAAACAATGAAGAGGATTTTTGGATATACGTTTTGGAGTCACAGAGCTTTCAGATGAGTGGACGCAGTTCTCAAATGAGTAATTGGAAACGGCACCGTCACACTGGCATGGTGGAACGCAGCGCAACAGACACTTCAGAAGCGGTAGGACACGCGGATTCACTCTGTGTATTATTGGATGTTTTGAACACAGTTTGTAAGTGTCATCGCTTGTCCATTGGGGACATTGGTTTGATCTGCGTTGTGTGCGTGCATGTGCTTGATTTGGCAAGCTGGAGGACGCTGCTCTGGTTTTGACAGCCTGTGACGCTGCTGCGCAATGGTTTACACGGAAGAAAAGTATTGGCTGTGGTCTATCTTTGAAGCTGTGGAATATAATGTTGTTTTGATGCATGTGGAAAAAGTGACGATGAGTGAAATAAAAGAAGCCGAACATGAACTGGAAGAAAAGAGATCTGCAAAACTGACGGCTAAAGCGCTTGCTTTTAAAATGGAAACTTTGCAGAAAGAGTGAAAGGCTCATGTTAACAAGATTAAAGGGTTAACTCGTGATATTAAAGAATTGATGAACAAGGATGACAATGCAAAAGCTGTGCTGCTTAACTTGGAAAAATTGAATGATTTGTATAAAAATGCCAAAGCAGTTCATGATGCATTCATTTTATTGATTCCTAAAGATGAATAAGATGCTCATATTGACTGGTTTGGATGCATAACAAAATGTAATGATGATTTTGTTGAAGATGTGAAACGGTGGCTTCTTGAAGCTGGAAGACCTTTTATGGAAAAAGACAATAAAGTTGAGAAAGTGCCTACTGCTGTTACTTTGGATGTGCCCGTTTCTGCTGAGACTGTTTTATCAAAGGAGACGGTTTCTTCCACAAATGATAAACATAACATCTTAACATCTCCAAAGCAGGTTAAAACAAATTCTGACATACAAGATGAAATACAGCCAGGTGACAGTGTTTCAAACGTAGGAAGCAAAAAGAGTAAAATCAGTTCTTCAAGCTCAAACTCCAGAGCATCAAGTACAACATCAGCACGAATAATGGCTGAAGCTGAAGCAGCTGCTCTGATGGTAAGGCAAAAAGTGCTTAAGGATAAACATGCCTTGGAGGAACATGAAGCACAGTTAAGGAGACAGTGGGAGCAACTGGAGCTGGAAACAAATATAGCTGCCACGGTTGCAAAAATGAAAGTACTGAGAGGCTCAAAAGGATCCAGTATTAAAAGTAAACTATCAAAAGTATCAGATGGTATGGAGTCATATTTTGAAAAGGGACAAAAAGTAACTCAAGTGCTGAATACTAGTCCTGATAATCCTGTACATGAAAGGCAACATGTGCATATTTTTAAGGAGCATAATGTTGCAGACTCACGATCTCTCTTAACCACAGGCAGAGTTCCAACACAACCTCAGACTCTTTCTGAAGATCCCTTGACGTATCAGCCAAACATTAGAAATTCACGTGAAAATAAACATGTACCTTCTCAAATTTCTGGTCATGAAGAAGACTGTAACATCTTATCTGTCATGAGTAAGCAAAACGAACTCACTGCTTTATTAATCCAACAACATAGTCTTTCTTCATTACCTAAAAAAGAGATCCCAGTTTTTGATGGAGATCCACTTCAGTACCAGACTTTTATTAAATCGTTTGAACACAACATTGAAAGCAGAAATAAAAACCCTGGAGATTGTCTTTATTATTTGGAACAACACACAAAGGGTCAACCAAGAGAACTTGTAAGGAGTTGCCTACACATGACTTCAGAAGCAGGATTCAGAAAGGCAAAGTCTTTATTACGGCAGCATTTTGGGAATGAACATAAACTTGCCACGGCTTACATGAGCAAAGCACTTGCTTGGTCTTCAATAAAAGCAGAGGACACGAAAGCGCTTCAAGCTTACACAATATTCCTAAGAGGCTGTTGCAATGCTATGGAAGATCTCATTTATATGCAGGAGCTTGACATGCCTGCCAACATGTTAGCTATAACAAAGAAACTTCCCTACAGGCAAAGAGATACGTGGAGAACTGCGGTATGTGATTTCCATGAGAAGTGTAATCGACAAGCTACATTTAAGGATCTTGTGGAGTTTTTAGAAAAACAAGTTAAGATCGCATCTGACCCAGTGTTTGGGGACATCAAGGATATCTGTACGACAAACAGAGACACAAGAAAACTTAAGTCTCAAACTCACACAAGATTCAAAGAAAGTTCTTTTGCTACCTCTGTGATGGCATCTGAAAAAGAAAATAACAAAGTTAAGGAAAAGGAAAGAACAGCACAAATGAGGAGTTGCTTGTTTTGCAAAGGTGAACATACCTTAGAAAATTGTCAAGAGCTGGAAAGAAAAATGCAAAAAGACAAAATCACTTTTCTAAAAGAGAATGGAGTCTGTTTTGGATGTCTTTGTAAAGGTCACATTAGTAGAGACTGCAAAAAGCGCCTCAGGTGCAAGATGTGTGGTTTAAAGCACCCTCAAATGTTACACATCTATCAAAAGACAATGAGTAAAGAACAAGAATCAAAGGAACAAACTCAAAATCGTGCCATAGTCTCTATTCAGACCAGTGCTCTTACTGGGGCCGGTAAAGATGAATTTAAACTTTCCATCGTGCCTGTGAAAGTTAAGGCCAAGAAAGGAAATGTAACATTGTACACCTATGTATTTCTTGACCCAGGCAGCACTGCATCATTTTGTACAGTAAAGCTGATGAATGAGCTGAAAATTCATGGAAGAAGATCCAACATTCTGCTGAGAACTATGGGACAAAATAAAGTTGTTGAAACGGATATTATTGCAGATTTAGAAGTCGCTGGACTAGACGGAAATGGGTTTTGTGATCTTCCCATTCTTTATACTCAGTTCACTATGCCTGTCCATAAAGGAAACATTCCTCACCAGAACGATATAATCCGGTGGCCATATTTGAAGTCTGTACATCTGCCAGAAATTGACTCTGAAATTGATTTGCTAATTGGCACGAATGTGCCCAAGGCTCTGGAACCACTGGATGTCATTAGAAGTGTTGGAGACGGACCGTATGCTGTTAAAACTGTCCTTGGCTGGACAGTAAATGGACCTTTGGGTGAGACTCAAACTGAAGTTCACGATCAGCCACAGATAAGTGTCAATAGAGTTTCAGTGGTGAAACTTGATGAGCTGTGGAATCAGCAGTTTAAAACTGATTTTCCAGAGTGTGCCAGAGATGAGAAGGAACCTTCTAAGGAAGACCAACAGTTTTTGGATAAAGTTTCCAATACTGCTAAGCTACATAATGGTCATTATTATATTGGACTCCCATTGAAAGACTTAAAGGTCTGCATGCCAGATAATAAAAGTGTTGCTGAACAACGCCTTCAGAATCTGAAGAAAAGACTTATGAAGAACTCTACTTTTCTGCAGGACTATAACAGCTTTATGTCAGATATGATCTCTGAAGGTTATGCAGAAAAGGTACCAGAAGACAACTTAGAACGGACGGATGGCAGGAAATGGTATTTGCCGCACCATGGTGTTCTGCATCCACAAAAGAAAAACCTTAGAGTGGTGTTTGACTGTGGAGCCAAGTATCAAGGAGTGTCACTAAATAGCAAGCTCTTACAAGGTCCAGACTTGACCAGCACGTTAATTGGAGTTCTGACAAGATTTCGTAAAGAACCTGTTGTCATTGCTGCAGACATTAAGGCCATGTTTCACCAGGTTAAAATACCAGAGGAGGATCGAGATATGTTAAGATTCCTTTGGTGGCCCAACGGAGATTACACTCAAGCCATGGTTGAATATAGGATGACAGTACATGTTTTTGGAGCAACATCATCTCCCAGTTGTGCAAATTTTGCACTAAGGAAATGTGCTGAAGATCATAAACAACAGTTTAGCCTTCAAGCCGTGGATGCAATGTTGAACAACTTTTACGTCGACGATTGTCTCGTCTCAGCAGCCACAGAAGAGGATGTGATCGATCTCTATCATGAACTCTGTGCCATATCCTTGAAAGGAGGCTTTCCACTGAACAAATGGATAAGTAACAGTCGTAATGTGTTGGCTGTAATACCTGAAAGTAACAGAGCAAACAAAATAAAGGATGTAGACTTGATCAGTGATGAACTTCCGGTGGAAAGAGTTTTGGGCGTTCAATGGTGTGTGGAGTCTGACGTTTTCAAGTTCAGAATCACTCTAAGAGATCGCCCTTTGACAAGACATGGCATCCTTTCTGTAGTCAGCTCTGTTTATGACCCCCTAGGAATGTTGGCACCAGTAATCTTAAATGCTAAAAAGATTCTGCAAAATCTGTGTCGAAAAAAGATTGGATGGGATGATTCATTACCTGATGCAGTTATACAGGAATGGACTATTTGGATGCAAGAGCTCTACAAGCTGGAGGAGTTCAAGGTTGATCGTTGTTTTAAAACCAACAGTTTTGGAACTGTAAAAACTGCTCAGTTGCATCATTTCGCAGATGCATCTGAGGACAGCTATGGAACATTGACTTATTTGTTACTAAAGAACGAACAAGACCAGGCACACTGTGCATTCATTATGGGAAAGGCACGTGTTGCTCCTTTAAAACCAGTTACAATCCCTCGAATGGAGTTAACTGCTGCCACCTTAGCAAGCAGAATGGATGTAATGTGGAAAAAGGAGCTGCAGATGGAACTGAAGGACTCAGTATTTTGGACTGACAGCACCTCTGTACTAAAATATATCAACAATAAAACAACAAGGTTTCGCACTTTTGTCGCCAACAGAGTTTCTGAGATTGTCAAAGTTTCAAATCCTCAACAATGGAGATATGTGGACACGGATAACAATCCAGCAGATTTGGCTTCTCGAGGTTTAACGGTACAATCCTTTTTGAAAAATAAACAAACTTGGCTTTCTGGACCTCCATTTCTTCTACTACCACAAGAGGAGTGGCCTCAGAATCCTGATGAAGTGAAACAAATCTCATCAAGCGATGCAGAAATTAAAACAACAGTGAATGCTGTTCAGACATCACAAGAAATGGATCCGGTTTTTCACTTCATTCAGTATTTTTCATCCTGGACTCGGCTGAAGCGTGCAGTAGCATGGATTCTGAGAGTTAAAAAACTGCTTCTGCATTACAGTAGAAGAAAACTACAGATTAAACATGATCCTGAACAAATTCTTGAACTTCAAATGAAGAAACACTGTCTGGACACCAGCAGTCTCAAAGTTGAGGAGCTGATTAGCGCTGAAATGGCTACAATCTCCTTTTGTCAAAGGAAGCGGTTTGCTGATGAAATCTCCTGTTTAACAAAAGGATCGAATGTTAAGAGAACCAGTCACATTTATAAACTTACTCCCATCCTGGAAGAAGGTGTGTTGAGAGTTGGTGGACGACTCAGTAGAACTGCAATGCCAGAAGAGAGAAAACATCCTGTTATTCTGGCCAAAGACTTCCACATTTCTAACCTAATCCTTCAACATGTCCATGAAGCGGTGGGTCATGGAAGTCGTAACCACATGTTATCTAAACTGCGTCAAAAATACTGGATTTCAGGTGTCACAGTACCTATAAGAAAAATTGTGGCTAAATGCGTTATGTGTCGGCGCGTAAATGCCCCACCAGGACAACAACAAATGGCAGACCTGCCCCTACACAGAGTAACTCCTGATGAACCACCATTCACGTATGTCGGAGTGGACTATTTCGGACCGTTTCTAGTGAAACGTGGAAGGACTACTGTAAAATGCTATGGTGTGATATTCACATGTTTAGCGTCAAGAGCCATTCATATTGAAACGGCATCATCACTGGACACAGATGCCCTTTGTCGCTTTATTGCCAGACGTGGTCAAGTAAAAGAACTGCGATCTGACAACGGCACCAACTTTGTGGGATCCCATCGTGAGCTGAAGGAAATGATAGCAGATTGGAATCAACGCCATATACACAATACCCTTCTTCAAAAGGGCATTAAATGGACTTTCCATCCCCCAGCTGGCTCACATCATGGAGGTGTATGGGAAAGACTTATACGATCTGTGAGAAAGATTCTTAATTCCACCTTAAATGTACAAAGTCTTGATGAAGAGAGCCTCAGGACTGTGTTATGTGAGGCTGAAGCTATTTTGAATGGTCGTCCTATTACAAAGGCTTCTACAGATCCAAATGACCTTGAAGCACTTACTCCAAACCACCTGTTGCTTCTTAAGACTGCACCATCATTACCACCAGGATGTTTTCAAAAAGATGACATATATGCTCGTCGCAGATGGAAACAAGTCCAATATATGTCAGATTTATTCTGGAAAAGGTGGATTAAAGAATATCTTCCACAACTGCAACAAAGACAGAAATGGTGCAACCCAAAACGAAACTTCATGCCAGGAGACATTGTGATCATTGTTGATGATTCCGCACCACGGAATTCCTGCATAACTGGAAAAATAGAAGAGACAATCCAGGACAAAAGGGGATTTGTTCGTCATCTTCGGATCAAGACAAAGACTGGATTCCTAAACAGACCTATAAATAAAGTCTGTCTTTTGCAGGAAACAGAGAATATTTAACATATTGGACTGACTGGATAATCTTTAAGTGACCTACTCCTTTTAGTTGTGGGTTACTAACCTCACACATGGTGAACCACAAGTAGTAGTACTGATGCATGTTGCACTAAAGGGCGATTGAAATGTTTTATGAACAAGAAAATGATGTAAGACTTGATTATTTTGTAATTATTATTTAAAAGATAATAATTAGGGGCCGGTATTGTAAGAGCCAAAGTCAATGTTTATGTTTTTCCTTTTTGTTTTGGTGGCACAGGTGTATAGCTTTACCTGTGTCTCAGGTGATGGCATGTGGGTGTGGTCACAGTCTATTTACCTGATGTCGGTGTTCGCAGCAGGTGTGTTGGGTGAGTGGTTTGTGGGCAAACTTTTCTGTTGACCGTCATTTTCTGGCACACCAGTTAATCCATGCGCTATTTGTAAATTGATTGAAAGCGCAAATGTTTGTTTTTGTTTTGTACTTAAAATAAATGCGCAAAGTACAAGTACGACTCATTATGGATTATTGGAGGCGCGTCACAGGGACACAACCAACTCAGCCGGCCGCGGCTTTATTTACGGATGAAAGTCGCAACACTGCTAACAATGGGTCTGAGTGGGACCTTCATTGTGGCTTGTAAGTCTATATATATGTAGGGTATAGCATCCCCTGGGTATAGTCGGTGGTATGTAGGAAGGTCAATGATGTTTTCCTTTTCAAGTTGTTGCAGGTGACTGATGACTTCCTTTTTGTAGTTGCTTGTGAGGTCTTCAATTCAATTCAATCCAATTTTATTAATACAGTGCCAAATCACAACAACAGTCGCCTCAATGCGCTTTATATTGTAAGGTCGACCCTACAATAATACATACAGAGAAAAAAAAATGATCATATGACCCCCTATGAGCAAGCACTTTGGCGACAGTGGGAAGAAAAAAATCCTTTTTAAGAAGAAGAAACCTCCGACAGAACCAGGCTCAGGGAGGGGCGGAGCCATCTGCTGCGACCGACCGGTTGGGGTGAGAGAAGGAAGACAGGATAAAGACATGCTGTTCAACACAGTATGATTCAGTGCGGTATCACACATTTCTCACTCACACATTGTGAGAAGAAAAACTCAATGCATCATGGGAATCCCCAGCAGCCTACACCTACTGCAGCCAGAGCGTTCTCACTCCCGAGGCGTAACATGTCGACGTTTTGTCACGTCCCGCGGCGTTCCTGAGGAACGCGAAAGGAGACCTTCGGCGTTCTTATGGTACGCGGCGGGTTATGGCTGGAATCCAGTGCAATGACGCTCCCGCGGTAGTAGACGTTCCAGCCCTGTATTCCAGCCCTAAACCTAACCTTATCCCTAGCCCTGACCATAACCTTATTCCTGACCTTAACCAGGACTTTAATGATGTTAAATAGCGTGTTTCTAAGCGATTTGAAGAAAAAGAGCGAGCATGTGTAGGTTCAGTCCAGACGGTTCTCATATTTCCTCTTTTTCCGAGGTCGTCATTTAGGAACGTGGTGGGTAGCCGAAAACGTAATATGGTGACGATTTGTCACCTAGCGTAAAATGTTACGCTTTGGGAGTGAGAACGGGTTGCTGCAGCATAACTAAGGGAGGATTCAGGGTCACCTGGTCCAGCCCTAACTATATGCTTTAGCAAAAAGGAAAGTTTGAAGCCTAATCTTGAAAGTAGAGATAGTGTCTGTCTCCTGAATCCAAACTGGAAGCTGGTTCCACAGAAGAGGGGGCTGAAAACTGAAGGCTCTGCCTCCCATTCTACTTTTAAATACTCTAGGAACAACAAGTAGGCCTGCAGAGCGAGAGCAAAGTGCTCTAATAGGGTGATATGGTACTACAAGGTCATTAAGATAAGATGGGGCCTGATTATTTAAGACCTTGTATGTGAGGAGCAGGATTTTGAATTCTGGATTTAACAGGGAGCCAAAACAGGAGAAATCTGCTCTCTCTTTCTAGTCCCTGTCAGGACTCTTGCTGCAGCATTTTGGATTAACTGAAGGCTTTTCAGGGAGTTTTCAGGACATCCTGATAATAATGAATCACAGTCGTCCAGCCTGGAAGTAATAAATGCATGAACTAGTTTTTCAGCGTCACTGTGAGACAGGATATTTCTAATTTTAGAGATGTTGCACAAATGGAAGAAAGCAGTCTTACATAAAGGTCCTACATATGGTCTTCTCTTAAAGCTTATTGTTTTATTTTTTGTGACTGTCATTGTTTGTCACTGGGCCTTTTGTAATTGCTCTATTCATTATTATTATTATTATTATTAATAATAATAATAATAATAATAATAATAATAATAATGGATTGCATTTATAAAGCACTTTTTGAGGCCCTCAGAGTGCTTTACAATTCCACTATTCATTCACTCTCACATTCACACACTGTTATCATTATTATTATTAGGGCAGAAAATGTGCAAAGGCCCTATTGTATCTATTCCTTTTATCAGGGCCCGTGCACACATGCAAAGGCCTTATTGTATCTGCTGCGTTCATAAGCCAGGAGGACTCACAGTGTGAAGGCAGAAATGCAACAGTTGGTGTCTAGTGCCTAGTGGGAACAGGAAATGTGCACTAGATTATAATCATCATCCAATCTAGATGAAATTTTTACTTGTGGTTCCACACATGATATACATCAGTGTTACATTTGGTCAGGTGTTATTCTCCATCACCACCGGGTGGGCATAGGAGATGTTTGGCACAGATCGGCCACAGTATGCTTGGTGATATGGGGACGTGCAAGGGATATTATTGGATCCGCTTCACATGTGGCCAGTCTGCCTGGGCCATTAATATTTTATTTTCTCTCATTTACACATAGATTGTCCAATCTGGACCACACACTTTTGAACACATTAGAAGCTGCCATATTTGACTGTGGTCACAGCAGTATGTAGTGTGAACAGGAAATGTCATGTTTTACACATTAGGGTACAGTTTCAAGGCGGTTCACCCCAAGCAACTTCAAAATTTTCCAGGAAAGAGTTGGTCTTAGGTTACATTTAAAACTGTGAGTTACCAGCACCTCCAGCGACTTAGCTGAAAACATCGGAAGATCCATTTTGTCGGCCATCCAAAGGTTCAGCAGTAGTGGACTCTCGGCAGCTGCAGTCTCGACTTCACAATCGCTGCAGCACATGTCCAGCCAAATCGCTGGACATGCTCGTAGGCAAGAAGTGAAGCAGCTCATGGCGGTGAGAAGTGACGATCATTGGAGAGCAGACACAATGTGACCACTACCGGCACACTTTTGCACAGGAGGTTTTCGTAAAGCTTTTATTTTGGTATTTCCGTTGAGCCGTGCAATAAATTTGCATGTTAGCTAAATATATAATTTCCTGTAACATTTAGATTTAACATTTAACATTTAGATTTGTAGCACCCTCAAGGATTGACGTAGGCACAATGTAGAGTTATAAAACAGGGTTTATTCTGGTCTTGACAACCCGTGAGAACTGCTCATGGACAAAACAATAAAACAAAAACATCACATCAAAATGCGCTCTTGTACTTAGTATCAATCAATCAAAAGTCCTTAAATACAGAAAATAAAACATTTAAAATACACAAACCTCGTGAGCTGTCATCCAGGAGGGGCTAAATAGTCCTTTATGGCCTTCTTTATCACTTATCTCTTCTCTTTGAACAATATTTTCTCCAGGTGTGGAGCAGCATGCAGACACCATGTGCATTACCATAAAGTGACAGGGTGGAGACCCAAACTGCAAACAACTGGACCCTCTATACTTCACCACCAGAGGGTGGAAAAGAGAAAAATCTGGACATACAGCTCAACAAACATAAAATGCAAAAGACCGTTACACTCCCACCAATCACTTGTGATTTTGAAAAATAAAGTATTGCCTATGAACTAATGAACTGCTTTTAAATGAACTATTATGACTTATCTTTTAAGCAGAGTGCGGTGGAGAATCTTCTTCGGCTTCAATCAGAATTACTGTCTTTTTGAATGGGTCTTTCCAGGTGAACAGGTTTGGACGTACGTTTTCCCGCTCTATCCAGGGTTGGATCACTCAGCAGCAATTTCACCTTCCTTACTCTTCCATCCTTTCCAGGGTACACTTCAATGATCCTTGCCAACTTCCACTGGTTGCGAAGAGTTATCTCATCCTTCATGAGGACAACATCATTGATCTTAGCATTTCTGTGCTCTTTGGTCCACTTCTGTCTGCCTTGAAGATTTAACAAATACTCCTTTTTCCACCTCGTCCAGAAAGTGTTGGCAAGTAGGTGAACACGACGCCACCTCTTACGAGATAAAGATCTTCTTTCACAAACATTCCTGGAGGTGGAGAGATGATTGTGGACTTCATGGTTAGTATGTGATTCGGTGTTAAAGGTTCTGGGTTTGATGGATCACATAGATGGTCAGTAGTCAATGGTCTGCTATTAATCACTGCCATGACTTCATACAGGAATGTCCTAAGAGAGGAACTGTCGAGTTGTTTGGCTGATTGTTCCAGAATGGACGTGAGAACACTTCTTATGGTGCGAATATGTCTTTCCCAGACACCACTCATATGACTAGATGCTGGGGTGTTCATGAGAAACTCGCAGTCCAGTTTCCCTAGCTTGGTTTGATCCATTTCCTTAAATGCTTCAATAAACTCATTTCTAGTGCCGACAGAATTCATGCCTTGATCGCATCTTATCTGGTGAACTGTACCTCTGATGGCCATGAATGCACGTAAGGAGTTGATGAGGGAACCCGTAGAGAGATCGTCAAGCATTTCAAGATGCACTGCTCTGGAGCACATGCAAGTGATTAGCAAGCCATAACGCTTTAGCTCCTTGCGGCCTTCTTTGACATAAAAAGGACCAAAGCAGTCCATCCCACAGTAGGTGAATGGCGGTGTGGTCTCTATCCGATCCTCCGGGAGGTCTGCATCTTCTGCTGCTCTGTGCGCCTTCTGAACCTTCTGCATTTTACACATTTATAGATGTAAGATGACACAATCTTGCTGCATCCAAGAATCCAGAATCCATTAGCTCGAAGTTCATTCATGGTGATCCCTCATCCTTTATGGTATGTCTTCTCGTGATAATGTTCGGCCAGTAGTGCCGACACGTGAGTGTCTCTTGGCAGGATTGCTGGATGCTTGACATTGGGATGCAAAGCTGCATGTGTTAAGCGTCCGCCTACCCGAAGAATGCCTTGGTCATCAAGAAGTGGACATAACTTGTGTAACTTGTTAATCTTGTCTTCAATCTGCATCACATTGTGGTGTTGCAAGGTTTTTATTTCCTGAACAAAGGCTGTTTCTTGAACCATCTTTATGATTGTTAACTCTGCTTCCTTTCTCTCTTGTAGACTACTGATGTCGTGTGATCTACTCTTGTGATCCATTGCTTCTTTCACATAGCGCTTGAGTCTAGCAACTGCCTTAATCATTCTCGACCAGGAAGATGGCCTCAACTGACCGAGTGCTCAATGAATACCTCAGGCAGCAGAAACCCAAGAAAGAGGAGGAAGAGGAGGAACCATCATGGAAGGACAGGCCCCTGCACGGTATGTACCACCGGCAGATAGAGGAGGTGGCTGATATCCAGAAATCCTACCAGTGGCTGGACAAAGCTGGACTGAAAGACAGCACAGAGGCACTAATCATGGCAGCACAAGAACAAGCTCTGAGTACAAGATCCATAGAGGCTGGGGTCTATCACACCAGGCAAGACCCCAGGTGCAGGCTGTGTAAAGATGCCCCAGAGACAATCCAGCACATAACAGCAGGGTGCAAGATGCTAGCAGGCAAGGCATACATGGAACGCCATAACCAAGTGGCCGGCATAGTGTACAGGAACATCTGTGCCGAGTATAACCTGGAAGTCCCGAGGTCAAAATGGGAGATGCCCCCAAGGGTGGTGGAGAATGACCGAGCTAGGATCCTGTGGGACTTCCAGATACAGACGGACAAAATGGTGGTGGCTAACCAACCGGACATAGTGGTGCTAGACAAACAGAAGAAGACGGCCGTAGTGATCGATGTAGCGCTTCCGAATGACAGCAATATCAGGAAGAAGGAACATGAGAAGCTGGAGAAATACCAAGGGCTCAGAGAAGAGCTCGAGAGGATGTGGAGGGTGAAGGTAACGGTGGTCCTCGTGGTAATCGGAGCACTAGGTGCGGTGACTCCCAAGCTAGGCGAGTGGCTCCAGCAGATCCCGGGAATAACATCGGAGATCTCTGTCCAGAAGAGCGCAGTCCTGGGAACAGCTAAGATACTGCGCAGGACCCTCAAGCTCCCAGGCCTCTGGTAGAGGACCCGAGCTTGAAGGATAAAACCGCCCGCAGGGGCGTGCTGGGTGTTTTTTTTTTTTATATCAAATCAAAGCTAAATGTATCACCTCATCAGGAAATGCGGGGACACAGTGGTGTGCCAGTTTAAGGCAATGATATGAATGCTGGCTGTTGCTGGGCCACGTGCACCCAATAAACTAACTGTGCTCCCTCAGATGAATTCTGAGTTACACTAATTCATATAATTTTGGTGCTGAAAAAACTCAAACACACTTGTCGCTGAGACATTATTCCAGTGCAAGTTCGGATAATTTTTGAGTGAGTAGTTTTGTGTTTCTGTAGCACAGTTAGCTGTTCTAGTTAGAAAAGACCACTTCTGCATTTGGTGAAAGCAGTCAGTTGGAGATGTCTCACTGGCCCTGGAGTTGGTTGTCACACAACTAAGTCCCTGAATATAAGAAATGTTTTGCAATTAGTCATGTAAAGGCTGTGATATTTTTTTTTGTTTCTTTTTTGCCAGATTGGTTTGTGCTGAGCCATATAATGATAGCTGGCCCAAGGAACTATGGCATTCCTTGTGTTGTCAAAACTGATGTCACCAAGTACCCTTGGCAATCCATGGGTATACGTTTGTCACGACTGACTTGAGTGGCTGAGTAAGTTTCAGGGTTGCTAGATTAAGACTAAAAACTTTAAAATGGAAATCCCAAAAAGTTTTCATATTTAGATGATCAAGACTTAAAATGGAGAGGAGTTCAGTCACTTTGATATTGATGTGGTTCTTCTTTGTTCTCACATGTTTACACTGAATTGCTTATCATTGCTCGGGTTACCTCTTGGAAAATCTTGGACAAAATGAATTTTGGTAAATGCTAAATGAACTAATTTTGTTATGGCGCTTTTCTACTCTCCTGGAGCACTCATTCACACCCATCCATACAAGCCCTTTTTTATGCTTAAATGCTTTCATTTTAGCATCAGATATAAAAAAACATCTGGCATATTTTTATGATATCAGTGATGCATCAATTCAAATTAGAGTCATCGAATGTGGATTCTGTTCTCAGTTGTTTTTATGGATCTAATAAAGTCTAATAAAGTTAACTGCAAAAATGAAAAGGATTCCCACTTTGAGCGAGTACATTAGGTTTTGACTATTGAACGATGAATCAATGATTAACAGTTCATGGAAGAATATGTGTCATAACCAACCTGCTCTACCCTAATTATGGTATCAAGTAAGACTGGGAGGTATGTTATTTGTACTTCACCACCCTTCTCTGTCATTTGTAAAAAAAAAAAAAAAAAATGCTTGTTAACCTGTTGACAATGTTTTTCAGCAAATGCCATAAAAAAAGTTATAAAAATCAGTCCCTCAGCTTCTGATAAAAAAATCAGTGGCACAGCATTTCAAATTATGTGAAGCAAGCCAAATAATTATTGGTGCTCAAAAGATAAATGAGAGAAGAGAGCAGACTTCAGCAAGGCCTCAAAGAGATGTTCTCATTGATGTCCAAAGGATGATGTTCTCATGGATGAGTAACTTGTCTTTGTGCTTTTGTAAAGGGCTCAAATACTGTTATGTTGAAAATATGCTCTCATGCTGTAAAATGTGTGTAATATAGAAGCTGGGAATTGTATAAATGAGTGTGCTTCTCTGGTGACTCTGTCTATTCAGTGGACTATACCTGTCTGTCTATACCTGTGGTTCACAGGCTTCTCTCTTGCTTTCCATGTTTACAGACATTTCAGTTGACTTTAAATTACTTTCCCAAAGCTCAATTGCTAAAGG
Source organism: Simochromis diagramma (assembly GCF_900408965.1). NCBI lineage: Eukaryota > Metazoa > Chordata > Actinopteri > Cichliformes > Cichlidae > Simochromis > Simochromis diagramma. The sequence continues at coordinate 88,720 of NW_024387304.1, read as the reverse complement.
GCTTATGGTAGCCTAATTGAAGAAAAAAGTGCAAGTTTATAGTATAAGTTAATAAACGTACCTTGTCCCCGATCACTGACTGGGGCTGATCAAAAGGTAGAATGATGTTATGTATATCACTGATTACTGCTGTAAGGTTTGGGGTGTTTTTGCACTTCCACAGTGAGCGAGTGAGTTTGCTTGAGTATGACGTTGCAGTAAAGGCCAATATAAAGCTTCAGGCAAAGAAACAAAGAGAGAAACAATATTCCACCTAACTAAACCAAGGATTTCACATAGGGCAAACGGAGCTTTTGTTCCAACATGTAAAAAAAAACTTGCCAGCTTTTGTTTGGTTCTCTTCTAAAATTTTATTTTGGACAGCTTATATTTTACAGCTTATATTTAGTGATAGCAGTGAGAACAGGCACTGCAGACATTGGTTTTCTTTTGTTCCACAGCAGGGTCAGTCCTGCTTCACGAAAATCTTGATGTGAAAAGTAGATAAGAGGATTCAGACCACAGTCTAGATATGACAAAATTGTGGACAATGTCCTTAAAAAATCTGGTGCCGGTGACAGGTCCATCTTAGCCAGCAGGATCAACTGAAGCAGAAGAAATATTCTGTCAGTGTTGATTTCAAGAACAACTGCTGTGAAAAAAAATGTTTTCCACAAAGAAAATGAAAATAAAGTCACTTAAAGTTGTTTTTTAAGAACTGGAATTAGATAAGACCATCTTAACCTGGGAATACACCGGGTGCATATAATTGAGCTGGTATCTCTGATACGATTTTGTATAGTCTTTCTCATGGCTTGAAACCACATTCAGAAAGACTACACAAAATCGGGCATTTAGTCTACACTTGTCTTTTAATTTAAAATTTACTGGATTCCCTGTGCTGCTGCAGCTGTTCACAATGTATGGTTAGTTAGGATTCTGTGCATGATTCAGATGATGCAGCAGAACACGTGTACATGAATGCTTACTCCGTTAATTAAACCCCATCATAAATCTTTTTTTTTTCAGTAGATACTTCCAGACCCTATTTTATTCCTAAAGTGTTATACTTTAGGAATACTAAAACTATGTAATCTGTATGTGAACAGCTATAGGTCCCAAATTTCAAAATTCGTATGGCCCGGATCTGGCCCACACAGTGTGCTTTCACACAGTGTGAATGACGGCCCTTTGGTGGCCCAGACCTGGTTTGCCTGAGGTGGCCCACACATGGGCCAGCACAAGGCCAGTTGCAGACACACTGGAGGTCCTTTGCTGGCCCATGTGTTACCTCTGGCAAACCTGACATGTATGACAGCAAAATAATTTCACATCCTTCTGCATGCTAGGCCAATAAAGATGGCGGCTACATGTCTCCGAAGTACATCCTCACAGGTTTTACTCCTATTAACAGATTGCACATCACTTTTATTTAATAGCGGATCGCAGAGGTCACTTAGAAAGTGGTTCACTTTTCCTTCTGGTTCCACAACTTTTTTGGCCCTAAGTAATCACACATGTCAGGAAAGCTTTAGGAAACTTTCTTATCTCAGGGAAGTCCACTGGGTAATCACTGGCTGACAGAGCAACTTTAAATCCACAGATTTTATTATGGACAATAATGTGCCCATGTACACATTATCAAGGTAAAGCTTGTGTACCAGCAGAATCTCATCATCATATTTAAAAAAAACAACAAAGAATTGCCACTGTACCTCAGACACAAAGAAGGGAGTGTAGCAGATCATACAACAGGACCCCAACAGAGGAGTAACTTTAGACAGATCTTCTGCTTCATTACTGACACGAAGAGAAAAATAAAATGGAGAGTGAAAAATGGTTAACCCATACCATGGGTATACCCCCCAAAAACCATAACAAAAACCAAATGTGTACCAAGGCCCAATCTTAGCTGAGAAGCAACAACATAAAGAAATAGTAGCACTTGTTTTGTTAATGTGCTAAACAATCTGTGGAAAAATTCAGTAAGTAAAATGTAAATGTTATCCTTGGATTTTAAGCTTTGTAATTTTGTAGCAAAAAAAAAAACCCCTTCAATATACATTAACAAGTTTCATGCTTAAATGCAAAACGGAATAGATTATGACAAGTACATGAATATCAAATAAAATAAGCTATATTTACAATTTAAAGTATAAAGTATAAAATTAAATAAAAGCATTTTTATATTAGTCAGAGGCCAAAAATGGGTTCTGTCAGTACTGTACTTCCTGTATGAGATAGATTTGATGTGTGTTCATGTGTATCTGACAGGTGTGTTTCTGACTGAGTGAGCATGTGTGTCTGTAAGCCTTTAAAGGACCATGCAGTGGCTGCAATGAGAAATAGTCAGCATATCAGCACTGTGAAGTTTTCCTTGTCTTTTGATGCAGCAATGGCAGTAATGAGTGGGCAATACTGTGGCCTCACAGCAGGACGGTCCTGGGTTCAAAGCCATCATTTGGGCCAGGCCTTTCTGTGTGTCTGTGTGGAGTTTGCTTGTTCTTCCCATGTCTGGGTGTGTTCTCTCTGGATATCCGGGCTTCCCTCTACAGTCCAAAGACATGCAGTTAGTGGGTCTTGGTCTGAATGTGAGAGTGAATGTCTGTCTGTGTTAGCCGTGCGACAGACCTGTCCAGGGTATATTGCCCTATGGTAGCCGGGATACACCCCCGTCCACACTAGCGTTTTCAGTCGTTTTCACAGAGTTGTGCGTCCATATTGAAACGGCCGAAAACGCTTACGTTTCAGTACTGCGCATGCGTGAAGCGCAAGAAGATTCGCCCTGCCTCATTTCTGTCAGCCATTTATTTACTTTCCGCGTCGTTGAAATGTTGCGGCAAAATGTTGAAGAAAAGCATTTTTTAAATGGACTAACAATGAGGTGGAGTTGTTGCTGCGAGTAACACAAAAGTACAAAGTTGCCAAAGCAAGTGAGAATTAAATAATTTGAAGAAAAGCTATCTGAAGCATGTACAGACTGATATTAACCTTTAATAGGGCTGTCAGAATTGAGAGCAAACAAAACAACTGCTGTATAATGCCCTCCGCTATCTCTGTTTAATTGGTCACATGACTAAAATGCGTCATCGTTTTCAAGTGTCCACACTGCGACGGGACAGCTCCGTTTTGAAATGTCTGTGTTTTCGAGAGCGTTTTCAAACGCTGCATTTTTCCTTGGGGAAAACGGCGTCTCAGTGTGGACGGGAGGCCGAAACGGAGAGAAAACGATGCGTTTTCAAATGAATGGTAAATGGCCTGTATTTGTATAGCGCTTTTACTAGTCCCGCCTAGGGACCCCAACGCACTTTACGCACCCAGTCATACACTGGTGGAAGCAGCTACAGTTGTAGCCACAGCTGGGGCAGACTGACAGAAGCGAGGCTGCCATATCGCGCCATCGGCCCTTCTGGCCAACACCAGTAGGCAACGGGTGAAGTGTCTTGCCCAAGGACACAATGAACGAGACTGCCCGAGCCGGGGCCCGAACCGGCAACCTTCCAATTACAAGGCAAACTCCCAACTCTTGAGCCACGGTCAATGATGAAAACACATTAGTGTGGACGTAGCCTCAGTCTGTTTTCTCCAGTCTCACCTGCCTGCCTCCCTGCCTTCACGGTCTGAAATCAAGGATCATTACTCCACTAGACTCACCCAGGCCTTGTTTCCTCGCTTCCCCCTTCCTGCATTACTCCACCTGCACTCAGTAAAAGGACCAGATGTTACAGTCCCTGATAGTGCATTGCTTTAAAAGGAGAAAATCTTGGGGGATGGTTGTTATGTGGAAAGGCAGCCCAGAAACTTTACCAGCAGAACACATTGTTGTGTGGATTTTCTTTTGCACTCAACTTTCTCAGCTAGACACCTGAGGACCTGGTTGTGTCTCCATGTGTATCTGCCCTGAGTAAGGCTAGTCCTACAACCAACCAAGATGTGCTTGGGTGTGGCTAGGACTGTACACAGAGGGCAGGATGGGTCCTTTCAAAACCACAGCTGCAGATTTATTGGGGTAGGTAGCACATTGTATGTCACTCGGATTATGAAACTTAGTCTATTAGACTCCATTCCCCAGATTTCTCTCCATGAGGTTTCTGAGGTTTCCTCTTTTCCACACTCTCCCAATTCATCCAGCGACCCTGCTTGGCCAGCGCTACAGCTCTCAAACAAGTGAGACTGTTCAGACTGCCACTGTGGATTTCCTCTGTCATTACTCACCATCATCCAGTCTTGCACCACTGCCAAGCTCTGCCAGCCACGGTTCATGTTCCATCCCCTGTAGTGTGAAATACCATAGTCCATGCTCATAGCATTTTGCTACCGTAGTTTATGTTCATAGCTTTAAGCTCCTAGTCAGAGGACTCATAGTTCATATAATAATAATAATGGATTAGATTTATATAGCGCTTTTCAAGGAACCCAAAGCGCTTTACAATACCACTATTCATGTGTTCATGTTGTAGCCACAGCTGCCCTGGGGCAGACTGACAGAAGCGAGGCTGCCATATCGCGCCATCGGCCCCTCTGGCCAACACCAGTAGGCGGTAGGGTAAAGTGTCTTGCCCAAGGACACAACGACCAGGACAGAGAGCCCAGGGATCGAACTGGCGACCTTCCGGTTACAGATGCGATTCCCAACCCCCTGAGCCACGGTCGCCCCATGCATTCCCATATCCATGCATTCCAGCCTTGTTCTTAGTTTTAGCTTTTGCCTCCTCTGTATTTACCTTGTGCATGTAAATAAAGTTCTGTTCACTTCACTTTGAGCCTCCGCTTGAATCTGCTCCTGGGTCCACTTCTTCTTTCTGGGTCATAAGCCGTAACAGTTATTTGAAAAAGCCATGCCACTGCTTCCCTCCTCTCTCACACAGCTCAATCCACATGTACTGTACATGGCACGTATGGGTCTTTCTGGAATGTGTAAGCAAACCTTGGAGCAGCTGGAGAACACTTCAGCTTACGTGGTTTATTGTTGGCATGGCTGTAAATCTTATACTTGCTACACTGAGGTCTGTAGTCATCAAGTGTTTTGAGTGCCTCAGCATATCAGAGACTGTCTACCCCCCTCCCAGAGCAAATTGGTCCATGAAGGATGCCATCACCATCGCCCTCCACAGAGCGCTGAGCCAAACAAACAAGCCAAACAAAGGCTTAGCACTGTAGGGCTTTGTTAGCATGTAGGACTCCAGAGGCAGCTGATGCACACTGGCAAGCAGAACATGACTCATGCAGTAGCTGAAACAAAGCCTCAAGTGTGGGAGGACTTTGGTGTGACCATGACTGGCAAACCATCATGCAGCTCTACAGGGAGTGCAGAATTATGAGGCAAGTTGTATTTTTGAGGAATAATTTTATTATTGAACAACAACCATGTTCTCAATGAACCCAAAAAACTCATTAATATCAAAGCTGAATGTTTTTGGAAGTAGTTTTTAGTTTGTTTTTAGTTTTAGCTATTTTAGGGGGATATCTGTGTGTGCAGGTGACTATTACTGTGCACAATTATTAGGCAACTTAACAAAAAACAAATATATACCCATTTCAATTATTTATTTTTACCCGTGAAACCAATATAACATCTCCACATTCACAAATATACATTTCTGACATTCAAAAACAAAACAAAAACAAATCAGCGACCAATATAGCCACCTTTCTTTGCAAGGACACTCAAAAGCCTGCCATCCATGGATTCTGTCAGTGTTTTGATCTGTTCACCATCAACATTGCGTGCAGCAGCAACCACAGCCTCCCAGACACTGTTCAGAGAGGTGTACTGTTTTCCCTCCTTGTAAATCTCACATTTGATGATGGACCACAGGTTCTCAATGGGGTTCAGATCAGGTGAACAAGGAGGCCATGTCATTAGTTTTTCTTCTTTTATACCCTTTCTTGCCAGCCACGCTGTGGAGTACTTGGACGCGTGTGATGGAGCATTGTCCTGCATGAAAATCATGTTTTTCTTGAAGGATGCAGACTTCTTCCTGTACCACTGCTTGAAGAAGGTGTCTTCCAGAAACTGGCAGTAGGACTGGGAGTTGAGCTTGACTCCATCCTCAACCCGAAAAGGCCCCACAAGCTCATCTTTGATGATACCAGCCCAAACCAGTACTCCACCTCCACCTTGCTGGCGTCTGAGTCGGACTGGAGCTCTCTGCCCTTTACCAATCCAGCCACGGGCCCATCCATCTGGCCCATCAAGACTCACTCTCATTTCATCAGTCCATAAAACCTTAGAAAAACCAGTCTTGAGATATTTCTTGGCCCAGTCTTGACGTTTCAGCTTGTGTGTCTTGTTCAGTGGTGGTCGTCTTTCAGCCTTTCTTACCTTGGCCATGTCTCTGAGTATTGCACACCTTGTGCTTTTGGGCACTCCAGTGATGTTGCAGCTCTGAAATATGGCCAAACTGGTGGCAAGTGGCATCTTGGCAGCTGCACGCTTGACTTTTCTCAGTTCATGGGCAGTTATTTTGCGCCTTGGTTTTTCCACACGCTTCTTGCGACCCTGTTGACTATTTTGAATGAAACGCTTGATTGTTCGATGATCACGCTTCAGAAGCTTTGCAATTTTGAGACTGCTGCATCCCTCTGCAAGATATCTCACTATTTTTGACTTTTCTGAGCCTGTCAAGTCCTTCTTTTGACCCATTTTGCCAAAGGAAAGGAAGTTGCCTAATAATTATGCACACCTGATATAGGGTGTTGATGTCATTAGACCACACCCCTTCTCATTACAGAGATGCACATCACCTAATATGCTTAACTGGTAGTAGGCTTTCGAGCCTATACAGCTTGGAGTAAGACAACATGCATGAAGAGGATGATGTGGACAAAATACTCATTTGCCTAATAATTCTGCACTCCCTGTATATATCATAGAGATGTATGCCTATATTGTATGCCTTCAATATCATTTGAAGACATATGTAAGGCATTGACTGGAATAAATCACAGGGTGTCGCTGTTGAGCTGCATATACATTGTAGATTTAAGCAATTTTGACCATTTGTCCTCTGCAGGGGAAAGCTGCTGTCACGGCCAGGCGGATCAGCTGCACGCTTATCAGCTCTCTCTCTCGCCGGGGTGGAACTCATTGTGGGTTCACGCCCTCGACAGATGAGACACCTGGGTCTCATTAAGACGATCAGCATTTAAACCAGGAGGCGACTGCTGTTCATCGCTGGATCGTTGTCTACCGCGCGTTAGTGAAGTCAAGCTACAGCAAGTCTAGTTAAGAGTATTTTCCTTTGTGCGTCGTTCTTAACCCTGTCTCCCTGTCTACAGAGCTTCCTGGATTTTCCCCCGTGTGATTCCCGTGTGGCAGTGTCGGAGTATAAGCCTGTGATCATGTGTGTGGATGATCTGAAGAACGCGTGCTTTCCCCCTGGACTTCCCTGGAGACCCCTTCTTCCCTCACTCAGCTGTATATAGCACCCCCTGCACCTTCTTGTATATACACCTGGTGAATTGTAAATAAATCCTTCTTGTGAGCATCAGAACCGGAGTCCTGCGCTTGAGTCCTCCTCCAAACCGTAACAGCTGCATCCCGCTGGGATGCCTTCTGCACAAGAAGCAGTCTGGGGGACGAGGAATAACTGGCCCATCACTAGGGGTAATGCCACTGAGGTAGCTAAACAGCTTCTTGTTGGCTGGAGCCCTGGGGTAAGCGAAGTTTTCCCTGAGTTCCTAAAGGCTTTAGATGTTGTAGGGCTATCTTGAATGACACATCTCTGCAACATTGCATGGAGATCTGGGGCAGTGCCTCTGGACTGGCAGACTGAGGTGGTGGTTCCCATCTTTAAGAAGGGAGAGAGGTGGATGTACACAAGAGGATCACACTCCTCAGTCTACCTGGGTAGGTAGGTCTATTCCACGGTACTGGTTGTTAAACTTCGGACACAGAGGAGCAATGGGGTTTCTGTCCTGGTCGTGGAACACTGGATCTGATCTTTATCCTCTCAAATATATTTGGTCGGTCAAACTCCCACACTCCCTCAATCTACATCTGTTTTGCATTAAACAGCATCCCTCGGAGTGCCCTATGGAGGGGTGCTTCAGAAGTGTGGAGTGTCTGGTGTCCCATTTCCGTTGGGTTTTGGATTTCACCAGGACTGCCCTTTCTCACTGATTATGTTCATCATTTTTGTGGACAGAATTACTGGGATTAGCCAGGTGGCAGCAAGCTCCTACTTTGGTGGCCTCAGAATTTTATCTGTGCTTTTTTGCAGATGATGTGATTTTCTTGGCTTCATCACGTGGTGGCCTCCAGCTCGCATTAGAGTAGTTAACAGCAGAGTGTTAAGTGGCAGGAATGAAAATCAGCACCTCCAAATCTATGGCCATGATTGTCAACCAGCAAAGGGTGGAGTGCCACCCTTGGTCAGAGAAGAGTTGTTACCACAAGTGGAGAAGTGGAGGTATCTCAGATTCTTGTTCACGAGTTAGGGGAGAGATTAAATAAAACCTTGATAGATGAAATGGTGGCCACAGCTGCAGTTATGCGGATATTGTACCAGTCCATTGGGGTGACGAGAGAGCTAAGTGTAAAAGTGAAGCTCTCAATTTACCATTCAATCCATGTCCCTACCTTCATCTATGGTCTTAAGCTATGGGTTGTGACTCAAAGAGTAAGCTGGAGGATGTGGCTAGAGAAAAGGGGGGTCTGGGTTTCTCGGCTTAGGCTGCTGCCCCCGCAACCCAGCCGTGAATAAGTGGAAGACAATGGATGGGTGGATGGACAATTGTATTATTATTTATATCCGTACAATATTTTTTGGTAATGATGTAATAATGCAGCTTGATTTTTATCTTAAGGTGTGAAGAAAACGTTTTAAGAAGAGCAAATAGAAGAAGAACCAGGACAGTTGTGTCCTCCATCACAGATCGTGTGCTGACTGTGGTGAGTTTAGGGGTTTACCTGCAGGTTCAAGGTCACTGCATTCGTAGAAGACTGTTCAAAGAAGTCCTACGATTAGTTAATGCTTCAATATTAAATATCTATCTATCTTAAAGATCAATCTGTCACTATTAATTAGCTATATAACACAGGCTTTTAAGGTGGCAGTAATTAGACTATTACTTAAAAAGTCATCCCCTGACCCAGCTGTCAGTCCAGCTTAATTTCCCATCCCATTCCTATTTTATTGTCTATAATAAATTCGTAAGTCCATTTGGGTCCTCTCTCCATTTTCCCACAGACCTGATGTGACAGAAAGACGGGACCTGTGCCGCTATAATGGACCCAGTGGACCTCAAACTATACAAGCAGGAGCAAGCAGCGGTTTCCCTTCTGGAGGGGAAGCTGAGGTAGAAACCGTTGCTCATACCCGAGTATAAGCACATCTTCAACAGGACTTGTCTGGCTCTGGGGTCCCTCAAAAGCTGCACTCCACCCCTGCAGCCCCACCTGCACCTGAGCCTCAGTAGTGGAAAGTGGGTGTCAGCCGGTGATCAGCTGATCACGGAGCCGGGTTTAAAAGAGAGACGTCACCCACCTGTTCGCCGCTCAGACATCGTTCTCTTCATGTCAGGAGCTCCGAAACCTTGCCGACGTCAGTCGCCGCCTGATTCAGCAACTGTGAGTGTTTTTCCTCTCGACTCTTTTTCTCATCCCGGCTCCGCTCGCTCTCCGTCTGTAACGCCAGTCCGAAGCCCCGCTTCGTGCACTGATCGTTACTAGAATAACTGCGTGTCTGTTCCAACCCACCGCTAGCCTTCGCCGCGTTTGGGTCTAGCCAGCACGCCACACGGGCACGCCGAATTACTGAGTGTAATCCGCCCAATCGTGACAGGATGTCTGAGCCCCATATAGACCCAGCGGAATTCGAACGGCTGAAAGCCGAAGTATTATATCTTCGCGGTGTGGTAGATCGGATGAGCACAAAGATGGAGTCTCTCACCGAAACTGTCCTCCAACTTTCCTCTTCCGTCACCTCGCTGCAACGTCAGCCAGCGCCGGTGAGCGCTGAGCCCCGGATCGGACTACCAGATAAGTGGAACGGAGTAGACGGCCGGCCTGATGGGTTGCTCGCCACCTTAGACATGCTGTTTGAATGTCAACCCACTAAATACGCCACCGCCCGTGCAAAAGTTGCAATGTTAACCTCTCTCTTGTCTGGCCAGGCTCAGGAATGGGCCGCGGCTCTCTACAACAATAAATCTGCAGCTTGCAATGACTATGCCCTGTTTATGGAGGAGTTAAAAAAGACTTTTGTTCCCCCGAGCAGTGAAGTGGAAGTGGAGTCACAGCTGCTTCATTTACGCCAGGGCAGTCGACCCGTCTGTCACTTTGCCTCTCAATTCCGTACCCTGGCCGCTAAGCTAAAGTGGGGAGATGCTTCTCTGCGCTCTATTTTTCTGGAGGGACTGGCTGATTACATCCGAGATGAGATGGCCGGCCGTGAGGCCCCAAAGACTCTGGATGAGGCCGTGGACCTCCCCCTGAAGATCGACCAACGAGTGATGTCGCTGCCACGCCACACCCCTCAGGCCTTCAAACCCTTCCAGCCTCAGAGGGCCATGTCTTCGCAGCCTCCTCGTTTCTCTGGAGGGGCTGCTGCTAGCCCAAGCAGTACATCCAGCGAGGAGCCCATGCAGCTGGGTGGGCTCCCCAAAGAGGAGAAAGCGAGACGCTGGCGTGAGGGTCTCTGCGCCTACTGTGGATCAGCTCAACACCGTCGTCCCCAGTGCCCATTACGTCCGGGAAACGACGACGCCAGGTAGACTGCGGGGGAGTCCCACCTGGCCCTTCACACTCCTCTGACCCCTCGCGTTTTCTGTTACCAGTATTATTTCACCTGAAACACCAACAGTTCTCATCTGAAGCCCTCCTGGACACCGGAGCCGCTGAGAACTTCATCGACCAAAAACTAGCATCCCGACTTCGCATTCCGTTAACTCCTGTTGATCGATTTCTCCCGGTGACCTCAGTAGATGGGCGACCCCTCCAACCCTACCCGATCCAGTTCCAGACCCAGCCGGTTTGCATGTCTATTGGGGATCACCAGGAGGAGATCCGGTTTCTAGTAGTCTCGGCCACGTCCTCTCCTCTCATCCTTGGATACCCCTGGTTCCGTCAACATGACCCCCACGTCTCCTGGTCTTCCTGCCAGATCCTGGATTGGGGTCCCCAGTGTCCACGCCGCTGCCTTCTCTCTCAGACCAAAGTCAGAAGAGGCTTCACCCCCGGAGCCCATTGATCTGGATAAGATCCCTCCGGCTTACCACGACCTATCTGAGGTCTTCAGTAAGAGGCGAGCCTCTACCCTACCTCTTCATCGCTCCTACGACATGGCCATTGAGCTCCTCCCGGGAGCGGTCCCTCCCCGTGGTCGCCTGTTCTCTCTGTCTCCCGCAGAGAATAAGGCCATGGAGGAGTACGTCGCTGAGGCTCTCCAACAGGGCTTTATTCGCCCTTCTACCTCTCCTGCTGCTGCTGGGTTCTTCTTTGTCAAGAAGAAGGATGGCGGGCTCCGCCCTTGCATAGATTATCGGGGCTTGAGCAAAGTCACCATTAAAAACTGCCACCCTCTTCCTCTGCTATCCACCGCACTCGATTCCCTCTCCCAGGCCTGCATCTTCACCAAACTGGACCTGCGCAGCGCCTACAATTTGGTGCGCGTCAGGGAAGGGGACGAATGGAAGACGGCCTTCATCACCCCTAACGGGCACTGGGAGCACCTGGTGATGCCCTTCGGCCTCTGCAACAGCCCTGCTGTCTTCCAACATCTGATCAACGATGTCTTGCGGGATATGCTAGGCCGGTGGGTGTTTGCTTATCTAGACGACATCTTGATCTACTCCCGCACCGAAGTGGACCATATTCGCCATGTGAGGGCCGTGCTGAGCAGGCTGCTTGAGTACCAGCTGTTCTGCAAACTGGAGAAGTGTGCTTTCCATCAGCGGTCCACCACCTTCCTAGGCTTCACCATCTCCTCCGGGGGCCTGACCATGGACCCGCAAAAGGTCCAAGCCGTGACCCAGTGGCCTCAGCCCTCCAGCCTTAAGCAGCTACAGAGCTTCCTGGGCTTTGCCAATTTCTATCGGTGCTTTATCCGTAATTTCAGCACCGTTGTCGCCCCACTGACATCCCTCACCAAACCAGCTAATCTGCCTAAACCCTTCTGCCTCTCCCCAGGTGCACAACAGGCATTCCGAGACCTTATCCACCGGTTCACTACGGCCCCCGTCCTGCTCCACCCTGATCCTGCCAGAGATTTCGTGGTGGAGGTGGATGCCTCTGATGTTGGTGCTGGCGCCGTCCTTTCTCAACACGGCCCGGATGGAAAACTGCACCCATGCTGCTATTTCTCAAGGAAATTCTCTCCCACGCAGCAACGCTACGGTGTCGGTGACCGAGAACTCCTGGCCATCAAGTGGGCCTTAGAAGAGTGGCGGCATTGGCTCCTGGGAGCGAAAGACCCTTTTCTGATCTGGACTGATCATCAGAACCTGATCCATATTCGTTCTGCCAAGCAGCTCAACCCAAGGCAGGCCCGTTGGGCCTTATTCTTTGAGCCTTACAATTTCCACCTCGCCTACCGCCCTGGTTCCAAGAACGCTAAGGCAGACGCTCTCTCCAGACAGTTCGCCCAGGACGGCCTCACGTCAGACCCGAGTCCTATCCTACCTTCTCGTTGCTTCGCTGCCCCCCTTCGGTGGCCCCTGGAGGACTCCATCCGGGATGCCCTGACCGCCGAACCGCCTCCGCCTGACACCCCTGCTGGGAGGCTCTATGTACCATCCCGGTGCCGTCAGGAGGCCTTGCTCTGGGCTCACTCCTCCCCACTCTCTGGTCACCCGGGGCCTGACAGGACCCTCCAACTCCTCCGTCGTGCCTTCTGGTGGCCCTCCATGACTCGGGACGTCCGTGAGTTCGTTTCCGCCTGTGACGCCTGTGCTCGGGCCAAGTCTACCTCTCAGCCTCCCGCTGGCGACCTTCGCCCTCTCCCTGTGCCGGGACGTCCCTGGTCCCATGTTGGCCTCGACTTCGTTACCGGCCTCCCATCCGTGGATGGTCTTGACACCATCCTCACCTTTGTAGACCGGTTTTCAAAGGCGGTGCACCTGGTCGCTCTGGCCGGCCTCCCTTCTGCTAAATGGACGGCCGAGCTCTTCTTGGACCATGTCGTCCGGCTTCACGGGTTCCCCAAGGACATAGTCTCGGACAGCGGGCCCCAGTTCACTGCCAGGTTCTGGAAAGCCTTTTGCCGCCTGATCGGTGCGTCTCCCAGCCTCTCGTCCGGCTATCACCCTCAGACTAACGGGCAGGTTGAACGGACCAATCAACAGCTGGGGCGCTTCTTGAGGTGCTTTGTCCCTGCCCAACCGTCGCTTTGGCCTCGTTACCTGTTGTGGGCTGAGCTGTCTCATAACCTTCACATCTCTTCTGCCACCGGTCTCTTGCCCTTTGAGGTCTGCCATGGTTTTCATCCTCCTATCTTCAGGCATCAGGAGGCGAAGGTCGACGTGCCTGCTGCTGAACGGATGGTCCGTCGCTGTCGTCAGGCCTGGATCAAGGCGCGAGCTGCCATTTCCCGAGCCAACGCTCTGTACACCAAGCAGCATCGTCGCCGCCACCGCCCGGGTCATCCTTTTCAGCCGGGGGATTGCGCCTGGCTCTCCACGAGGCACCTGCGGCTCCACACCGAGTCCAAGAAGCTCGCTCCCCGGTTCGTTGGCCCGTACAAGATCACTGCCCGGCTCAACCCCATGACTTATCGTCTCCGGCTTCCACCCGCCATGAAGGTCCATCCGGTTTTCCACGTCTCGCAGCTTAAACGGCGCGTTACTTCCCCGCTGGTGCCCCCCTCCCTGGCCCCGCCCCCGCCCAGGTTCGTCGATGGGGGCCCTGTCTACACTGTCCGGCGGATCTTGGACTCCCGTCCCCGGGGTCGCGGGGTCCAGTATTTGGTGGACTGGGCTGGCTACGGTCCTGAGGAGCGCTCCTGGGTGCCGTCCCGCTTCATCTTGGATCCCTCCCTCATCTCGGATTTTCGTCGCCGCCGTCCTGGACCGTCAGGTACCGGTCTTCGGGGGGGGGTGTCCTGTCAGCCGGTGATCAGCTGATCACGGGGCCGGGTTTAAAAGAGAGACGTCACCCACCTGTTCGCCGCTCAGACATCGTTCTCTTCATGTCAGGAGCTCCGAAACCTTGCCGACGTCAGTCGCCGCCTGATTCAGCAACTGTGAGTGTTTTTCCTCTCGACTCTTTTTCTCATCCCGGCTCCGCTCGCTCTCCGTCTGTAACGCCAGTCCGAAGTCCCGCTTCGTGCACTGATCGTTACTAGAATAACTGCGTGTCTGTTCCAACCCACCGCTAGCCTTCGCCGCGTTTGGGTCTAGCCAGCACGCCACACGGGCACGCCGAATTACTGTGTGTAATCCACCCAATCGTGACAGTGGGTGTCGCTCGCCAGTCTTTGGCTGCCCCACTGCCTCCTCATCAACAAGGTCTTTCACCTTGACATGGCTCAGCAACTCTGCCTCCTGTCTTGGCATAACGGATGCTCCATAACTCAGCATCTCTTCTCTCTCCGCGAGGCTCCTGCTGTCACTGCTGCTTTTCTCGTGCGGAGCAGTACCCGGTGGTGAGTGAGACAGACTTTTTTCCTCTCTATCACCATAGGTCAAAGGCTCCTGTTCGCGCTGCTAAATAGTTAATGACTGTTTATGAACAACCTAAAGAACTGTTTTGCCCTCTGAGAGTATCACCAAGGACATTTACATCTTCAATCACTTCTCTCTTCCTGTGAACATGCCAGAACCTTTCTCTCCACCTCAGCTCCTGCATGACTGCTGGGCATGCTGCCGCCATCCAGAACTGTTTCGTGTCTGCCGCTAGCCCCGCTGTCGCCCTCCTGAACTGTTTCATCTCTATATATCATAGAGATGTATGCCTATATTGTATGCCTTCAATATCACTTGAAGACATATGTAAGGCAGTGACTGGAATAAGTCACAGGGTGTCGCTGTTGAGCTGCATCCTCTGCAGGACACCGTAGTTCAGGTTTCTCATTTGCGCCGGTGCCATCTTGGTTCGGTGTTTACTGTGGTTTGCAAAGGTAAGCACTGCCAGTGGCATACCACATTGGTTTTGTAGTGTTCTACTGTGTAAAATAGCATTTTTTTTAAATTAAACTAAGCATATAATGTGTTTATTAAGAGGTTCATGCACTTTCCGATTAGAGTGTGAGGAGTTTGTGTTTATGTTTCGTTTGGAAATATCTGCCGCAATTTTGGGCTACATTTCTGCTTGTTAGCAGTGCACCTGCAAAGTAATGCAAGAAGGAGCACAGCTACTATTTGCTAGTTGTCCTGCTATGTTAATTTACCTGAACCCAAGGAAAGTTGTAAAGGTGCCTTCATTACATGAATACTTTTATGTAATGTGTTTTTTGTTGTTGTTGTTGTTGTTGGCTTTTGCTATGTGTTAATACTCACTGAGTGTTTACTGTGGTTTGCAAAGGGCCAGCAGCAGAGTTGGACTGGTTGAATGAATTTATTAACCCTTTAAGACCTACCATAGAACCAAGTCCGCCAGAGCTTATATTATATTTTTACAGGCTGTGGAGCCATTTTTGGGAGCATTTCAAGTTGCTATACATCAATACAACCATTATAGCCCAGATTTTAATAATATGTATTCATTAAGTGCATAGTAATTACATAAATTGCAAAAAAGTGCAATAAACTACAAAAAAATTGAAAATCGTTTTTGCTTTTTTAACATATATTTCTACTTGGAGAAATTTAAGAGGCTTATCCCTCAAAACTGTAAATACAAAAAAGTTGCACAAAATAGTTTCCCACCACAGGAAATTTATTTTGAGTTTCTTCATAGTTTTATTTTTGAAATACACCAATTTTTATATACTGCAGGAAAAACGAAAATAAATATTATAATGCAAATTTGCAAAAAAGCAGCATATGCATCAAAATAAACTATTTCCAGCAGTGCAATATGAGTCCTAAGCATCCCAGAAACGACACAGAAAGTCATAAAGTCAAAGGTAACTTTTAAAAAGACCAGTATAGGCCCTGCGGCCCTGTTGGTAAAAAAGACTACATTTCCGCGAAAATGACGTCACTTCCGGTTTTGGGCAGGTAATGGCGGAAATGCAAAAGTTCGCGCTGATGTCTATTCCAACGTAGGAAGTGTTATGAACAGCTGATCGGATCGGCAAAGCGTGTTTCTGGAATATTATGTTTTTGTTGCTGCAAGCGCTTTTTATGCAGTTTTTGCAAAGCTTTATGTGGAAGGAAACCGTGACCTAGGACAAGCTGATGGCATAAGATGTAAGTACAACTCCTCCGGTTTCATATGCAAAAAAAATTTTTGCGCTAGCTTACGTGGTTGCAGTGCTACCGGGATTTAAAAATAGTTACGCAAAACAGAGCGTGTCCGCTCCGATCGGCTCTAAAGGGTTAATCTAGGCTGGGCTACTGTAATTCATTATTATCTGGCTGTCCAAAGAACTCCCTGAAAAGCCTTCAGTTGATCCAAAACGCAGCCGTGAGAGTACTGACAGGGACTAGAAAAAGACAGCATTTTTCCACATTGGTAAATCTAGAATCAAATGGGTAAATCCTTCTATTCACATAAAATGTCTTGATTTCACTATTTATGTGCTTATAGATACACCACTCTTTAGTTCTCAGAATCAGAATCAGAGAGACTTTATTTATCTCCAAGGGGCAATTAAGATACAACAGAGCAGCATGATGTTAAAGATAAGGACAACAAGAACAGGCAATAAGAGTGAGATAATAAATACACAGATAATCCAGTATATACAGTTTTAAAATTAAAGTGACTGAATAAGTGAATAAGTAACTGTAAGTGAATAAAGTGAATAAAGTGTCAGCAGTTTAAAAAAAGAGTATAGAGTAGTTTATGTTTATGGATGTGGGAAATGGTCTGGAGTTAAAAAGCAGAGTGGCTTTGGCGATAAAGGTGGCTCTCCTCCTCTCGGTCCTGCATTTCCTGCAGGACTGAGCATTGACCGATGTTCAGGCCGATGATTTTAGAGCACACTGATGCAGTGTGCTGCAGTCTGTTCCTGTATGAAGGCTGAGGGAGTGGAACCAGCAGGTGATAGGAGGTCATGATGCTTTCCAGGAAGGCGTAGTAAAAAGTCATCATGATGGGTGTGCTGACTCCAAAGCAGTTGAGTTATAAGGAGGTGTAGCCGTTGATGGCACCTCCTGAGAATCTCCTCTGTGTTGGCAGAGAATTTCAGGAGGTTGTCAAAGATGGTTCCCAGGTATTTGTACTCCTCAACTACCTCCACTGGCTTCCCGTGGATGGTGGTGGTGACTGAAGCAGCCAGATCCCTCTGCCTACTGGAGAAGGTCACCACCATCTCTTTGGTTTTCCTCATGTTCAGTTCATGTTTGGAGCTGTCACACCACTCTACAAACTTCTGCAGAGCGGGCCCGTGGTGTTGTGAGGGGCCTGACAGCAGTGACAGGAGAACTGTGTCGTCAGCATATTTCACCAGGTGACAGTTGGGCTGTGTGGATCTGCAGTCATCGGTGTAGAGGATGAAGAGCAGGGGGGAGAGCATACAGCCCTGGGGGGAGCCAGTGGAGGTGGATCGGAGACCGGAAAGAGAGTTGTTCACCCGGAGTGAACAGAAGTCTGGCAGAGCAGTCAGGGAGCTCCAGATGTTTGTGGATGGAGTCCAAGATGAAGATTTTTGCATCATCGACACCTCTGCGTGCACGGTAAGCAAACTGGAGTGGGTCCATCAGGGGGTCAGTTGCTCTTACGATGTGCTGTTTTATGGTCTTCTCCATGGCCTTCATCACCAGGGAGGTGAGGGCCACGGGACGAAGATCATTCAGAGACTTTGTGTTGTTTCTTTTGGGGATGAGGATGACTGTGGAGTGTTTCCACAGCTGGGGGACGGTGTGACTGTCGACTGAGGGTTGAAATAGAGTCTGGAACACACTTCCTAGGTGCCCTGCACAGTGGCTCAGAGCTCGACTGCTGATGTTGTCAGGGCAGGGTGAGCTCCTCTCCCTGGTCCTCCTGAGGGCTCTCACTATGTCCTCAGTCCTGAAGGTGAGTGCAGAGCTGCCAGGTTTGAGTGAGGATCTGGACTCTTCAAGCTGGGGGATATTGTCCATCTCAAACCTGGTGTAGAAAGCGTTGAGGTCATCAGGGAGGGAGGAGGGGTTGCTCCACCTGGATGGTTCTGGGGGTGGTGACCACAGTATCCACAGAGACCATGGTTTTGAGGCCCTGCCAGGCTGAGCAGAGGTCCCATGTGGTGAATTTTTTTTTCAACAGTGTTTTTGTACTCCATGACTTGTTCGTTGATGTCATCAGAGGTAGAAAGAAGGCTGTCCCAGTCAGTGGCTTCGAAACATCCTTGTAGGATGAGGATACTTTCCGCTGTCCACTGCTTGATGTTTTTGGTGACCTTTTTAATCCTCTTGATGACTGGGGTGTAAGCAGGGCCAGCAGGATGGTGTGGTGGTCTGCTGAGCCGAGAGGGCAGAGGAGTGGGGCTTTAAATGCATCTGGTACAGAGCCGTAGCATTTATCCAGAGTCTTCCCCTGATGTGTGCTGCATGTAGCATACTGTTGGTATCCTTTAAGCGACTTGTCAGGGGAACAGTGGTTGAAATCACCCAGGATGAACTTGGGAGAGTCCGGTGATAACTGCTCCAGTTTGTACATATCCATGTGTTAGACTGGCCCAGTCAAAGTCCAGATCTAAATCCAATCCAGAATCTGTGGCAAGATCTGACAACTGCTGTTCACAAACGCTGCCCATCTAATCTGACTGAGCTGGAGCTGTTTTGCAAAGAAGAATGGGCAAAGATTTCAGTCTGTAGATGTGCAAAGCTGGTAGAGACAGACCCTAAAAGACTGGCAGCTGTAATTGCAGCAAAAGGTGGTTCTACAAAGTATTGACTCAGGGGGCTGAATAATTACGCACACCCCACTTTGCAGTTATTTATTTGTAAAAAATGTTTGGAATCATGTATGATTTTCGTTCCATTTCTCACGTGTGCACCACTTTGTGTTGGTCTTTCACATGGAATTCCAATAAAACTGATTCATGTTTGTGGCTGTAATGTGACAAAATGTGGAAAAGTTCAAGGGGGCTGAATACTTTTGCAAGCCACTGTATATAGTCAGTCTCAGCTGACTGTCAGTTCACCTTAACTTAGTCTAGCCCAGGTGTCGGCAACCTGTGGCTCTGGAGCCGCATGCGGCTCTGCGGCTCTGGGTGGTTTGGGAAAATAAATTAGAAGTATTTAGCTGAAGTGTATTTTATTCGTGTTTAGTTCTTTTTTTACCTTGTAGTTCTAAATTGGAAGATTATTGTGATTTTGAAATATAAAAATAAAATTATATCTTATTATTTTTTCATCGTCAAAATAAGCGTCACACTCGCGGAAGCCGGTGTAGGCCTACCCGTCGAAACGCTGTGCATTTATCGAGACTTTCGACCCCAGGTAGGCCAGTTATGGATCTTCGGATCCACATTATGTCAGCAGCTGTTCTCCACCGTGAACTATGTTAAAGACAAACACCGCTCACGCCTCACAGATGACAGCTTACAGTCCTGCGTAAAGATGAAAGTGACTTCATACAGCCCCGATCTGCAGACGCTGTGCGCAGAGGTTCAGGAGCAGAAGCCCCATTGTAAACATATCACGGCAGACCCGACGATGTTTCCACGAACACGCTTTTCAGCATCTCTTTATTGACCACTTTTCACACACGGCTGCTATACGCACACAGCCGGCTGTAGCTTTGCAGCTCACAGCCCGACACACACCAACACAACCAAGGTGCGTCCACCTCCCCTTCAGCGGTGCTGCAGACCACGCCCCGCCACACACATTAATCAGGTAAAATACATATTTAGGCAGAATTTTGCAAATATCTATTTTTTAGCAGCATAGTGCTTTTTTTCCAATTATTTTTTAAAAGTCAGGTCAAGGCTCCAAAAGCCCAAAGGCGATATGAGGATGGCTCACAACAGTTTTTGTTTGCTGGATCATTTTAGTTCAGCTGGGTGTCTTTGCTTTTGTTATATTTCTTTAAGAGTTCAAAATGTGTTAATTACATAAATAAAATGTCATTTTCTCTGCAACTTCATGGATTTAAGCAACACACCTTAGTTCCTCTGTGGATTCTTTTAAAAAGCAGTTAAAAATATTCTGTTCAAACAAGCCTTTTGTTGATCTTCGTATTTTATGTTCTTTACATTATTTATATTTGATCCTTTACATTGTGTATAATGTCTATTGATTGTATTGTTTATTTTAATATTTGTGTACAGCGCTTTGTGACTGCCTGTCTGTGAAAAGCGCTTAATAACTAAACTTTACTTACTTACTTTAGTTGTTCACACAAAGTATAAAGGTAAAAAAAAAAACAATATATACAGTGTTAACTTCATTTTAGATTTCAAAAAGTATTTGCGGCTCCCAGTGTTTTCTTTTGCATGGAAACCGGGTCCAAGTGGCTCTTTGGGTGTTAAAGGTTGCAGACCCCTGGTCTAGCCAGTACCACTAGCTTAAGATGGGAAATCTAAAACTCAACACAGATAGCTAAGAATCACATAAAGCTCAGAACCCTCCTGATTAACTCATTTACACAGCTAAATGTCTCTACATAAGAAAGATATTCTCAACAAATCATTACATAGTCCTGAAACAAACAAAAGAAAACATTCCTATTGAAAAAACCCTTCTCTTAGTTTAGCCTGGTGATGTCAGACATGACATCGTCAGCACTTTAAAAGTCAGGAAATGCTGGGCAGGCCCTTTCCAACACCTGATCTACATGGAGACTCAGAACAAAGAAACAATGGTAAGAATGAACAAATAAGTTAAATGTGCAACATAATGAAAAAATAAAATAACTTGTGGCTATTTGAGGATTTCACAGCATGAAACCCAGAGGATTTAGCCTATTGTTCCCAACTCACTGTAGATCACAAATAAAATTTCCTAGTTTTGCTCACTGCCATTGTATCAGAACTTAGATGAATTTTTGGGAACTTTGTAAGAAGGTTTGCCTCCTCAAAATGGATTACATCCTGCATGGGAGAAGAATTAATCTATGACCAGGGTGTTCTCCACTTCCACAAAAATAAGCAAGCAAAACTGGTAGTGGATAAATAGCAACAGTTTAGATTTGATTATCTTAAGCTTTTAGTTTTTTCCTACATTTTTTAAGAATTTGATTCTGTGATTATTTATTACTGACTGAGCTGTTTGTATGGGTATTAACATCCCCTCTTTTGAAGTTCTTATAGGTTACATTAACCTTTAAAATAAACAGATTCCTACTTTCCAGGCCACTAAAGTAAATCCTAGCAAATTTCCAAGTGCTATAGATCATTAAGGAATTAATGAATGTGGCTGTTGACTGTTGACTGTAAGCAAGCTTATTTATTTATTTAGCACTTTTCACAGATAAGGTACCTCACAGAGAGGTAATATCTTAGAAATGACCACATATCATGTTTCTATTTTCTGCCTTTTTACCCTACTGTTACCTTGTTATTACCAAGTTGTAATAGAAAGTGTTACCAAAGACTGTTACAGTAAACCACAAAAGAAGCAGTAAAAGCACGAATAATCATCTGAAGTTCCACCTTAGATCATCAAAACTATCCAGAACAAGTTGTTTCTGGTGGTTCGCAAAACGACCTTAACTGTCAAATATGACGCCCAAATTTCTGAGACTTTATTGAACAGAAGAGTCTAAGAAGCTGATTAATATGGCCAAGAGCAATAATCAAACTTTCTGTTTTATTTGTATCTAACTGGAGGAGGATGTCATTTAACCCTTGCTTGATTTCTGTCAGACAATTAATAAACTAGGCTTTGAAAGAATAGTATAACAGTATAACTGACAGTCATCAACGTCTGATAAGCACTTGCTAGTATTCAACATTGCCTCAAATTGTTTTTGCACTTCTTTCAGCTGGTTTACCTGTCACTGAAGTGGCAGCCAGTAGCCATTATTACAGAGCAGCCAAAGATGAGCAGTAAGGGGAAGAAGATGCAAATGGAGAAAGCACAGAGATTGTAGACCAGCATGTCTGAGGAGCTGCTCTCCCAGAACACAGTACAGAGAGTCTCAGCAGGATCGTACCTGGAAATCAAAGACGGTAAGACTGACATGGATATAAGAACAGAGAACTGCAAAGCACATGTGAAGGCTTTCAGTTAGCTACATACCTGATCCAAGCATAGACAACAGGAATGCTCCCAAAAACTACCCCTGTAACCCAAGAAGCCAAACATGCTGTCACCATGACAACAAAGATGGCGCCATCTATCGAATTGATGCCAGTTGATCTCTGCACACATAGGACTGCTGTAAGATAAATAAAGTATATCTTAATTTACCTTAAAATGTTGTTACAATGGCCCAAACATGAAAAACAACCTAGATTCATGAAATAAAACAATACAAAGTCATTCTTATTGTGTTTTAAATGTTTTGCTAGCTCTGGTTTATTTGTATTAAAGCTTGTGTAAATTCAGAACTGTTTTAGCTTCACGAGTTTCAGAATATTCTGCCAGATTATGTTTCCCAAACCAAAAGATTGACTAATTGACCTAATTAAGTATCCTGACAAAAGGCTGTATAGGGCCAACTGGCCGTCATGGTGTGATGTGGTGTGTGGCAGGAGCTTCAATTAGCAAGGCCTGTACGAAATGTGCAGGGTGTGTCAGAGATTGAAAGGGCAGGAGGGCGCTGGAGAGGAAGGTCTGGGAGCAGAGTCAGTGAGACTTGAGTGTGGGCTGGTAAAGTCTGGAGCTTGAGCTAAAAGCTGGAGCAATGCACCACAGCCTGTTGGATCCCTGTGTTGTGTCAAGTCAATATACACTGTGAGATCGGCATACGTGTAGCACAAACACAGCTGACGCTGTTAGTGATGCTGTTCCTTTCTCTTCAAAATCACAAGGGTCCAATGAGTAATAATAATAATAATAATGGATTGGATTTATATAGCGCTTTTCAAGGCACCCAAAGCGCTTTACAATGCCACTATTCATTCACTCTCACATTCATACACTGGTGGAGGCAAGCTACAGTTGTAGCCACAGCTGCCCTGGGGCAGACTGACAGAAGCAAGGCTGCCATATCGCGCCATCGGCCCCTCTGGCCAACACCAGTAGGCAAGTAGGGTAAAGTGTCTTGCCCAAGGACACAACGACCAGGACAGCGAGCCCAGGGATCGAACCGGCGACCTTCCGGTTACAGATGCGATTCCCAACCCCCTGAGCCACGGTCGCCCATAGTGCAAGTCAGCTACTGGTAAGGACATAATAGAATGGGGGGCACATAGACCAATCACTGTATTGGACCAGGACTATAAAATGTATACTACCATTTGGCAAAAAGACTGGAAGTGATGTATTTTTTAATCAATGACCAGTCTGGAATCACCCAGTATAGGAAGACTCGTGATAATATAGGAAGAGCTTTTCATCCCACTGAATGTGTAAACAGAGAAGAAGTGGGGGCTACTTTTGAGTCTGGCTGTAGAAAAGCAGCATTTGATTCAGTTGGATGGGAATTTCTTTATAAAGTTATGGAAAAGTTTGGTTTTCACAAGACATTCACACACAATATAGCAAGCTTGCATGTTCGTTTGTGTATGTTTTGTTTTGTTTTTTTGTTTGTTTGCTTTTCATGTGTGTGTGGTTACAGGTTGGTGACCTGTTTTATTTTACTTCTGCTCTGTCATTTTATTTTTTACCTTTTCTTCTTGTTTCTCTTTAAAAAACCTCATTTAGATTTATTTATTATTATTACTACCTACAAATAGGTACTGTGTATTGATTTCAAAGGACAAACATTATTTTTTATTAAATTAAATTTTTTTTTTTTATTGATTTCTTTTACTGGTTTAGTCTTAAAAGGGTAGACATTTGTACATAGCACTGAATGAAATAAAGCATGAAATAAAACTCAGTAAAAGTTTTCAGTTAAGTAGTTGTCTGGTTCAGTTATTTACCTCATAACATTTGAATGGAACATCTACCTTACATTAAACTCAGTGCCCATTATGTTTAGCCAAGCTCCATTTTCAAGGGTTTAAACACAGAACAGAGCCCTGTTGTCCAATGTGTATGAAGCTGTGTAGTACCTATACTCCCTATAGATGAGCTGACAAACACAAACTTTAGCAGGGTGACCACCTCACACCACGGGGACTTTTGACCTCCTGTGAGTATGGTCAGCATGGAGGACGAGATGAGGAGGAAGCAGGAGCCTTGACAACACAGTTCATTATCAGAAATGAGTTAGTTATCATGACACTGAGAAACCAACAAACAAAGAAAAGTATAAAAATGATAATAAATATTATTATTATTATTAATTAATCAGTAGTATTATTTATTTTTATTTAGAACACCCTTTAAAAACGCCCAAAGCCAGCATACAATAAATGAACAAATGAAATAATGGATAGCCATTGGTGTTGGTGCATTTTACCTAAGTCTGAGAGGGTTAGACTCATAAAAGGAAACCAGCAACGACAGCAGAACTTTCCTCGGCACTTAGAATCAATGACACAAGAGGAGGAGTGAACATACAGTCATCTTTAAAAAAGTGTTTACCAAATTAGAAGTTTATTAAAGAAAAACACATTGGTTGACATGTAAGTTAAACCAGTTGTTTTGATGCATAAACCACCTTGATTTTATGTCAATATTTTTAAACAAGCTGTGGACATGGACATTTATTCAGCTGACAAACACCCTGATTGTGCAGATAAAAGGATTATGCTGCCTCTTCATTTGTACATTGAAATGTTTTTTTAGTCCCATTGCCACAGGTGCATAAAAGTAAGGGCCTAGCTCACTGAATTGAACTGAAGAGTTACAACTCTACAGACCTTAGTTAGCATGTTAAATGTAAAAGTTAATGACAGTTCTATTAGAAAAAGACAGAACTAGTATGACTTGTTTGTCAGAAGAAAGCCTCTTCTCTTTAAAAGAGCATGGCAGCAGGTATTAGCTTTGCACAGTTTCATCTTAACAAACCTCAAGATTTCTGGAACAGGAAAACATTTCTTGTTGATTAAGAACTTAATTTAAAATATTTAAGTTAAAATCTGCTAATAATAGACAAGGTTTTACTAGTAGAAGGGTGTTTTCATAATGAGGCATTGCTTTTGATATAATAACACAATTGAATAACAATTAAACCACTGGTAATTGTCAGTTAATGGTAAATATTGATTTCTATAAGAATAACATTGATAAAACTTCCTCTAGTGGTTCGGTTTTCTACACACAAAGATATCTAAGATGAAACATCAGTGTGAGGAACAATCAAACCTCCTTACCAGAACTTTGACAAGCAGAGCTAAACTGTTTCCCATAACACCCATGGTCATCTCCAAGCCCAACACAGTCACCAGAACCCACTTTTCTGGATTTGACCATGGAGAGTCAATGAATGCAGTCCCATTAAGCAACCCAGTCACTGTCACACAAGAAATACACAATACAGCAGAGTTTGTT
Organism: Simochromis diagramma; assembly: GCF_900408965.1. Taxonomy (NCBI): domain Eukaryota; kingdom Metazoa; phylum Chordata; class Actinopteri; order Cichliformes; family Cichlidae; genus Simochromis; species Simochromis diagramma. The sequence continues at coordinate 63,220 of NW_024387304.1, read as the reverse complement.
ATAACATTCCTGCTTTTGCAGGAAAAAGTCAAGTTTACCTTTTGTTTTCTTTTGTTTTCTTTTGTTTTCTTTTGTGGTTGTTTTGTCTCAAGCAAGCAACTGGTTACCTTTATGGCAATAATGGACCAATTATTATAGTTATATATTGATAATTATAATAATTGAATTAATTATAATTGTTATAGTTACATTTACTATTATTACTTTGAAAAGGAAGGTTTAGATTTAACTTAGAAAGTAAATGTTTTGAAAGTATATTTTTCTAATATATAACGTTTATATTTAAGGGTTTATATCAAAACTCTTTCAAATTTTGACAGCAAATAGGCTGCACTTACTTGTATGATGAGACCTGTGTCCACAGCCTTCAACACTGGTTACTGGGTAGTTTGTATTAAGTCAGCACTAGAGCTCAGATAAAAGTGTCATCAAAACAATTTTCAATTAAAATCCACATGCTTCATTAAGCTCATAGAGAATGGCTCTGATGCACTTTCTGTGTGTGCTTTAAATGATCTTCTACGAACACTAATATTACTACTAGTTAACACCATCATCACATAAGTGAAAACAACACAATGGTAAAATGTTATGCCATAAAATAAATGTGGAATTTTTCCAAATGAACAGGGAATAAACATCACTGTAATAGCAAATGCAGACACTATATTCCCAAAAGTATTCACTCACCCATCCAAATCATTCATTTCAGGTGTTCCAGTCACTTCCATGTTGTTTAAAATCAAGCATGCAGACTGCTTCTGCACAAACATTGTGTAGAAGTGAATTCCAGCATGGCACTGTGATAGGAGGACACTTTTGAAACAAGTCCAGTCATAAAGTTTTCCCACTACTAAATATTCCACAGTCAAATGTTAGTGGTATTAAAACAGCGTAGAAACAAATGGGAAGAGCAACTCAACGATGACGTTTTGAGCCATGTAAAATCAAAGAGTTCGGTCAGCAGGTGCTAAGGTGCATAGTGTGCAGAGGTCTTTCTTTCTGCAGAGTCAAACGGTACAGACCCCCAAACTTCATGTGGCCTTCACATTAACTCAAGAATAGTGCGTAGAGACATTCATGGAATGAGTTTCTAAGGCCGAGCAGCTGCATCCAATTCTCACATCACCAAACACAATGCAAAGCATTGCCAATGGATTTGATAACCGTGGAGACGTGCTCTCTGGAGTGCTGGCTCACAGGTGTCTGTCTGGCAAGCTGACGAACAAGTCTGGGTATGATGGTTGCCAAGAGAATGGCACTTATTGTGCCAAGTATAACGTCTGGTGAATTATGGTGTGAGGTTGTTTCAAGAGTTGGGCTCTGTCCCTTGGTTCCATGAAAAGAACATTTCATGATTTAGCATGCAAAGACATGCTTCCAACTTTGTGGCAAGATTTTGGTCACCACCCTCACAGTGATATGTGACGACTCTGTGCCAGGGTCTTTGTGTAGCCCAATTATCTGCAGATGTTTCATCTGTGGTGAAATGACTATAGCCAACTAAGCTTGTAGAAGATGAAGATGTTTGTGGGGATGGCCCCTAACTGTGCATATTCCTGATCCTAACCCGGTAGAACAGCTTTGGGATGAACTTCTGTGAGCAGACCTCATCCAATACCAGTATGTGATCTCACAAACGCTGATCTGGAAGAATGGTAAAAAAAAATCCCATAAACATACTCCTCAACTCAAACCTTCCCACAAGAGTTGAAGCTGTTATAGGGAATGTCGACATCATATTAAACCCTATTAATTATTAATGGGATTGCACTAAAGTTCATGTGCTTGTGGAGGCAGATGAGAAAATACTTTATGGAATACGTAACAATGATCCTTGAAAATAAATCTTATATCACTGCAAAGCCTGTTTATTTTCCCTTAAATGGTGCAGCATTTGTAAACTTGGCCTTCAGTCTGGACATGGTAATGCACTATAGCTGGGTCCATGCTCACTGTGCTGCTAATCAGGCACCTGATGTGGGCTGGCATAAGCCTCCTTGGTGCCAGGAGAAAAATTGACTGACTGCCTGCAGTTAGATGAGCTGAGCTCAGCGGTAACGCAAGGTCGTCGACTCTGTGGAGGAGGAAACGGCTTTCATGGGAGACTCCAGCAATTCAATCCACAGAAGATTTTACACTAGAACAACTTGTGACAACACTGATCAAAATCGTTGGTCACATGGATGCAGTGTTCACATTGCCATACTTTGTGATGATTAGGGACAATTTGCAACGATTTTATGTGCACGGCGCTCGAAAATCTGTCAAATGTTTCAGTACGACTTTGCTAAGCTATGAAGCCGCACCGCTTGATGGATTGTGGGAGCATTACGGCTATCGTAGGCGGAGCCTCGCGGAGTGATACGTACTGTGCTTCAACATAGTATTACCGTATTGTGTGTGTATGACCTCTTTTTAAGTTTTGTGGATATTATACATGGTTACGCTGAGGATATGTCGGCCAGTTTCCACTGGAAATGCCTTTTGGTTAAACTGTCAGCAAGAATTTGCACTGTTACATTTTTATATAACTTTAATGCACATAAAAAACAGCTGCTTGTTTAAGTGAAAATACATTGATGGGTTTTTGCACTAATAAAGTTGAGGAGTTGTAAAGTGTTTTGTCTCGTGTCAATTATATCCTCAGTTATATCGTTATCACACATTTTCAAATGTATATCGTGATAAATATTTTTGATTTTATCGCCCTGCTCTAGAGACAACTGTTTATAAAATTTATAGTCATACTCAAAAGGTCTCATCAAGTCCATATTCGATTTATGCTGTTATCAGTGTTTGAATGATAGCATGGCTGTGGTGTCATATCAGTGTATGCTCTCGGTGTTTGCTGATATCAAACGGTGGTATGAGGACCACTGTAGGTAATCTTTGTAGTGATACTCAGAAGGTTTATCTTATAAAGTCCTTCTTTTGTTTTATTTAGACCTGGTTTAATTCTGGTATAGAACCAGTTGAATATTTGTATATAATCCCTGCAGCTGACTCTATAACAGGGGTCACCAGCCTTTTTAAAACTGAGAGCTAGATCTGTGAACAGTCTGGTTCATCTTTAGTTATATGATAATAACAATTCTATCTTGATATGCTGTCTTATCACAGGTTCATTTTCAAAACAGGCCTGGGTCGTGTAGCAGCCAACAACTCCACAGAGGCTGTCCTGGTGAGGGAGATGGCACACTTCTCGGCGGAGGGAGCAGCGTCTTGGCAGCCAAAAAAGCAGCCCATTTGAAGTCCCAGCGACTTCCCCACAACAGCTCTGAGCCACCCACAAACCTCTAAAGAGCGTTCCTGCCTTTTTAAAAAAATTCTTAATAAATGGAGCTTGCCTCCAAAATAACCTAACCTCTCTTTATTCTCTTAAATAACTGGCCTTCACTATGTTCCTAAGTAGTAGTATATTTTTTCATTAGTATAATATGAAATCAATTCTACATGTCAAGTTGTGTGCCAGTATTTGCTGTGTAGTAGAACTGAGACATTAGTCATTACAAAAATGTATTTGAAATAATATTAAACTTCTCAAACATTAAACATAAATATATCAAATATAACTATTTACAGAGAGACAGGAATAAGAATGGGGGAAGAATGATTTTAAATTTAAACATTTTAAAGACAAAGCCCAGCTTTAAACCCAGCTGTATTCATTCAAGAAGTCAGATGACACAAACTAGTTAAAATAAATATATGTATTAAAGAGATAAAGAGTTGAATAATTTCCTGCTGCTCTCCTATGGAACCAGCTGCTGGGGACTTGGACACCACTATTTTGACACTGGTGTTTAATTATGTAATTAATTATTAAATAATTAGACAAATAATAATTCATTAATTACTAATAATTGTGTAATGATTAATCTTCGGCCCTCTCTATCAGAGTGTGTCCTGTCTCCCTCTGCTCTCTTTCCCCCCCCCACCCGGCCACAGCAGCTGGCTGCCCCTCCCTGAGCCTGGCTCTGCAGGAGGTTTCTTCCTGGGTCCATTTCCACCCTGGCAGTCAGCCGACTGACTATATTTATTTATTGCTAATGCTCATATTCTCAGGGTGTTCCCTCCTGCTCACTCCAGGTATACACATTACTTTTGCTTTCTTCTCACGTGTCGCTCTGTTTTCATCGTTCCAGGTCGTCTGTCTTCTCCCCCTGCACTTTCCTCCTCTGAATCAGCGCTTCGGTGTAACTGGAGACTCAAGCTTTGACTTGTGACCCAGTACTTCCTGCCATCCTGCAAGAGAGGGATATCCCTGGAAGCTGCCACACTGACTGTCTACAAAGAAATTTTCCAGATAGTTAAATACCAGTTAAATTATGCAGACATGAAAACTGGGAATGCCAGATGTTTTATTTACCGTCATTGGAAAGCTGAGGCATATGTCTCAGTTTTATCCTGTTAGTTCTGTGTCATGATTTTTTTTTAACCCTTTTTACTCTAGTGGGAGAAACGAGGGAGGAAAAAAATATTTGGTCCTCTGGGTATGGATGTCTGAGTGAGGTAATAAAAGTTAATGTTGTGTGTGTGTGTGTGTGTGTGTGTGTGTGTGTGTGTGTGTGTGTGTGTGTGTGTGTGTGTGTGTGTGTGTGTGTGTGTGTAATGCTTAGGTGGGAGGGAGTAAAAAGGAGACAGAGCAGGGTCATAACACTCTAAACTGTGCTGCCTGCAAAGGGAAGAGTGTTCACTATTCACAGTTTAACTCCCTTGCTGTGAAATGTTTCAAGGTTGAATGTTTTGGACTTATTAGCTCTTCTACACTTTAGCTTTGGTCTGTCTTCCCTTACTTTAAACACCTCTAAGACTCTTTACCAGACTGTGATTCAGACAGAGTGCTCAGGAGATGCAGAAGACCGGCGGGAAGAAGCGAGTTCCAAGGACCAGCAGCAACCTCACAAAATCAGCTCCTCAGTGAGTAACAGACAAGAGTATCATGTCTGGAAAAGGTTTGCTCCAGTTCCTCCTGCATGTTCAAACAGACACCCATTCAGGGATATTCTTATTAGTAAAATATAACAATTATACAGAAGGAAAAAGAAAATTTAATACGGTGTAACTTAAACTTAAGAGGGGAATCTGGTTTAACAGCATTGGGTGATTTATTCTTTATTTACAAAATGTTTCCATCTGGTGAAATACCTAGCATTGTGTAGACTGTGTAGAAGGTTATTTCCCTTTTTTACCCAATACTACACGCATGTATGCCTATTATATTTATATTATTGTTATATTTTTGTAAGTGATAATATGATAATAGGAAACTCATACCTTCCAAGATGGTAGTGTACTAGTGATTCTGACTGATCATATACACACATATGTCTCATATACATCTCAGTCGGGTTTAGTTCAGCATCAGAGCACTTCCTCCCTCTGCTTGTTGGTCAGTTTATAGGGCCTGTTCTGTCTTATTGTCCTGCTATGTTCAAATCAAACAGGATGCTACGTCAGAGAACAATGTTGTGGTTAAAATGTGTCTTCTGAATGAATGCTTGTCTACATGTGTCATGGTGTGAACAAAAAACATTTTGGGGCCTTTTTTAGGGCTTAAAACAAAAAAATTACATTTGGCATCAGACCAAAGTCAGAGCTTCACTGTCCTAATGTCTGTTCCTCGTTTTTCTTACTTTCTGTCAGTAGTTGTTTCAGACCTCATTTCAGATTGTGAGGCTCTGACAAACTCTTGGTCATCCTGTGTACATGAGAAAGATTGATTTCTCTTTATTTAGCTGGGGACGTTTTGTCATATGGATTACTGCAGTAGTTGACTTACGCTACTTTGTTTTTGTTGTACAGCAATATTACCTTACCACAAGAAAACTGTTGATTTAAACATTAAGTAAGAGGCACTACTAACGCATTAGGATTTTTCTCTTTTTGCTTTGAGCATAGGAAGAACCACGTGTAATTATTGACCTTTGTGTTGGATCATAAGCTGTTCTGTCCACTAACAACATCTTATAAAGAAAAGAAGACAAAGGTGTTGGTATATAAAGACCGAAGTGTCAGAGCAGCGCCTTCATGAGTTTATTTTTGCTGTAAGAATTCACCCCTGTCTCTGGATGTGTTTTGATACCAGCATCAGTTAGACATATGCATCAATTTTAACTTCATATAAAGTTAAAGCTCATTGTTAGCTGGAGATAAATAAACTGGTACGCTCACGTTAAGGTGAGGAAGGAAGTTGACAGCACGTTCTCCTAGTGATGCTGTTTAAAATGTAAATGGATGAATAACATGAGCCAACAAGAAAAGATGTTGAAACTTTGAAATGTTGTTAGAAAACGGAGTCTCTGCACTTTCTGCCATTGTTGGTGAGATTTCTTAATCTGTGATAAAAATGCTGTATTCAGACAAGACTGGCTCACTTTATGTTTGCTTCGATTAGTGGCCGAGATTTGAACAACATCTGCACATGAAAGGGATGATATGAGGGTGTAACTAACTGCTGGCGAACTTGTGGATATGTTGGGTTTGTATTTGGACTTGATCCTCTTGAAGGAACACCAGATTTCAGCACAAGACTTTGCTTCATGTCATGATGCATGTTCAGTCATCCGGGTAAGGAAATCCCAAAAGCTGATCCTGTTCATCTGGACGTTTTCAGTGGGAGAAATGTTTCATCACTCATCCAGGTGACTTCCTTAGTCTCAGCTGACTTCTAAACAGTACATCTGCACAATGACTGAAGCTATCGCAGTGATCGCAGCCACTCGTGGTCTTTTCAGTTCTCCCACTGAAAATGTCCAGATGAACAGAATCCACCTTTTGAATTTGCTTCACATTATTATGAAATATGGAGAAAGGTTTATTATACATACTTACTAATCTTATACTAGATTGTTTCGTGGTTCTGTAATCTTAAATAAGCTGCATTACTCCTGTTTCGTAAAGACATAGGCTTTGTGTTGGTGTCCACTTTTGAATAGCATGCCTAAAAAAACTACGACTGATCGGTATGTATATTTCACAACTACTAATGCACGATAATCCAAGAGATAAAAGGTACACGTCTCTAATGTTTTTCTGTTAGCGTTCATCCCACGACTTCTGTAATTATATTTCAGACATGTGTGAAACACGATGTGCGATCCAACCCCTTCACTGGCTCGCAGTGATGACACGGTCTAGTGTTACATATCTTTTACTTCATCGCTGCCATCATTTCTATTTTTGGGTCGGGCATGTGCATTTGTACTGGGATGCACTGGCTAGGATATGGTGAATGCAGCCTTTCTACACTCTTTTTTTTCCAGAGACACTTTATGTGATAGTTTGTGCATGTAACATGTAACTTCCCTGTCTTTTGCAACGCTGCTGAACACTTTTATTATCAGAGTAATGGCCATATGGTAGCTACGGCAGCTTCTGCTCAGGTCAAGCCTCAGTGCAGCCCAGTCCAGTTTAGATACCCTGAAGAGCCTTAATGACAAGTTTTTAGCTGCTTGTGAAATTGTTAAGACTAGGGACAATAAATAAATAATAATACATAAAATAATATATTTATAATAGCACACATATTCTGATATATAGGTTGATATGTTTTACTTGCAAAACATACAGAATCTGGCAATTTATGTGCAGTGATGGGAATAACGGCGTTACAAGTAACGGCGTTACTAACAGCGTTACGTTTTTCAGTAACGAGTAATCTAATTACTATTCCTATCGTTACAACGCCGTTACCGTTACTAACAAGAAACTGCGGTGCGGTCGCGTTACTATTTTTCAACAAACAGACGGTTGAAGCTGTCTGTAGTTTACAGCATCTTATATCAGCTGCACAGAAGTAGCTGTAAGTAATCTGGGCGCTGCAGCTTTAAGCAGCTGACAGCGATCACTTTCTGCCCAACGATCACTTTTTGGCAAAACACCTGGAGCTCAGGGGGCAAAACAATGGCATGAGTGCTGCTGTTTGACTGAGGAAGAATAAAGTAGTCGTGGTAAGCCGATCACATGACCACTTCAAGATGACAAAGCAACAAGGTGCCAGTTTTTAAATTGTGCTGATAGGCCACGTAAAACCAGAGTCATGATAAACAAAATATACGTGTGTTTACTGTCTGAGGACAGCGCAGCGAGACCTCTCTGCTAATGAGCAAAAAAGAAAAATCAAACCAAAATCAGCCCGTTCATGTTGGTGCAAAAATGCACCATGTCGACCAATCAAAGAATGATATGGCAACATGACATTTGGTTGTTTAGGAAGATTTAGGAGTGACGGCGAGAGAGAGAGAGAGAGAGAGAGTTTTGAGATGTGAGAGATTTGTGACGTTTAGCGTGTTTGCAGTGTGTAGTTAGTGTGTAGTGTTGTGGATAGTTTTGTGTTGTGTGTCAGAACAATGAGGCGACTGCTGTCTCCAGGTAGAAACAGCAGTGACACACCTGCTGCTGTCAGACCTGCAGGTATCAGGCTGTGATGTTTCCTTTATAGTGGACAGAAATATTTGCAGTGGCACAAATAATTTGTGGCATCTTATTTAATGCAGAACAGCTGATGGTTCTGTAAATAGTTTGAAATTGTTATTAAAAAGGGTAAAAGGTAAATGGCTGCAAATAACTTTGTTGTTTGCAAAACTTGTGCGTATGATTTTAAAACTGACAATTTATATTTGCATTTAAAGTTATGAAATATGATTCAATAAACATGTTTGTGGTTGTTACAGTAACAAATATAACTTTCTACTCGGATTTTGTTGTTTGTCTGATTTTAGATCAATTGTGTTAATGCAGTATATCAAAATGAAAACATGACTGTAAATTCAGACACGTGAGGTTGTGCTGAAAAGAATGACAGCAAACAAGGCAAAGTAACTAGTGAAGGTGAAATGTAGAGGAAACATCAGAAGTAGTTAAAAATGGCCGATTATACCCTGGACCCCAGAGGGTTAAACACTTTTTTTAAAGTAACGCAGTAGTTTTCAAGTAATTAATTACTTTTAGAATCTTGTAACTCAGTTACTAACTCAGTTACTTTTTTGAAGAAGTAACTAGTAACTATAATTAATCACTTTTTCAAAGTAACTTGCCCAACACTGTTTATGTGTTAAATGCCTATAAAAGCATAGTATGTACATTTTTCTCAGTACTGCAGGCTGCTAATGGCTATTACCCTCTTTACTTTTGTTTGCTAAGCTAAGCTAAGCAGTCACTAGCTGTAGCTTCATATGTAAAAAAAAAAAAAACTTCTCAATAGTCTGAATAAAATTAAATAATGACATAATTTTATGTTTTAACCATATTCCTAGAGTTATATGTGCGGCCCCACCTCAGTTCAGAAAACTGGTAGCCATTCCTGAAGCACGATGTTTGATTCAGGGAATTAGGAGTTATGTTGACTTTACCATGACCTGAAAAAATTCCCCACTTTGATAGAGCTGTTACATTTTCTTATTTTTACTTTTCACTTTTGATTTTACTCACTGTTTACTTTTGTAAAAAATTACTTTTCAGGCACTGCAACAACTTAGGAGAAGATCATGACTGGAGATCAAATATTCTGTTCACCAAATTCAAAATAATGAAAACACAAACATCAGTTAGACTTTGGAATGAATGACATCAGTTTCAGCATTTATCACATGTCACAAAAATGACCGTAAACGCGTATGGCTGCATTCATGGGTGTAGATGTCCAAAAAGCCTATGGCCCATAATAATAATAATAAATCTGACTCGTCCTATATATTACACAAACACAGTGGACGTTGTTCAAAGTGCCATCACTTTCACTGTCTGATGAAGCCAATGTTGTTACTTCTCGCAGGTCATAAGACAGTAATGCTGCTGTCAACACCACCTGAGACATGCATCGTGTGAGATCCGACACGTGTGTGTAGCACTTTTATTTAACTTTAAAAACAAATGTTCTTGGCACTATCAAATAATCAGGCATCTGTAAAGTTTCCTGCTGCTTGTTGCGTCTTATATAAAAGTCAAAGGCTACAGCAGACGCAGTTTGGCATTTATAGTCCACAAGAGAGGAGCGGGCACCTTGTGATCCCCCTGCTGCTGCAATCACAGACAGCTTTACGACGAGCAGCCGCTTTGGTCCGTCCTGTCCAGACAGCTCTCGGACGCCGGTCACAAGACAGACAATATGGGAGCCATTTCCCTGGACACACAGACAGGGAGGGAGGGAGCACTTGAGCACATCCTTTCACGGTTTCTTGGACGGTCACGTACATGGAGACAATCACATCCAGTCTCAGCCTTTTTTGAATTACAGTTATTTTAGTGATGGCGTTTGAAGCTTCGCCATCTCTGACTAACTGCTTAATCTATTTTTTACAGACGGACAGACTCACACCACCCATATCAAAAATGATTTGTCCGTGATCATCAACCGTATCTAAACAGTGGACATGCACAGCTTCCAGTTCTGAAATGTGAAGCCAGCGCAAAAGCATCATAAACCTGCTGTCACAGTCTGGCAGAGGCAGACTGAATGGGGTGACAAAGAGGACTCTAAACGCACACACCGAGGAACGTGGAACAAAACTTGAATGTTAAAAAAAAGCGAGCCGTTTAATAAGGCTGATAAAAAAATAAAATAAAAACATTGCAAACCAAAAGGCCATTTAAGCATGCTTTGAAGTCATGTCTAATCAATTTAACAATCAGTGGAACCATAACAGCTGAATGGGCTTATCAAAATGATCCATTCCTGTGAGTCTCTACAGTGAAGCAGCACCTGAGGCCCACACAGGTCTGGATAGATGGTCGAGTTGAATTATCCCTAATCCTGACCGTGACTACATACGTCATAAAAGTTAAAGACACACAGACAGACACTATTTGACCTTCAGACATCAAGGAAACTGACAACCATTTAAAGTAGAGAGTCATGGTTCTGCTGTCCAGCTCATGCGCTCCACAACTTTGTTCTTGTTTAGACAGACTCTTAAAATAGTTGTACTAGACTCACAGCTGTCACTGTAAAGTCAATACAGAGTGGAACATACCAGCCAAAGTCTGGAGGGTAAACTTGCAGTAAATTCATGAATTCAGTTCAATTCAATTCAATTTTATCTATATAGCACCAAATCACAACAAAAAAGGGAGGGGCGGGGCCAACTGGTTGGGGATGATGGGAGGAAGACAGAAAGACATGCTGGGGAAGGGAGACAGAGGTTAATAATAACTATTAATTAAATGCAGATGGGTGTATAAACACATAGAAAAAGGTGACAGAAAAAATAACACCCAGTGCATCATGGGAATCCCCGGCAGCCTACGTCTATTGCAGCATAACTAAGGGAGGATTCAGGGTCACCTGGTCCAGCCCTAACTATATGCTTTAGCAAAAAGGAAAGTTTGAAGCCTAATCTTGAAAGTAGAGATAGTGTCTGTCTCCTGAATCCAAACTGGAAGCTGGTTCCACAGAAGAGGGGCCTGAAAACTGAAGGCTCTGCCTCCCATTCTACTTTTAAATACTCTAGGAACAAGAAGTAGGCCTGCAGAGCGAGAGCGAAGTGCTCTAATAGGGTGATATGGTACTACAAGGTCATTAAGATAAAACAGGCCCCACTGCAGCACAGTACCTGTAATACCTACAGCATGTTCTAATCGCTCTAATAGGATATTATGGTCGACAGTATCGAACGCTGCACTGAGGTCTAGCAGGACAAGCACAGAGATGAGTCCACTGTCAGAGGCCATAAGAAGATCATTTGTAACCTTCACTAAAGCTGTTTCTGTGCTGTGATGAGCTCTGAAACCTGACTGAAACTCTTCAAATAAACCATTCCTCTGCAGATGATCTGTTAGCTGTTTGACAACTACTCTTTCAAGGATGTTTGATATGAAAGGAAGGTTGGAGATTGGCCTATAATTAGCTAAGACTGCTGGGTCTAGAGATGCTTTTTGAGTAAAGGTTTAACTACAGCCAGCTTGTCTTATTAAAGACTGACTCATTTAAAAAATTTAGTGACCACTGTTTGTTGTGGTGTATAGACTTGCTAATTAGGCTCTTTTAAACACACACACTTTTTATAAATACTTTATATGAACAAATGAGAGCAAACACAACACCAATGATTCAGTTAAATTCAGATAAACCCACCGTTAACTGCAGTCAAAAAGGGAAACCCTAACCCTTCACTATAATGTAAAAAACTATAATATAAAATTACAAAGACTTTGACGATCACTTTAAAAAAGATTCCAAGAATCTGGAGGAATCTCAAGGCTGAAAATCAACAGTGGGCCTCCGTGATCTTCAGGCTCTGCATTTAGAAACAAGCATGATTCTGTCGTGGGAACCACTGCATGGGCTCAGGAACAGCTCCACAAATCATTGCCTGTGAATACAGTACTGTGCCTTCCTGCAGGTTAAAGCTGCATTGTGAAAAGAAGAAGCCACATGTGAACATTGCCGTCTGCGTCTCTGCACCAAAGCCCATTTAATGTTCTGTGGACATGGAAGCTGCAGAGTATCATCAGAACTCGGTTCAAAAACCTTTTACCAACTGACTGCAGCTAGAATCAGTCACTAAGTCAGACCACAACTGAGCCATGTTGCTTTCCCAAAGTTAAGCAGCTACTGGTGTGAGATAGTGGACGTGTGTAAATACTGTGACTAGAGGAAAAGCTGGGGAATATCCTGAATATTGCAGAGACAGAGTGACAACCCTTCTTGCTCACATTCACTGCTACAATCAGCTTAGATACACACGCTTACATGCATGTTGTGACTGTGGGGAAAAGACTCTGTGGTACCACCAACTCAGAGAAACTGCACCACGCTTCCAGCCTGTTCTGCTCCATTCAGGTGACCTAAACAGTGGTTGTTATTCCTGACAGCATATTAATCTACTCTCTACGCAAACACTCGATATGGATGCGCTAATTAAGTCATCTGGATGACTCAAGGCAGGAATCGTATCTGGGTGTAGATACAGGTATCGAGTTGAGTGGGAACATGAGGTCTAACTCCACAGCATGTGGCTCATCCTGAACAAGACTCCATGTGTCCAAGTATTCTCAGTGGTAGTGTGATTTAAGTCAGCAACTCAAATTCATCAAACTAATGGGAGTTATGTTGAAAGCTATACTAAAATAGACAGAGCCCTGACGAGCTCGATTCAACCTCAAAACAAAGTGTGAGAGACATGACAGACAGAAACCTCAGTCACAGCAGACAAGAAGCCATAACGCATCACCACAAGGCTAAAACACACACACACACACTCAGTGAACAGTTGCTAATAAAGTTCAACCCCTGACATTCAGTTTAAAATGAGCCAGTAGTGCAAACTCATTGCAGAAACAGATGACCACATTGCAGCCATTAGACTTGAGTCTCTCACATAACACATACGTTGCATAATTGAACTTGAGAGAGTTGTTTTGCTTTATTTTTAATGTCTGACTGCTCGACAAAGACTGCAGTCTATATACTCTATAGTGGTAAGATTCAAAATCAGCAAGAAGGCCTATTAATCATAGTGGCACTAACCAACAAGTCATCTATGAAATGTAGCTAGAGGGGAGTTTGCTACTCTGACATTTGAGTCAAATATTATCCAGGGGTGTGCTGGACACTCTAGTTTACAACTTCAAACTGCGCCTCAGAATTTGAAGTAAGAAAGAAATAGAGCTTCTTAACCCTAGGTCTTTGAGTTTGGACTTTTTCATTCTTTGTAATCTAGATTTTCATTTGCTCTTGATCTGTTATCATGCCTCCTGTTTCAGGTGCTCTCCGACCTGTTGCTTGTTTTCTCCCTCGCTGTTCGATCCCTCTCAAAAGCTCAATTAACCATTATCTACACGGTGGGCCTCCTCAACTGAGTAGCAAGTTCCACCACAGAAAATGGGATAGTGTTTTCTTTTCTGAAGAAGTGTGTGTGTAGGTCCGCAGTCATCCAGGTCATGGTAGTCTAAGGAGCTTGGAAAGAAAGCGACTGGACTTTTTTAAGTTGCTTGAAGACGTTTCACCTCTAATCCGAGAGGCTTCTTCAGGTCTAAAACCGAATGCTGGAGATTCCCAGGTATTTAAACCCTAGTGGGAGTTCCATTAGTATCTACTCGGATCGACTAGGAGGTTCATTGACCCGCTATTGATCATCAACCGCACCACATGAGCCAAGGTGTGAAAATCAGCAGAGGTTTCGTGTGACACCTCCTGTGAGAGCTTGCCTAACCCAGTCATGTGACCTAGTGAGGTCACCTGACCCAAGATGTGCGTGGGAGGCTGTGGCACCTGGGAAGTCATCTCAAAACTGCATCATAAGTTGCAGACAGTTGTCGTAAGCCACACCCTATATTCAAAGATGGTCGTTTACGGCGTACATAAACGACCTCTCTCAAACCGTCATGTCTGTCCAAAATGTGAACTATGGTGTTAGGTTTATGTTGGCACAAACCGATTGCTGGAACAGCCGAGACAATTCTACTACAATGGCAAAAGCAAGGCACAAGTCAACAGAGCTCTTCGTGTGATCTCGTGCACGAGGGAGATGACTGAGACTGGGACAACTCCCACTAGGGTTTAAATACCTGGAAATCTCTACCACTTGGTTTTAAAACTAAGGAAACCTCTCGGATTAGAGCTGAAACGTCTTTAAGAAACTTAAAGAATTTAAATCGCTTTATTTCCAAGCTCCTTAGACTTTTTTGATGAAGCTTTATTCATTAAAGTTCCACTAAAGTTTGGGGGCGACCGTGGCTCAGGGGGTTGGGAAGCATATCTGTAACCGGAAGGTCGCCGGTTCGATCCCTGGGCTCTCTGTCCTGGTCGTTGTGTCCTTGGGCAAGACACTTTACCCCACCGCCTACTGGTGTTGGCCAGAGGGGCCGATGGCGCGATATAGCAGTCTCGCTTCTGTCAGTCTGCCCCAGGGCAGCTGTGGCTACAACTGTAGCTGCCTCCACCAGTGTGTGATTGTGAGAGTGAATGAATAGTGGTATTGTAAAGCGCTTTGGGTGCCTTGAAAAGCGCTATATAAATCCAATCCATTATTATTAAAGTGCACACTTTGCCTCTCAGTAGCTGCAAATTGCATCTAGTCATTAAAGTACACTGTTTTTTTTTTTTTTTGCCTGTCCCATTTGGTTCTTTAGCCGTCAGAATTGTTGTCTGAAGACCAACAAGGAGACCCAATGGATTTACTTGATATTTTGCCAAATGGATCATCGTGGCATTGCCGTATTGGTCCATTTGATCAACCTTTGTTTTTATTATTTATTTTATTTTATTTTCAGTTGTTACAGACGGGACAGACATGAGTGAGGGATAGGAAAGGGAGAGAGAAAGAGGAAGGAAAAGAAAAACAGAAGGGGAGAGGGACAGCGAGAAAGAGAAAAAAATCTCCTGGATCACCTGTTGAGAGAGAAAGAATTTAAGAATTTAGAAATTAAGAATTTAGGGCTGGACCAAGAATTTAAATTACTAGCCAGATAACAATGTAAATAGCTGTAGTTTAATATTTTTCTACCATGTCAAGTTGAAATCCTCCCACAAAATTGTGGCAGCAGTATAAATGTATTAGGATCAGTTGTGAGGTAGAGATTATTATCTATAAGGATTAACTTGGTGAACCAGATTTACTAAATTAAGGTTAACTTAGTAAATTGGATCGGCGTCTTTCAGTGTGTTTAATGATGTCTGAACATTTTCTAGTAATTTTTAAAAATACAACTGTTCTGGAGTCCCAAGGAGCAGCCTATGCAAATGAAACTTCAATTATTATTTTCTATTCGTGCTAAATTGAAATGTCACAGAGTATCCAGGGGGACAGGCCCACTCTGTCGGTCGTTTTTAAGAAGGAAAACGTAGATGCAATTGCTGCATTCATCAAACTGATGCTGAACTTTGATGTGACGACTGAAAGCCTTTTTTCCTTCAATGCTCAAACAGTGGTAACAGTGTAAATTCAAACACAGTAAATTATTGTACATTAACTGTGTTTCCCTGAGCATGAGAAGTATACATTTACTACATTAGAAAGTTTAAAAAAAAATCTTTTCAACATAAACTCCGCTGTGTAAAGTAAGAAATCCCGAGCTAAATCACTGCATCTGTCACATTACGGACGAGCATGACTTGTGTTGCTGTCAACATCTATGATTCAGATATTTAAAACTGTGCTGACCGTCTCGCTCCAACAGTTACCAGGACTGTTTCTTTCATTTACTGTTTTTGACTGTTGTGCTTAAGTTAACAGATAAAGGATGGTACTAAGTGCACATACTAATATCAGTTTGACAATATAATACTAATGATTATAGTTACAACAGTAAAAACACACATTAGTGAGTCCTGAGGAACAACAACAAATAATAAGAAGGGTGTAGCTACAGAAAGGTCATCTCGAAACCAGACAAGGAGTCTGAACCCAAACACGGAGGGTCTGCCGCCCTACTCTTAGAAACTATAGGAACTCTCACAGTGCACACTGTGAGAGTGAAGTGCTTCACTGGGATATTATACTATGAGGACTTTCATATTTCACGAGCATCATGTGACAAGAACATTTAAAGTTAATAGACATATACTACATAGAAAGTGGAGGGCCATATTCCTCACAGTAACCCTTTCTGTCATGAGTTAAAGCTATTAAACTATTCCCATACAAAAAGGCTGTGCTATTAAGGCAAACTAATCAGACTTTAAAAAGAAGTGTAAATGAAGACACTGCTGAGCAGGTTATCTTCTGCAGTTACTTAACTGTCCCACACGAAAGAGATCATTGGGTTTACAACAGTCCAAACATAAATTGCAAAGCTGATTTGTACAGAGGTTCATGAAGTCATTAGTGCTGAGAATTAAATGAATACGAGGCTCGACACTACGCTGTACAGTGTTTACAGGACTGAAAAGTAACCTGGGATTGTTTTCCTCTATAAATGATGAAAATATAGCTGTTTGTTCAGGGCACGTAGAAGAAAATGATAACAGAATGTATGTCCTATCTGAGCTTAGTGCATTTCCACAGCCTCGTGCATTTTGCATGATAACATATTTAGATTCACGTTCTCCAGTGGCAACAACCCAGGAGCTGTCGTCTCACATTTTTCACATACCTAGACTGTGCTAGTTGTTATTTCCATCCAGCCATTCTGTAGGTTTCTGTTTTCTTGTGTAAGGCCAACAGGCAAGTACCTGTGACAGGTGCTCCGTCTTTGCCTCAATTAATTAAAAAACACGTAATTCAAACTGTAGTATGAAAGAGGCTGTCCGGTTTGTGTTTATGAAGAAGAAAAGTAAATGGAGTCCAGTTTATGACTGACAAATGTTTCTCACACCTCTTTCATCACACCAGCTGAAAGCAAAGAGTGCTTTAACAGATGTGTGTGGGGGGGGACTTTACTGTCCCTACTGGTCTGAATGCGGCATTGCAGTTTATCAGCAACAATATTTTTGAGAAACCCACTCGGTTTTGTTGCTTTTGGTGAGATACAGATTTAACACAATGCACCCAAATTACTATTATGAATATTTTTTGAAATATGGTTAGAGGTAAGGGTCAGGTTGCTTTTATTTTGAAAAACTACGGCGGAAGCGTTTCCCGTTGCAGCCGATGGCGGAACACGGGCAAACACCAACTGGCTGAAGAGGATTCGCGGTTTTCGACAAAAACAAAGACTAACGTCAACTCACAGTGAAAGGTATTTATTCAGATGCAGGAGCGTGTTCTGGAAATTGTATCGGTGGTTGTTCGTGTGACGGAACTGCTAGCATGCTTTCCAGTAGCAGACGTTAGCAGGTCTGCTAGCTAAAAACCAGTTAAAGCCAAAATGGCTGGTATGTAGCGAGACTCAGTGTTTTCCCGATTTTCGTTAGCACAAATATAGTATTCCGTTTACTCCAGCGCAGCCTGTTGTATTCCATTTAGGGACTCGATTGATTGTACGTCTGTACCGGTGTGTAAGCGGTAACGCTAAGGGTAAATAAGGTAGCTGTTCCCGGTTCAGAACACCAGCACCTCCCTGTGTAGGCCCTGCAGCACGAGCGGATTTCTGCGCACCGTGCAGAAAATTCACGAAGTCTCTGTGGGGTTGTGAAAACCAGAAACATTAGACTACAAGACAGACATAAGAAAATATGCTCGCCCTGTGCATTCTGCATGTGCGCAGTGCAAAGGCCACATTGTCGCACTTGAAGCTCCGACTGGACGTGTCCGGAAGATTGTGCGCTTTCAGTCCATCTGCACCTGAAATTGCGGATAGTTTCACTTTTAGATGGTCAGAAAACAGTGCTGCGTGAAATGACGAGGCGTGGCTCCTGTCCGAAATATCAAGCTGAGATGTTGATTTCTCCCAAAATCTACATTTGTGGAATCAGCAGCAGCTGTAAAAATCCTTATAACATATCTGCTGTGGGTCCCACAGGATCTTAGCTCGGTGGTGGCGTCTCCGTACTCGGCACAGGTGTTTCTGTATACTATGACAACCACTTGGTTATGGCTTTCCATGTATGTCCTGCATGCTAGCATCTTGCACCCTGCTGTTATAAAGGATGAACACCCTACAATAATGCAAAGAAAGTAGAGAAATCCCAACAATCATCATAGTTTATTTATATAGCACTTTAAAAACACACAAGACCAAAGTGCTGAACAATAGAAGTATCAGAGATGCAATAAGAATAATAAATACAATAAAATAATAAACATAGTAAAAACACTAAAATATGTAAAAACAGTACCCTGCCTCTCGCCCTATGACAGCTGGGATAGGCTCCAGCGCCCCCCGCGACCCTGAAAAGGATAAGCGGAAGCGGATGGATGGATGGATGTAAAAACAGTAGAATATAATAATCATATGACCCCCTGTGAGGAAGCGCTTTAGCAATAGTGGGAAGGAAAAAATGATTTTAACAGGAAGAAGCCTCCAGCAGAACCAGGCTCAGGATGAAATGTGTGGCTCGTTCTCTCCACTGACAGCACCCTGTAGCACAGAGGGTACCTTTTCATTATCTGGATTCATTTACACTGACAATGTTGATCACAAGAATGAAGTGCTCCAGGCACATCTAACCAATCTGGGTGTTTCATAGATCACATGACTCTTCTTCCACAGAAGATTGGTCATATCTACTTCAGAGACAATATCAAAGGTTGATGAGAAGTCTGTAAAGACTTCAATTGAGTTTTATTCATATTGTGCCGAATCACAACTTGTAGTTATATGTGTAAAGTAAGACCATACAGTAACTGAGAGAAAACAGAGACAACCCCAACAGTCAGATATCCCCCTATGAGCAAGTGCGTTGGCAATAGTGGGAAGGAAAAACTCTTTATACAGGAACAAGCCTCTGGCAGAACCAGGCTCAGGCAGACTCTGCTGCAGCCGGTTGGCTCCCAGCAAAGTGAAAAGATTTGATGGATTGAACAGGTGTATTTCATCCTGAGTGAAAAACACTCATCGGCAGACTGGAGTCAAGTAGAACAATACTTTATCAATTGCTACACAAGTTAATGCACAGATATTTCCTGGAGAATGTGATACACAGTTTGTGTTTCACTCATTGGCTTCAGTAAGGTACAACACATCATATCTGTGTTTTTCATGTGAGAAGGGGTCCCCTTCACCAAAGGCGTGAAAACACAAAGGAAAGAGACAGTGCTACCTGTATCTGGATGTCATCCTTTTCCTCCTTAAGTCAGGGCTCTAACACACAAAATGGGCTTAAAAGGCTGATTTATTTACAGTATTGTTGTAGTTACTGTCAGCAGATAATACAGACCCTCCCGTCTCCAGACAGTGGACAACAAGCTGGCTAAACAACAACAGCCGATATTATGTCAGCTAATGTTAGGCTTGAGGGTCCTAAAACCCACATTTTGCTCTGATAAACAGTTTGATTACATTCTCACGTTGAGTTTATTTCCTAAGTGCCCAAGTCCATGATGTCACTAATGCTGGATAACAGCAGCTAATAGTGTGCTTCATGGAGTGTGTAGCACTTTGCCTTTATTGTGTCGGCACTGTTAGACAGACACTGTGTTGGTGTGCTGCTTAACAGTGACTACATGACACAGCAGCTCTATCGGTCACATGATTTTTCTTGCACTGGTGCAAGCTTGATACATAGGGGTGTGTATTGGCAAGAATCTGACGATACAATATGTATCATAATACAGGGTAGACGATATGATATATTGCAATACTAAAAGCCAGACGATATTTGTGTTTAGTAGGACTAAATTTAATTAGGAAAACTCAAGTAAACAGTCCAAACTGTTTAATGCTTGACATGAAACATCTGAAACAAAAACACTCTAAGTTCAAAATGAATGGAGAAATTAACATCCGCCTTATTAGAAGTCATGTCAAATAAACAAACAAAGACTACTTTACTGAAATATCAAGTATTTTTTAACATGAAAAAAGTAAACATGTAACACTGAAGTCTAAGTACTATGATTGTAAAATACTTATCCAAAAACTGCTCTATGGAGCATCAAAACAAAGTACTTTTTATGTGACCTTAACATAAACAAATATAAATCAAAAATGAAATTGCTTGAAGAATCCATCCAAGTAAACATTAACAAAAAATGTAAAGTGCTATTACAATTAAGTGTTAATAAAATAAATTACAGCTCTGCAGTGTCCATCAATGGAACACTTTTAGTACAACCTGAAAAAAGGAATTTACTCATCTAAATAAGTGCTTATGAGACTCAACCAAAATGTCAAACATTCTCATATCAGAGATTTTACATGTGTAGTGTTTTCTCAGTGTTTATTTTTCAATTTCCAGATTTTTGTGCAGGAATACAAGCTGATCGACATGGTCAGCTCTCAGGACACTTCTCTGTGCATTTACTATGTCTCCTGCAGAGGAGAAAACTCTCTCTGCAGAGACACTTGTTCCAGGAATGCATAGGAAACTCCTTGCTACTTTGGATAGCTGAGGCAAGTCTAGCCACGAGAGCCATGTTTGGTGCATTATCGGTAACAACAACAAGGTCCTTTGCGTTCAATCCCCATTCAGCCACAGCGTCAGTTAGTAACGCTGCAATGTGCTCACCTGTGTGACTGTCATGCATGGCTCGGGTTTGTAGTACATGAGACTGAAGGTTCCACTGGTCCGTTATGTGATGTGCTGTAACAGTTACGTACGATTCAGTGGCTCTCGAAGTCCAAGCGTCGCATGTCAGAGCAACTGTCTCAGCCGAGTTGAGAGAGTCCAGCACTGTCGCTTTGACTTCTTGGTACAACTTTGGCAGAGCGATGTCCGTGATGTGTTGTCGAGAAGGAACGGTGTAACGGGGCTCCGGCGTTTTAATCATATTACGAAATCCTTTATTCTCCACAACACTCAGAGGGCGCATGTCTTTGCAAATAAAAACAAGTACTGACTGCGTTATTTTTGTTGCACGAGTTGAAGTTGCTGGTAGTTTCGAAAAGTTAACTTCTTCAATTGTCCGTTGAGAGGGATCACCTCGTTTCGTTTTAAAATTAGCATTTGACGCTACGTCGCTATGGTGTCTAGACACGTGTGTTCGTAAATTTGTTGTGTTACCGGAATATTTGACTCTGGCGGTGCAGATTTTACAGACTGCATAGCTCTTGTCATAGTCTTTACTGCCTTCTTTTGTCCTAAATCCAAAATAAGTCCACACATCAGCTTTGAAAGCTGCGGGGGCCGGCTGTATCCTCTCCTCTTCAGTCATCAGTTAGCTAGCATCACACACGTCCACTGACTGTTCTACTTCGTTCTTTTGGCAAACTAGAAGCTTCTACAGTTATCGCGAGACCTCGTTTTTACGTCATAGTAAAGGCGGTAAACTGCAAACCAGTGGCCGGAGTTTGAATTCCAACATACAAAAGAAATAAACAGTAAATGCATGTCATTTTTCAATTTAAAAAAATCGATAACAGTGATTTTAAATATCGATTCAGTATCATTGCGCGAAATATCGCGATATTTCGTTGTATCGATATTTTCTTACATCCCTATTGATACATATGGTACATATCAACTTTGATTCCATAATTGTATTTTTTAACTTGAGTATCTCAGGGTCGGTCTGATGCTTTTTACATTTTATTTTAAGCGGTCGTCAATTCCACGGAAACGCCTTGGATTACTGCACCTCTTCTAGCTTTAGGGCATGTTTCATAAATCTAACGGTAACTTTGTGTGCAAACTAATTTTTTTGTGCAGGGTAAGAATATTTCCATGCAAATATGAGTAAATACAGACCCCTTACAAAAATTAGAGTATCATGGAAACATTCATTTATTTCTGTAATTCCATTCAAAATGTTAAACTTTCATAGATTATAGATTTAGGGCCCACAACTTAAATGATTTTAAGTACTTGGTTGTTTATTGGTACATAATTTGGGCTTCCAGGTCATAAAACCCACAAAAACAGAATTTCAAAAAATTCCGTTGAGTTTGCTGGCCAGTCAAGCACTGTGATGGCATGGCCATCAAACCAGGTTTTGGTGCTTCTGGTGTTATGGGCAGGGGCCGGGTCCTGCTGGAAGATAAAATCTGCATCTCCATGCAGATCCTCAGCAGACGGAATCATGAAGTCATCTAAAACACTCTGGTAGACTGTTGTGGTGACCTTGGATTTAAGAAAGCAGACTTTACCAACACCTGCACCGGACATTACACCCCAAATCAAGACTGACTGTGGATATTTCACACTGGACCTCAAGCAGCTTGGGTTGTAATCCTCACCCGTCTTCCTCCAAACCCTTGGACCTTGATTCCCGAATGAAAAGCACACTTTACCCGAGGAACCCAACAGTTGTAGCCCATCTCCTGCATGCGTCTGAATGTGGTGGTTTTCGAAGCTGTGACTCCAGCCTCGTTCCCCTCTCTCTGGATCTCTGCCAGATTCATGAATCTTCTCTGTTTGAATTAAAACATTCATGCCCTGTAAAATTTGGGTTGATGTCTTCACAGTGTTCTAATTTTTTGAATTCCTGTTTTTGTGGGTTTTATAAGCTGGAAGCCCAAATCATGTACAAATAAACAACAAGTACTTGAAATTGTTTAAATTGTGGGCCCTGAATCTATAATCTATGAAAGTTTAACATATTGAATGGAATTAGAGAAATAAATCAACTTTTCCATGATACTCTATCTTTTTGGAAAGGGTCTGTATTTGGTCCAATGTCATGCTGAAAAATGGAGTCTTGTTCCAGATAGATCTAATGGCACTTTTCTTCTTTCATAATTCCATCAGTTTTGATGAGATCCCCAATACCACTGGCTAAAGGGTTGTAGGCCTCCCAGTTTTTCTTTTATTTACTTTTCTTGACTATTTAAAAATATGCTGCACATCAGCCGAGATACGCCAGGTTAACTCACCTTGTTGTGTAAAACTTATTTTATGCCTATTAAACTGTGTTACATTTAGCATTTTTATAGATTCAATTTGAGAAAATGGAACCAAGTTATGTGTTTTGTGGCAGCGTTCTAGTAAAAAAGTGCAGTAAATTAAAATTAGGTTCTTTGTTGTTTATATGTAGGCACAACACTGGTTTGTTCCACTAGTTAAGAGCCTTTTTTATATTTGTGTGATTCATGTCAGCATCACGTGGATTAACAAAGAAGATAACATTTCTCTGAAAATAGTCAGGTACAAGAATTGGACTGAAAATAAATGAAAAAGCAGCCAGTGTCCAAAGAAGGACTTTGAAAGACCGACGTCAAGGTAGTCAGTAGGGCTGTTCGATATAACGATATATATCGGATGATGATGATATAAAAACATCTATCGTTTCATTTTACGCTGTCGTTTGTTTCGTGGTGTCGTAAAATAAACAGTTTACAGCAATATTTTTTTCATCGTTCTGATGGTCACTGTAGTGGCTACATTAATTTCTTAAAGTTCTCTCTTTCTCTTATAACCACACTACGGACGGACAAGCGCCTGTTTTTATGCGTTGTCGTTAGCAACAACGGCGGTAACAACATTGCGTGTCCGCTTGTTTATGTTCCACATAAACCCTTCACAATAAAGCTCAAGATCCTGTTGAGACTTTTCAAAATAAACTGAATCACGTGAAAAAGCAGATTATTTACGGATGAGAAGCAAAAAGAGCCGCCAGGTGCTAAAAAGTAAACCTTAGACTCAAACGTTAGAACAGGCTTTTCCCCGCAGCACGCCGTGTAATAAATACTCACAAAGAAAATGGCGCCGTTACAACTTACGTCTAAAAATGTATCGTTTCATGCATCGGTTAAAACACTCGACTCCAGCTACATGACGCCCAGCTGGAAACACTTCACACAAGTCGAGCTGCCCGAGATTCACAGAACTTACAGAAAATGTTACGTTTTTGTGATTTATATCGTTATCGGGACGATAGACGTCTTATATCGGGATATGAGATTTTGGTCATATCGCACAGCCCTAGTAGTCAGTAATAGTTGGTTGATGTTAACAGCCATGTGAACATTTATAACTGTTGGATAGCTGTGGAAAAGAGAGTTTTACTAATCTATTGAAATTCCTCATGATGTGTCCTTTGGTGCTGTGAACATCAACTACGTCAGGTGTTAGTGACGGAGGAGCTGGGCCTGTCTGCATCCATGCTGTGTCATGTTTTGTGTCAGGGTGTCAGTGATGTTGCAAATGTGTCCAATCCAGCAGTAAGCTTTACTGTCACTTGATATCGGTGTATCCATTTTGTTTTGTTTGTTTGTTTTGACAACTCAAGTCTCTGTTAGAGATGGAAAAATGTTGCGTTTGAAGAGCCTAGATTAGGGCTGTTCGATATAACGATATATATCGGATGACGATATAAAAACGTCTATCGTTCCATTTTACACTGTCGTTTGTTTCGTGGTGTCGCAAAATAAACTGTTTATATTAATTTCTTCAAGTTCTCTCTTTCTCTTATATTTAATATAACCACACTACAGACGGACAAGCACCTGTTTTTATGCGTTGTCGTTAGCAACAACGATGGTAAAACCATCGTGTGTCCGCTGGTTTATTTTCCACATAAACCTTTCACAATAAAGCTCAAGATCCTGTTGAGACTTTTCAAAATAAACTGAATCACGTGAAAAAGCAGATTATTTATGGATGAGAAGCAAAAAAGAGCCGCCAGGTGCTAAAAAATAAACCTTAGACTCAAACGTTAGAACAGGCTTTTCCCCGCAGCACGCCGTGTAATAAATACTCACAAAGAAAACGGCGGCCGTTACAACTTATGACTAAAAATGTATCGTTTCATGCATCGTTAAAACACTCGACTCCAGCTACATGACGCCCAGCTGGAAACACTTCAGCTACCCAAGATTCACAGGATTTACAGAAAATGTTAAATGTTTGTGATTTATATCGTTATCGGGACGATAGATGTCTTATATCGGGATAAGAGATTTTGGTCATATCGCACAGCCCTAGCCTAGATTACCTTTTAGTTTAAAAACTGCATTGCTTTTAAATAACAAACGCTCTCTCTGTCCCTCTCTCACACACACAATTTGGTTAAAGGTTCTTAAGATTCATTCAAAAACATTGACCTCAGACGCAGAAAATTTGGTCATGCTATTTACTATAAGGATCATTAAAGAATGCAATGCTTACTCATGCTGTTTAAAAATCCGTTCAACCCGACTAGTCCATCTTGTTAAAGGAAGCATATTTAGTTTATTAGCTTTAATATATCGTGTTTGGATTTCTATAGTGCTTTTTCTAATCATACAGACTAATCAAAATGCTATACAAGTACGTTGTTGTTTCTGCTTGATCATGTTGACTCTTTCAGCAAATGGTAAGTGTTAATCCTAATTTTTAAATATTAGAATGGTGGGAGGTAAAACTGCATTATGCACTTGTAGGGTGATTTTGTTCTGTACATTTTACCCAGGAGACGACTGTCATTATAGCCACATTGCACTGTGTTTAATATATATATAGGAGGGTAATGATTGGTGCTTTGGATGAAATGTTCAGGTTTTTACCTGTCAGGTTAGATTAACATGTGTAGTGTTTAATTTGGTTGTTTCGTTAGTATTTGCTGTTTGGGGTCATCATTCTCACTGTTAGTTGTTTGTGCATAATGTTGCTTTGCTTTTCCATGACAAAGGAAAAGCAGGATGGGCGACACGCTCCACTACTAGACTTAAAGCTGACCAAATTTCTTAAAGTTTTCAAGAAGGCACCGCAAACACAGCGAGGACTGGTAAACTTTTTCAAGTGCCTGGAAGATAAAACAGAGACTTTATTTAAAAGCTGCTGTTGAAATGAAAAATGAACTCTCGTTTATTTGTAATAGTATATTTCTGCTTTTCACCTCAGCCTCGCTGTCCGTACAGACAGTAATTCACATCTTACTCCTGTCCTTAATTTGGAGCCCAGTGCAACATTCACCATCGCCGACACTACCAGAGGGACCCATTTCATATTTGGGCCTACGGCTGGTCTTGCTGGAGTGATAGCTCTCCGATTGGCGCAGGTTGAGACCGAGGCACAGATTGCTCTCCGGCAGCTTGCTGCTTTAGCGACCATCACTTTCGGCAGCCAGTGTCACAGCAACTGGTTTACAGCAGCGCTACCTCCTCATCTGGCCCTCCTGACTCTTTTCAATCGACCTCAGGCTGTGGGGTACACAAGCTATAAAACCTACAGAACCACACGGCCTTGTCTGTCTGCTGCCATGTATCACCAACACCCACAGGGCTCACAGCCATTTTCTAATGGGGGCAGACCGCCACCTCGTCAGCCACCTCCGAATCAACATCAGACTCGCTCTAATATGCAGGTGATGGGTTTCCAGTTTCCTCGTCCGACCCAACTACCTGATGAGCTTGAGTCTGCACTGGCAATCCGGGGTGCCAGGGACATGGACCACCGCCAGATTGATCACATGACCCAACCAGATCCACACCAGAACCAAGGTTCTGGGACCAGTCAGCATGGAAACTTTGGCTCTAACCCAGTATCCCTCCCCACTGACAGTCAGTCTGAACACCACCAGAGAGTAGATTGGTCAAGCTACCAACCTCCAGCTAAACTGTTTGCTGCTCCTCCACCTTCTTCAAGTCATCAGTCACAACAAGGGGCCCAACAGCCTCAGAACACCCAAGCAGGACCAAGACTCTCAATTTGGACTCCGTCTGTACGTGAATCTCTTTCGAACCAAGTTCGGCATGTCCATGGTGCCAGTGGGGAGGGTCCGAGTTTATACACACCAGAGAGCGCAGGAAGTATCTTGGCTAGCTTTGGACTTTCAAATGAGGACTTGGAAGTCCTGAGTCACTACCCTGATGATCAGTTAACCCCAGACACCTTGCCGTTCATACTCCGTGATATCCAAATCAACAAGTCAGGGAAACAGAAGACTTTGGCTTCCACTAGCTCATCCTCATTTTCACACAGCGCCCATGACATGCCATTGCCTCCTTCCCACTCGTCTGCATTGGCATGTTCTCACTCTCCAGAAGTGCCCAGCCTCCTTACTGTTACACAGACAGCCGGTAAAGTCATTGACTATGGGCATGCCAGTCGCACCAAGGACGAAAGCACTAACATGGGGAACTTCAAAAGAGAACCACTGTCTAGTGAACGGACAGTTAAAATGTTCCCAGCCTTGTCCTCTTCA
The DNA here is from genome assembly GCF_900408965.1 of Simochromis diagramma. Taxonomy (NCBI): domain Eukaryota; kingdom Metazoa; phylum Chordata; class Actinopteri; order Cichliformes; family Cichlidae; genus Simochromis; species Simochromis diagramma. Next base: position 35,675 of record NW_024387304.1, on the reverse strand, counting down.
TCAGCTACAAAAGTAGATAAAAGTGAAAGACGGCAGGTTCATTTGGAACACACTGAACCAAGCAAGCATGGAGACAGTGACTATCGCAGGACGAGCAGCCTCCAGCGCGAGAGCAGTCATTCACCAGGGAAAGAACTTTCTCTATCTCCTAGATCCCGTGATCTAGACAGAGACTACAGGCGTGATGGAACCAAACAAAGACTGCCATCCGAAACGAGGAGTGACGTTTCTTCGAAAAGGTCCCTGTCCTCTTCGTGTGGGTCAAAACCACACAGCAGCGGCAAGAAGTTACCTACACCCACCATGATAAGTGATTTCTCAGCTGTGTCTCCAAAGGTGTATCCCCATACCTGCTCCCTATGCCACATAGTGTGTGACCAGGAAAAGGTGAGTGCCCTCGTGAATGCCCATTTAACAATGTCCAACAGTTTTCCTAAAAGAGTACCTCTGAGTAATAAATTGTAGTCCGCAATCTTCACCAGACAATTGTCGAGATGTTGTCTTTTATATATTTTTGCATGGATGATGTTTCCTATACACAAAAAAGGCAGAAATCATCAATAATTAAGCCAGATATTTGTACTTCTGACAGCTACACGTGGCCGTCACTGTCTTGGATATAAGCTGTTGTCACAGCTGAAGTTCCCTTAAGTGTTGCTAACATACCCTACCACAGGGATAAAAAGAGAACTGTGGAGGTACTAACATCAGTGGGTAGGACTTAACAAGCTTTAAATAAAATTCATTGGGACTTCATGTGTTTCCCCACTTTAAAGAAAGCAATCCCACACTTTCAAATTACTCTGTTATATTTAATTACTCTTAAATATCTATGGAGTGCAGTAAATGGTTATTTGAAAACATAATTTCCTTCCTTAGGGATGATTAAAGTATTCTAAATGTTGCCACATCCTGTGAACTTTGACTAAGATGCCTCTCACTGACCAACTTTTAGTCAACTATTTGGGGACAGGTAAAAAAAAACATTGGTGATGGCAAAGCCTCATGGAGAATCCATGATGCTAAATCACAATAGTAATTAAATCGAGGTTTGGGTGTTTTTTTTGTTGGTTTTTGCTTGTTTGGTTCTTTGATTGTTTGGGAAATCAACTTGCTAACATGGCAACAACTTAAAGACCTATTTTTCTTTACTTCCTTTTGTCTCGTAATGATTTCATTGATACTTTAGAACAACCATTAGAGGTGGGGGTTGATGTGTAGTCATCTGACAGCATCTGCGTATCCTCGCCCAAATTAGGAGGTGCTTCCACAAACAGAAACCTCAGGGTCTTGTCACTACCAGGTTTTCTTCAAGAGAAGAGGCAACTGTCTGGTGAAGTTAAATGATTTGAAAGCGTTGCCACTATGGCAGGAGAAATCGGCTGTTTCTTAACTGTGAAACATGTTACTCCACAAACTTATCAAAAGGTTAAACCTGGAACTGCTTTTTCAAAAAGTACTCTCCCGATTAGCTGTTTTATATAAAACTCCATCGAGTTATTGCTTAAACAGGATACTACTTCTTGGTTTTTTTAATAGCTGTAGTAATAAGCGTGTGTACTGAATAAATCCTTTTAAAAAGTTGTTAAAACTCAGGAAAATCAAGGATAATGAAATAATTCTTAAAATTACTACTGTTAAATAAACTCTTTTACTCAGTGCTTTGGTTTTTGGTTTTGTGGTGGGTATCCCTGCAGATTGTGTTTTCATTGAGACATCAAAGTTTGAAAATTGTTTGTACTCTGTCTTTGAAGCACCTCGAGGCAACTGTTGACATGATTTGGCGCTATATAAATAAAGTTGAATTGTCTGTAATCACCTATGTTTAGGCTTATAATTAATATAACTTTAAGAACCTGTATAGTTGAGAGACAAAAAACATTTCCCATATTTGACAGTTGGTTTAGCTTTTCTTAAGAAAAACAAAAAGAATAAGTAAGGTGGAGACCATCTAATCACTTGGCATAATGACCTTTTTAAATGGTTGAATATATTCATTTTCATACATCCCAGGATCTAACAGGGATTCCACAGCATAGGAAACTGATTGGTACATAAATAATGCTGTTCAGACCAATCCAGTGTCCGAAAAAGACATTGGATTGGTCTGAACAGCATTTGCCTTTTTCTCTGGCAGCGAGGAAACTTCTGTTAGTTTGAAGATGAGTAACTACACTTCAGATGGTGGAAATAGAAGAGTGCAACCAGATAAACAAATGATGTCACTTCTGCCAGCATCTGTAACATGATGTGAGCAGAAAGACCAAATCACAGACACGGGCCTTTTGCACACCATGCTGCCAGCTGACACAAAGATCCATTACGCAGAATTTACATTAAATTTCTTTGACTTTCTGTCTTTGATGAAGATTTGATGATTTTTTTTTTTTTTTTTTTTCCAGGACTGGGTTAAACATGTTAACACTGTCAACCACACAGCTGCCTGCAGAGATCTGCGCAACAAGTGAGCAATCTTTAATGTGTTCCTGAAACCTTCTACCTGCAGTGTAGCAGGATAAACAGTGATGACTGGGTCTCTGTTGTGCTTTTTTAGGTGTCAGAAAGTAAGAAATGCATGCAAAGTTACACACATATTGTTTGTGAATTACTTTGTGACAGATGAATACCGGGGCAATAAGTTAAATGCTCTGTCATGTAAGTGGACTCCAGCTCTATTGGTGCTGGTGGTCAGGACAAAAAGAGCCTATACTATTAGAAAGGAAAGCCCAACAATCAGACGCTCCCCTATGACAGAGCATGTGGCAACGGCGGGAAGGAAAACTCCCTTTTAACAGGAAGTAACCTCTGACGGAACCAGGCTCCGGGAGGGGCGGGGCCATGTGCAGCGATCAGTTGGGATGAGCACCAGTAGTGACCTTTCAGAGGAGAATACAGTTAGAGAGGGGAAGGGATGAGGCCAACAATGATTCAGCTGTCAAAAAAGGACAATGACCTTTTAAACAAATACCTTCCAGGCTATTGAAGGTATTTTTCCTCAGGATATGATCGTCTCATCATATACCGAGGAAAAAGACCTAGAGTCTTGTATTTGATAGGTTCCTGACTCTCTTGATAATCCCATCTGCTTGTTTTTCTCTAAAGGTACCCTGGCTGGAAACCAAATCTGCCAAGGTCAGTCAGACCTGTCCTCTAATGGTTCTGTTTTTAGCTCCACAACCGGTGGAAGTCACTTTAATCAGATGGCTTGAAAAGGTTTTACATAACTTGATAGTGTTTAAAAAAGGAGAAATTACTTAGAAATCGTGTTGCTTATACATTTGAAGGTGGTTCTGAATTGTCTTGTTCCATAAATGAGTCCATATGTGATGGATGAGTAAAAGTAATCTTCACTACAGTTTGCTTCCTTGCATAGAAGGTGCTTTATTGTTATTGACAGCTTTATCAAATTGTTATTGTTCAGTATGGGCACTTGAACACTCTGTAGGGTTAACTATACACAACAGTGGAACCAGTTATAAAAAAATCACATGTCTGTGCAGTATTGGCTGCTGTTAAGAAATTGATGACAAATAGAAAGAAACAGCAAACAGAATTTCATGAAGCTCCTCCTGCATCACTCTCCTGATCCAGATATGTGTCCCATCATAGAGCCAAAGCCCCCTGCAGTTAGAAACAGGAGCCTGACCTTTTGATTGGGTCTCTCCATAGTGTGAGACCTGGCTAAAACGAAGGGTCATTACAACTTAATGTCTTTTTTTCTTTCTGTTTCTAGTCGGAGTGGACGATATGGCAGCCGTGCTCTGTGGGATCCCAAGGATGGCTCTCCATCCCGTTCCATGTCTCACTCCCTGTCTCGTTCTCCAAGTCCTCCTTCAAAAAAACGTCGGGTGGACAGCCACCCATTCAGGCCACAGAGGAGGCGTAATTCCCCTCAGCGTTACCCACAGCAGACGCATGACACAGGTACATCTCATGCCAGAAGGGAACATGATGTACACAGTTCACAATGTGTAACCACGCTGCACTCCTCTGAAATATAATTTTGTGCCATTTCAATTCAGTTTTTGTTATATAGCCCAAAATCACAACAGCAGTCACCTTTAACAGCTCCCAAACGGAGTTCAGCTGTTCACTAATCAGTTTTTAGGTTTGGTTTTAAAGATGGCTTTTGTTGCATTGAGCCGTAGTTTAAATGCATAGGCTCTAATTATATTGTATGGAGGCTTGGGGTGTTTATTTCCCACTAACAGGCAGCTTTTTATTTATCAGGAGACCACTGAAGCACGGTTAAATGAAGAGGGTGTAGTCTGTCTTAATTAGTGGATATATTTGGACTTGTTAGCCGCATAGTTAAACAAGTCAAATCTTTAATCACTTTTTAACTTTCTGGTAACAGTTAACAGGACCAGTAGCCTAATGAAATCCATTTACATAGATCAGATATGATGCAACCTGTGGCTTTTAAATAAGGTGTGCACTATGCTTTTGTTATGTATGAGGTGCTGTGCTGGAAAACCACTGACTTCACTCATCTTCATTTTTTGCATTTAGAACACAGGGATCGGTTGAAGTACCGCCACTCTGGCTCACGCAGTCCTTCTAATATGAACCGAACATCCAGACAGTACTGGAGCGCCAGGAGGGACAGGGTTTCAACAGGTTAGTACCCCTGTGTGGTGGGTTTTTGTTTGTTTTGGTCAGAAAACACCCAACATATGATATATAGGGATGGGTATCATTTAGGATTTATCCAATACCAGTACCAAACCGGTACTTTTGAAACGGTGCCGGTGCTTAAACGGTGCTTAAAGAATGGAGAACACACACTTGGTCCAAAAACCTCTCATGTTCAGCTGTTTTTTTGTAAAAAGATAACAATGTTAGCCTTTTCTGCAGCTATGGGGCATATATGGCATCACTCTTGGCTGGAAGCAGTGCTTAAACAATGGAAAAAAACACAAACTTTGTCCAAAAACCTCTCATGTTTAACTGTTTTCCACTTTTTCTTTGGTCATTTTAGCCTTTTTGGCCAGGGTGAAGGGAGCATCTGCCATCAAACAAGAAGACAGCCGCATGTAGCTATGATGATGTTTGCTAGTTCACCTTACATGCATTAATGTAATAACGTGGTTAGCCTACTCAGCGTAAATTACACACAGACAACATTAAGCTGCTCACGCAGAGAAGAACGGCTGCTGCTGCCATCATCATCCTCATCATTTCTGCTACACTGGCAGGGCTAGGGGCCAGGACTCTCCTCTTCGGGTTTTTGGGGATGTTGCTAACTCCGGGTCCGATAACAGGCACCACACCCGCAGTAGATGCGCTCGGTGTGAGGTCTCGCAGCAAGCTATCAAATACGGCGCATTTCTCGGCTTTTAACAAAACGCTATGCGTCGCCAGGTGTTTCATCAGATTTGAGGTGTTACCTCCTTTGACAGTATCACAGTATCAGCTTAAAGCACTTGTTGCAGGCTGCTGAGTTTGCATCTTTTGCTGTGAAGTACAGCCAGACTTTTGACCGCTTCGCCTTGGGCATTTTTAATCTGTAGCTCTGCTCTAAAAGAACGCACGTACCTGGGCCCGCCTACTACGCTTGCAAACGTAAAATGATTGGCTGGAATCCAAAGTGTGTGACATCTCAGGAAAATAAAGCACCGAAATAAAGCAGCGAAATGTGCATCTCTAATATATACACTGGTGTAACTGTGTGTGTTTGCACATGAGAAACATCCTGGTTTGGTTCTGGTGTCCGTCCCAGGTTTTCTACATTTACAGATCCTGACAGAACAGTTTGATATTATTATACATGCACTAGCTTGTAGTAATGAAACAAATACACGGTACAACATGCTGTCCTTTTGTTTTCCCGGCATATCCGTTTCAGCGAGTTTCTCTCACGTTGCTGTGAAGCGTCCACGCGGTGACTCAACCAAGCACTACACTGACACTAGCCGAGATCGAGCCTCACGCTTGGGGGGTCACGGCTCCAAGCATGGGTCATCACAGCCCTCCACCAAAAGCCTTAAGGCTCTGAGCAAGCATGGACCTAAGACGGCTAAGATAGTAAGTGACAAAACTAACATCACCTTTAATATAGTTTATTTTAGTCTTGACAAAAGCCACAGTTCAGACACACCTCGGTGCACATTTTCAGTTTTAACTTGGTAACACTGTGGAAGAACGTGTTGGGTAAATGTTTAACTGATAAAAAGCAGAACAGATGGAGGGAGTAATGTTCTAGAAAACATTTAGATCATATAATCCTTACGCTTACACTGCAGCTCTGTAGCGTAATGTAGTGTCAGACATGCGGTGCTGCCTACAGTGGCAGCCGCTGGAAGAGCAAGGACTAGATTATTTAATTTGAGACAACACAATAAAAAAGTTACCTTGGCAAAAAAGGTAACTAAGGCAGTAAAGGTGTGCTACAGGTTTCCCTCCTCACCTGTGTAATTTCATCCAGATCTTGTTCAAATCATTTACTGGCAACTATATTTCCAACTTAAACCTGTGTTCTTTAACCCATATTGACTGTCATGCTCATGTTTATCACAAACTGAGGTTAAACATGTGCTGTTGCTTTCTCTTTGGCAAGTCTGCCAAGCCTCCACCGGCCAAGAAGAAGAAGAAAACTGTGACTCCAGCCTCACAGGACTCTCAGTCTGTTGCCAATCGTCTGGTGTATCTGACGGGCATCCCAGAGGACGCCTCTGAACAGGAGGTCACCGATTTGGTCGGGGCCTTTGGAAAGATCAATAATGTCATCCTCATGCCGTGTTCAGAGGAGAGCGAGAAGGGCCAAGGACAGAAGGTGCGGTTGAAGTGTCAGATGTGGGTCAGTGGGCAGGGTGTTTCTTTTTCTAACAGATGATAAGTAAAAATAAAAAGTGCGGTTGGTTTTTGTGTCATTTATCCTTTCTGTAAATGTGGTAATCTGTTAGTTTGCTGGATGTGTTCCTTCTTTCTGGCTAGTCTAATCTCTTTGCTGGTGTTTCAGGCCTCTGTATGTATGGTGAAGGCTGAAGACGCCCAGGCTCTGGCCACCTCCACAAACCTCTCCATCAGAGAGCAGCACGTCACAGCTTCAGTAGCTAAGGTGTGAGAAATGTTTTTCCTGTTTTGAATCATCTCCGTGTAATAATCCAGACAATGCCGGCTTTCTGGCCTTGAGAAGGTTCCAGAGCAAGATGATAATCTAGAACTTTCCTCAGTGAGGCTTAAAGCTGACACCTACAGAAGGTGTTCTGTGCCACCCTCCTGTAACCTGCTGATGCAAAGATGAAGAAGTGTTAATACACACCTGTGTTTCACTGCTCCGCCCTCTTTCTTACAGAACCCTGAAGGAGAACAGTCTGCTGATGCTAACAGGTTTGTCACAGTTATTGGCTCAACACTAGAACTACCAAACTTCATGTAATGTGTTTCTGTTTGCAGTCAGCTGTAGGGCCGGTGTTAGAATGTAGCCAGTCAGCTGTTCAGTCTGTCTCATCTTTATAACGAATGCCACACGTTGTCCAAAACTTCAGTGTTCTTCCTCTGTAATAATGACATTATTTAAATCTTATTTATTGAACCCTTTATTAGTTTCTTCTAATCTCTATTTTAACTTTATGAGCTGTAAAAAACAAAACTTCAAACATGTACCTAAATACTTGTTTTGTCTTAATTAAAATGTAAAGAAGAATATGATTAAAAAATGAAAAACGTGACTGGACAGGGTCAGAATGACCCCTCCTGATGGTTCTTTTGAAATCCTGTTTTTCTTTAATCTTCATATCATTGGTCGCTGCTTTCGTTCACAGCAAACCGTCCGTAGAACAGAACAAAGATGCAGCTGGAACGGACACAGGTAGGAAACATCTGCAGTACCGCCAAAGACATGAGTCATGGTTTACTTAACTACCAGCTACTGCCATAAATGTTAGTTTGTGTTTTTAAAAATTCAATTCAGTTTATTTACATTTTTATTTATACAGACCCAAATCACAACAGGCACTTTATATTGTAAGGTAGGCCCTACAAATCATGTGACCCCCCTATGAGCAAGTACTTTGGCGACAGTGGGAAGGAAAAACTCCCTTTTAACAGGAAGAAACCTCCAGCAGAACCAGGCTCAGGGAGGGGCGGGGCCATCTGCTGTGATTGGTTGGGGTGAGAGAAGGAAGACAGGATAAAGACATGCTGTGGAAGAGAGACAGAGATTAATAACAAGTGTGATTCAGTGCAGAGAGGTCTGTTAACACATAGTGAGTGAAGAAGAAACACCCAGTGCATCATGGGAATCCCCAACAGCCTACAGCTAGCACAGCATAACCAGGGGAGGATTCGGGGTCACCTGGTCCAGCCCTAACTATATGCTTTAGCAAAAAGGAAAGTTTGAAGCCTGATCTTGAAAGTAGAGATAGTGTCTGTCTCCTGAATCCAAACTGGAGGAGAGAGACCTAATATTTAATAATCCACATTTCACTGTTTTACTCTTTGGTTCAGATGTGGATACTGTATTGTTCTTTCTTTGTGATTTTTCTATGTTTAAGTTGTTTGTTGCTGGTTTTTAGTTTGTTTTTTGTCTATTTGGGAGCTGACACAGTCTCCATGGAGATGGGTTTTTGGGGGGTAGCAGGAGGAGAGAAGCTGCAGAGAGGCGTGTAAGACTGCAACTCTGCTTCCTGGTCCCAACTCTGGTCATATTTTGGGGGGTTTAATAAATTCGTCCATATTTCTAGAAATGAGAGCTACTCCATCCACATTATTTTGGCAAACTTTTAATGTAGTCATAGTAACAGAAGATAAGACTCAGTCATCACTACATGATCCAAATACCTCACTTCAACAAAATCCAAACATCATGACTTCCACTGTCTGTCTTAGATGAATTAAACACCCAGCTGATGTGCAGATGAGTATTTCATGGCTGCTGCCTTTGTATCTGGAAGCTCTGTTTAACTCATGTTGTCGCCCTCTCACCATGACTCTCAGCTGCAGAAGGCAACGCTGACCAGAAGACGTCTAGTGAGGTACATAATCTGTATACTGAAGCTTAATTAGTGTAACATATTCCACTATGTCTGTCTGGGAAAAGTAGTAACGAGAAAGACATCGGTTAATACAAACGAGCCTGTCTCATACAGAAAGGCAGGCTGCTGATCACAGGACTTCCTGAGAGCGACTGGTCCGAATGTGACATCATTAACTTGATCCAGCCCTTTGGGACTCCCTCTGACATCATCCTGGCAACACAAATGGGAAAGGTTAGTAATTAAACTTTGTTGTTTCTAATAGATGAGGAAGTGCTTTGACACAGCTGCACAGCGACGTGAGACAGACGTCCTCACCTGAAAAGTCTCAGGTTAAGATGAAGGAACTGAAGTGTCGTCTCTCCCATCAGTTTGCTTTAGATATTACATCTGTGCATATGACTGATGACGTCGAGGATGTCACGTTTCATCACCAAGCAGCAACTCACAAGTTTGTTTTATGCAGCTAGCAGCAGTGAGTCATGTGACCTGCTCTTATTAGTGACCATGCATGCACAGATTTCAACCAACTGAAAGCAGAGCTGACAGTTTCAGGTTCTTTTTTTACCTTTGTTGACTAAACCAACTCTTCCAGGCTAATGTTACACATACATGGGTTTGGCTTCTGTAGGTTAACTCTTAGACTAGCCTCAACTGTCTCTGTGGTTAGTTTCTCAATAAATGTCATAAATACAAAATGATATTTCTGCCTGGCTGCGGATCAGCTCGCACTAGGATGGTTAAAGCCAGTACCTGGAACTGGATCAGTGGGATTTCCCCCTTCGTCTTTTTGCATTAGTAAACACATTTCGTAAGAGTGTGTTTTCACTTTTAATAGTGTCCATAAGTAATATGTCTGCAGACTGTTTCCTGTATAGATTCCTTTTATATTGTTCAGTGTCCTTGTTCAGAAATGTTGAAAGTGGAAAATGATGATGCTGTTTGTGTAACAAATGACTTTCCTTTGGTGTGTTAGGCACTTGTGTCAGTGCCAGACATGGACGTTGTTCAGGAGATGGTAAAGGTCCACACGTTTGTGCCTGCCAAGGTGAAAGACTGTGAGGTTAAACTGACCGCCCTGAAACAACACATCAGCTTCAACACACCGGTACGACTCGGCTGTGGATTGTCTTTACTCCTCTGTTACTTCTAGTTTTCTGTGTCATGCATCTTAAGTTTGAAAGAAGTGATCTGTACAAAGCGGTGGTCTGGTTTCCTTAAACAACGATTGATTTTAACACAACACTCTTCATGCAGGTGGCGCTCTACAATCTTCTGATGGGACCAGTGGATCCATTAGTGAGTACATCTTCACGTCCTTCATTCCAACATTATGAGGTCTTTTGAGTTTTCCCCCTGAGTCATGAAAGGCTGGTGGTGGTTTGTAAATCAGATAGCTCGAGAGCGAAGTGACGTAGGAGTTTAAATTAATACCAGAAGTGTGTCTACAAAAATCACAGTGACCTCCAGAGCAAAGGTCAGGCTTCCTGAAAGTCACCTGTTAACACCAGAGCTCTGTGTGCTATAAAAAGGACCATTTTGAATCTCAGTGACCTTGACTTCAAGGTCAGAGCAGGGGCGCATCTAGAGACCAAATCAGAGCCATTTATTTTACACTCATATGCAGGTGTTAGCTCTGTAATGTGCATTCAATGTGGTTCAAATGCAGTAAGTACACACGTTCATATACATATAGTCTATATCTTCATTTTCTGTAGCCCATATCTTTGGTGCCTATGTGCTATATTTAAGGTTTGTTGTAGCCATGCTAAAAGTGTTACTGTCAGCTTGCTTTAATAAACTGCACTGGAGTAGCTGTAGGGGGGGCACCCCTGTAGATCCACCACTGAGTGACAGGTCCTGTTTCTGAACATTGTGTGAATGCAGGAAGTTGAGAAAAAGGCGAAGGTGGATTTTGAAATTTTGAACACATTTTTTTCCATGTTCCATATATTTATTCATTATTTACTCGACCTAAATAAAATCTAATGACAAAAATACAGTTGAAGGAAATGAAGCAACAACCATATCCAGTGCTAGTTTGCAAGTCATTAAATGTTGCTGCGTGTTACAGAGTCGAGCTCCAGTCGCCTGGAACAGCCTGTTGGTTATTGGGAATGTTCCCGACACACCAAGCGGGTCCTCTGAAGTCGAGAAATTGGTGCGACGCTTTGGAACAGTCATCAAGACCCTCGTGCTCAGCAGCATGGTGAGAGCTATGCGTCTGTGCAGCTGTGCACCACTTTGTTCTCCAGGACTCGCACTCAGCTGCTCGGCTTTAAAAACCTGCGAGTCCATTCACCTCGAGGAATGTTGTAAAGACTGACATAGGACTCAACTTTATAGCATTAAACAGGTGTTTGCCCGTGTGTTGCAGACATACACTTTATGGATGCAGTTTGCTAACAAGCTTGTTTGTCTTTGTGGTTGAGAGTAAGCATTTAAAATGCAGTGGGTGACGTCCACATGAACCCCTCACAGTCCCGACAAATGTTTTGCAAAACAAAGAAATCTCATGTGCTTAACGTCACGTTTTCTTTTCCTGCTCAGGTGATTTGTGAGATGGCCACTGCAGCCATGGCCCTGTCCGTGTACAAGCGCTTTCAGGCGTTTCCGTGTATAATCCAGAACAACCCGCTGTTCTTCTCCCGCAAGCCTGACCCCAAAGCCAGCACGCAGACCAAAGCCATCACTGCCCCTCACGATTCACCTGAGGTCACTACCACTGATATTTGGTTATAGTTAAGAGGGTCCATGTACATTTACTAATTTCTGGGGATTCAGCTTTTCTTAAATGCTTGTGTGTGTGCGTGTGTGTGCATGTGCGCCCATCTGCAGGATACACCTGCGAATGGCCAAGCAAAGCAGACGTCTGCAGACAGAGAGGAAGCAGCACACCAAGACAGTTCAGAGTCTCCCGAGGAGAGGATTGAAAAACACTGTGATGGAGATGCTAATAAGATGACGGGCAGGGAGGAAACAGCTGAAGAGGTTTTAGAAGCGTGCAAAGATGGTAACGTGGAAAAAGACGAGCTCACGGTTTGTGACTCTGCACCGGAGAATCAATTAGAAGCAGACACAACGGGAACGTCAGGCATTGACATCAAGACGACAGAGGAGAGTAAAGTCAGTGCATCTGAAGCAGAACGTGAACAAACTCCTGCAGAAGAGTCACAGCCACCTCGCCTGGATGGCAAAGCAGATTCTGAGGAAGCAGCCGAGCTGCCCAAGGTGTGTACGCACAAAACGTGTGATTACATGCATACAAAATGATCTTTGACAATTAAAACAGTGTTTCTGCTGTAACGTCACCAGGTAACTCAAGCCATGGTTAATGCGCTGCTTGTGGAGTGCAGAACAGGACCCACCGGCCACTCCAGCAGCAGAGCAGCACCCCCCAGTGGAGAAAAGGGGGAAAACCAGACAGAGACTAAGCTGGGCCAAAAAGCAACAGAGACTAAAGAGATGACCAAAAAACAGATGGGTGTGGAAGGTGAGGTGAAAAGGCAGGAGAAGGAGAAAAAGGACGCAAGAAAGGAGAAGGAGGTGAGGGAGAGAATGAAGAGGCAGCGGGAGAGGGACAGAAGGGGCTGGGAGAAGGAGGAGAGAGCTAAGAGGGAGTGGACTGAAAAATCCAGGAGGGAGAGGAGGGAGGAGGAAAGAAGGGAGTGGGAGAGGAAGGAAAGGGAAAGAAGGGAGAGGAAGAGGGCCCACGGCAACGGTTTATCGGGGTCGAGGTTGTCCTCCAGGTCGGAGGGATCCAGGCAAAGCTACGGGAGGGATGAGCGCCACAGTATGGAGGCTGAAACCAAAGCGGTGAGGAGACGCAAAGGCTGAAGTTTAAAGCGTGTGGAGGGCATCGTTTTATTCGCAATTCTGTTTCTTTGTCCTTCCCTGAACGTAGGAGGAGGAGCTGGATGAGTTTCCGTTCGACATGAGTGACTTTGTCACAGTGGACGAAGTCGGAGATGTGGCCGAGCTTCCACTCGAAAGATCAGAAGAAGGGGAGACCCCGCCCACATGTGTCCCACAGGACACTCCACAGGTAGCTTCACCGTGGCTGTGTGCACATAGAGCTTGAAATCGACAGGTAGTGACTTTTTATTCTCCTGCGGTTATCACTTGTGATTAAGGACGTTTCAGCCGATGCTCTGTTCTCCTATTAGCCACTGGTGTTTTTATACTCGGTGAATTCTGAAGTCCAACCTGTCACTAGGGGTGGCAGTTCATTTAACCTTGAAATGATATGGAGGCTCTCGGGGATTATAAAGAAGAAATACCCAGAATATGTTTTTACCCCTCAGCTGTAAAGGCTGATGGGGTGCTTCCATCACCCTGCCAGGCGGGTGGCACGGACACCTGTGTGAATGCAGTAACCAGAGAACGAGCTTTAGGAGCTTCCAATAGATACCACGGGTGTTTCTACTAGGAGGGTGACCGGTAACACCGCCATTATTTATTTATTTATTTATGGGTCTGTTTGGTTTCTTGTCACCACAGACCCTCCTGGTTTTAGTTGTCCACAGGCTGGTTTCCTGTCTCCATCACTCTATCCATGTTTACACTTTAAGTCTCCTAATCTTCATGACTCCACTGCTTCATCTGCACCCACAGACATCCAAGAATAATAATGGATTGCATTTATATAGCGCTTTTCAAGGCACCCAAAGCGCTTTACAATCCCACTATTCATTCACTCTCACACACTGGTGGAGGCTACAGTTGTAGCCACAGCTGCCCTGGGGCAGACTGACAGAAGCGAGGCTGCCATATCGCGCCATCGGCCCCTCTGGCCAACACCAGTAGGCGGTAGGGTAAAGTGTCTTGCCCAAGGACACAACGACCAGGACAGAGAGCCTGGAAGTAATAAATGCAGGAACTAGTTTTTCAGCGTCACTCTGAGACAGGATATTTCTAACTTTAGAGATACTGAGAAAGTGATTTTAATGTGGGTTTGGTGTGTGCATTATTGATCCTTGTGTCATTGGTACATGAGGTGGACCTGAGTGTGAGTGAGAAACTTTACAGCAGCATGTGCCGCCTCTTGTTTTCTACTTCTAGGACGCAGCCATTGATGTCACAGCAGCTCCAGCGAAGTGTGAGCTCACACCTGAGGGGGATGTAACAGCTGATCTGCTTCCCAGTGCTGCTGTGTCCCCACCGCCAGCTTCACAAGCCGAGCCTGCACACAGCCCAGTGCATAAACCATCCGAGGCTGACATCACACCTCAGCCAGGTACTCTGAATAAACCATGTTTTTTTTCAGCCCTTTTGTATGTGGCATACTTGAACCTGAAGTCTGTCATTGCCCTTCAGATACCTCATTAACTGCTGAGTTTGCCCCAGAGGACCAAAGTGTTCCCATCCCTGTCCCTGCAGCAGCTTCCTCCTTAGCAGCAGAAAGAAGCCAAGATGGCGATGAGGAGAATCCTCTGAAACCTCGTGAGTCTGTTGAAGAAGAGAAGATGGGATTGGTCAAACAGGAGGAACACTTGAAGGTGCAGGATCAGGAGAACAAGGACAGGAGAGAGACAGCTGCAGAAACTGGTGAGGTGGATTCATTTAGCCTCTTACATTTAGCACCTTAAGAAGAAGTGGTTGGCTGATGGTGTCATACACAGATTTGCCCCCCGAAGAAATCACTGGACTCTGTTTGAACAAACAGCACTGGTCACCTGGGATAAGATCGAGGGGTTGAGTTAAGCCCTGTTTTTGTCCGGTCTGTTGCAGGGAAACAGGAGCAATCTGAAAGAAACCCCGATGCTGAAGAGGAGAGCGAGAAGCCCAAATTAGAAATGGAAATTCCCAGAAAAACAGAACATTCCCTCCCTCCTTTTGACCCCAGCAACCCAGTTGGTAAGAAACTGTATTGTCTGTATTTGTTTAGCATGGCTCATTCACAGCTGTTTGGATGTCCTGACATCTGAATTTAAACTCTGAGTCAGCAGGATTTATGCATTACTGCTAAAATGCACCCCACAGTTAGACCAAGAGTCATTCTGTGTGTTTGTGTGTCCATCCACAGGTATGGAGTTCCTGGTCCCAAAGACGGGTTTTTTCTGTAAGGTGTGCGCTCGGTTCTTCAGCGGCTCCAAGGAGGCTGAAATCAGCCACTGCAAAACCCGCAAACACTACGAGACCCTGCAGGTAGCAACACGCAGTTATTAGTATGACGATGGAGTTCAGTCTGGTTTTTGTTTCCTACTTATTACCAGTCTGAGTGCACCTTTAAATAAGTAGGACTTAAGTAGGCAAGAAGTTTGCTAACGTGACCAAAATAAAAGCCTTACAGGTAAAACACACCTGGCGTAGGTTAGATTCATCTTATACTTTTAGCTCTGATTGTAACAGACCATTTTACATGTCCACACATTTGTTTGATCACAAAGAACTTGTTCTGCTCTAATCGGTTTCTTATGGATTTTGTCCACGTTCTCCTAGAAATACTTGAAGACGTCCAAAACAACGAGCGAGACTGCCAAGCCCGACTCCAGCTGAATGTGCTCCTGATACTTTGGGTCCAGATTCTCATGTCGATGTAGATTTAGTTTGTGTCACATTTTAAACTTGAACTGTTAAGTTTTTTTTGTAATGTTTGAGGTTTCATTGAACACTTTAACTACTCGAGCTAATTCTAAAGACAGTTGCTGTTTGCTTCACGGCGGTCGCCACATCCAAATCTGATGTTTATTTTGGTTCTTGATGGGTGGGGGATGCTGAATTTAATTGCATCTGATAGATAACATTAATGATGGAAACTGTGCGGCTGAAGATGAACTCCATCAGGAATCGTACACAATCGAAATGTTTTTACTGAACTGTTGTTTTCCTCCTGAGTCTCATTTCAGTTGTGAAATAAAGATATCAATATTCTGAGCACCCACATCTGTAATATTTGATTGGCCAGATGTGTCCATCACAAGCTGTTATCCAATAAGCATGCAGCGTTTAGGTTTCACAGTCAGGGTAAAAAGTGTAAAAATGTTCTGCACACTGACTGGCGAGCGTTTGGAGCATCTACGTACATCTGAAGAGAGAAGGAGAACTCGCATTATAGAATAAGGGGAAAATGCACACAGTACAGCTGCTGATCAGTGCTGAGTAACAGAGTCATGGAATACTAGGAGCTCAGTTACCAAAACAAACTTGTTGGTCAGGCTGTGCAGCTGTTACTGAGCAGAGATTTCCATAACACAGCCTAGCATCACACACAGTCTGTGTTTGCAGGGTAGTGATGTTTTGTTTGCAGTAAGAAAACGATTACTGTTACCGTGCACTTGGCTCTCGACATGTTTCCATCCAATGAGTCTCCAGCTTGATGGCATCGGTGGAGCCATTACAGCAGGGCAACAGAGGCTGAACAGGCCTCCCAGCAATTATTCCCCAATGGGAGGCGAATGCCCACCAGGTTGCCAAACACTTTTTTTTTTTTTTTCCAGACTGTACCAGTGTTCCTGTTTGAACATCTTCCAGCTGAAACGAAACAGCCTCAAGCGTCAGGGGTGTGGGCTCCCTGATAGACTATTGATCCCACAAGAGAAATTGATTTACAGCAGCAAGAGTGAAACCAGTACAGTCTACAATAAACACAGTTAAATAAAAGTGCCTTATACTCTGAGATAATACAGAAATGTAAGTATATAAAAAAGTGATAAAAGTTCAAATGAAGTTGGTTAAAAACAGTAAAATTAAGACTGATGTGTAGGAGAGAAGTGCAAATTGCTTTAAAGTCTTTTGCCTGACAGGCGTGTAAACCTGTCCCAGAATGAAGTTATTGTACAGCTTTATGGAGAGAGGTTTTCTAAAGTGTTCTTTATGGCAGCGAGGCTGAATCACTCTGCTGCCTCAGAGGTGTGGAGTGGGTGTGATGGAGAGGGTAGGTTCAGTGACCTCCTGGCCCAAATTCTGACCAATGATGCTTCTGGCCTCGCAGAGTAGTTTGTTCATCCTGCTGGCATTTCTGGCACTGACTCTGGCACTGACGCTGCCCCCCCAGCAGACAGCAGCAAACTAGATGGTACTCACTACCACAGAAGAAGATCTCCATCATCAAAGGATATGAGCTTCATTAGAAAGTACAGTGTGCTCATCCCCTTCTTGCTTGTATGAATGGGTGAGTAAGGCAATTGTATCAAGTACTTTGAGTGCTCAGGAAGAGTAGAAAAGCGTTGTAGAAGAACATTTGCCATCAGCCACCTGGAAAATGATTTACTAACGGCTTTTTTGGCACCAATAACTGGTTGTGCTCTTCCTGTGAGTGAGTGTCGATAAAGTCTGTCCCTAATCATTTTTAAAAAATGGGAAGCGCTACATCAGGGCGCAGCAAGACATTGACAGGTTGGTGAAAGTTAGGAGGTTTAAGAAACAGTGGAAGAAGGCATCAGAAATGGAAAGGCAAAAACTTGAAGCACTTCAGTGTGAAGTGGAGAACATAGTGAACCGTGCAGGCCTAAATGGGCATTCCTTATAGTCTCTATGTCACTGCAAGCTAAAAAAAGGTGGCTTGGAGAAAGAAATCATACCAGGACTTGTGGAACGGCAGTAGAGATCCTAATTCATCACACAGTTCAGCCAAATCAGTCTTAGCTACACCCATGTGCATGTAATGAAGCATCTCAAACAGACTTTATCTCTTTATTGCTTCAACTCCCAGAACAAACACGCATCATTACAGTGTGCAAAACTCTGATGTGGGCATCAAGTGTCCTGTATGTTTCTTGAAATAAAAAGCATGTGCATTATCTAATTAGAGCTGTGTTTGCTAAAGAGCTGTGAGACAGAGTTTATCTAAAACAGCATACCTCTGCAGCTGCACCTGTCGAGCAGGTCTGTTTGGATAAATGTCGTGGGTGGGGTGGGGGGGGGGGGTTAAGAGGAGGGATCAACAAAACAATGAAGGAAAAATGACACGAATGTGAAAAGTGAAATCCAGACTGACACGAGCAAGAGAAGGAGAGGAACGAGCTACAGGGAACATCTCGTACAAACACTCAAATATAACCTCTCTGCTGAAACTGCAGGTAAGACATGTTCACTAACATGTGAACTGTGGACTCTGTTCCTGTTGTTAGTTGGTGTCTGAATAGGATCAGTTCACCCAGCAGCCTGTAGAGCGTCATCTGTCTGTGCACTATGTCAAAGGAAGCTCTGTATATGCCTATATGTAACACAAGTACTGATATTTAATGTTATCATGCAGTGTGTGAAAGTGTGTAAAAACATGCAACAACACACGCTACCTGTTTATACTGCAGCTTTACAGCTTTAATATCAAAGCTAAATGATGTAACTTCAGGAAATGGTTGTGCAGGCAGGTGTTATCGAGCTGTGTGCCTGTACGGTCTGATACTCCAAATCTGTTTCATGACGACGTGAAAGAAATCAGCAGAGAAAGGCAGCCGTGGGCGTGGGTCGCTACGCCACATGAAACTTTATATAAGCCTTTGACACCAGTGTGCTCAACAGTTATACAGTCTGTTGTTGACATGTGTGCGCCGTCACGATACTTTTACAAAGCTGGATTTATAAACCAAAAACATTAACAGAATCACAACGACAGTGATGATGCGTCATTGTCGGTCACACTGACTGTTGATCGGTTTCAAATTCAGCTTTTTGGTTTTATACCAGCGTTTCCCCCAAAGTCTCGTCAAAATGGTCAAATTTCACATGGTCTTTGTGTTCTTATTGGTCAACAGTGATTTTCTGTCATGATGGCCATTTTGGCACTTTTTCACATAGGACTGGGTAGGCGTGGCTAAATCACTATTTAAAAACCCCGTTTTGTATTCAGTTCATCTTTGTCTGATAAAAAAAGTGATCATTAATCTCACACGTTTAATTGTGACCTATACTTTTTCTTAGCACTGAGGTTGTGAGAACAACACAAAACTTCACCTCCATCATAGGTTCACCAGTGTTAATATAAAGCACTGGTATAAAGTGTTACACACAGATTTTACACATTACTTTTCATAAAATGTTATCATCTTCTCTCTGAGAAAGCTTTCCAATACACGACAGCTCTGTGATGTCTTGCATATTTCAGTAATGACCACTGTCTTCGGATTGTTTACCACATGACTGAGCAATGGCTCAACAATGCTGGTGGTGCTTCCTGCACGGTGGCTGCTCGCACGTTTTCATGAGCCAGTAAATCTGTCTGTTATTTATTTTATTTTGCTTCTTTACTTTCCTAAAGCACTCATATATTGTGTTCCATCATTTTTTCCAGTGCTGTACAAAAAGCAGCTGATGTTTGGATTAGTGAAGCTTCCACTCTGCTAATTTAACACGACAGCACATTTCTGCCTGGTATGAAGAAACTAACAGAAAGATCGCTCTCATGAGGTCACTGTGACAGAAGCAGGCTTCCTTTCACTTCTCTTATTCATGAAATAACAGTTTATTGTTGAATGCTCGAGCGAGGTGCTTATACGACATAAATACATATTATCCTGCCAGTCAGAGTCAGCTGATCTCAGTACAGCACACACTAAAGAAACACGAATGACTTGCAGGATTTTTTCCTCATTGCCTCGTTTAACTCGGTAATGATGACGTCCTGGCCGAGAATATTCCAGCCGAGCCTGAATTTCTTGATCTTGCGCAACTACTCCTTTGTATATTTTCACTGTGTGTTTTAGCTTTAGTGTGTTTAAGTTAAGGAAGTGCACACTCACACTGAGAGTATCATGCTGCCAGCAGCTCCAAAGAGCTTCTGAATCAGTTGATGGATTAGGCGAACAATGAATGTTTTAGAGTACACTTGGGTTACATGTTACCCAGCAAAAAGGGGCATGAATCCTCTCGGTACCTGTTTGTCCTTCACTTTTGGTTCTTGATGGATATTGCTGAAGTCGAGCTTTAGACCGGTGATAATGAGATCATTTTAATGATAGTAATATATGAGCTAAGACTGGGGCTGTTAGGCTGTATCAGACTGCAGATATCCAGGCTGGACGAGTGAAACCAGCCTATCAGTCCAGCTCATCCAGGTTTCAGGATGAAGCGAGTGTTTGCAGCAATACTGTCACTGTTCTGTATATTATTGTGTAACAGTGACTGTTCCTCGTCTGCGGTCATGAATTTTGAGTACGTTAGCTGGGCCAGGACTTGCTGAATGGAATATGGCTCCCATCTTTCATAGCAGTGACCAACAGGTGAATGACAGGAAATGAAGGAAGCTGGTCAGAGGGCGTGGCTTGGGTGTGTCAGACACTTGAAGAACAGGTGGATGGATAGATAAAAACATCTAATAATTCAAAGTTTATCACTTCAGCTTGTATTGGAGAGGTGGATGTTGCCCAAGATAATACCTCCATCCACTCCATCACTCACTGGCCAATCACAGGAGCAGAATGAGATTACCCATAATGCACCACTAAATGACAGGATATCATTCCTGTCTCTGGATATCTCTGTACAACTCCTCCATTTCATTCACAGCACACAGTGCAGTAGTTCCAGCATTACTACTGCATCCTCTACAGAGAAAATAACAAAGTACGGGATCTTAACCATACATATCCATGTATATATATTTAATATTCTTTGCTATTAGTATCTCTTAGAGCTATTTTGTTTCTATTTTGTAACTTTGTAACATATTGTATTAATTAGTCGGTTACTGTTCTCACTGCCTCGAGTAACTGGGAACACATATTTTCAGGGATAATTAAAGAGTTCTGGTTCTGATTCAACAAAAGTCGCCTCAAGGCGCTTCATAGATACAGAGAAAGACCCAACAATCATATGACCCCCTATGAGCAAACACTTTGGCGACAGTGGGAAGGAAAAACTCCCTTTTAACAGGAAGAAACCTCCGGCAGAACCAGGCTCAGGGAGGGGCGGGGCCATCTGCTGTGATTGGTTGGGGTGAGAGAAGGAAGACAGGATAAAGACATGCTGTGGAAGAGAGACAGAGGTTAATAACAGATATGATTCAATGCAGAGAGGTCTGTTAATACATAGTGAGTGAGAAAGGTGACTGGAAAGGAAAAACTCAATGCATCATGGGAATCCCCCGGCAGCCTACAGCTATTGCAGCATAACTAAGGGAGGATTCAGGGTCACCTGGTCCAGCCCTAACTATATGCTTTAGCAAAAAGGAAAGTTTGAAGCCTAATCTTGAAAGTAGAGATAGTGTCTGTCTCCTGAATCCAAACTGGAAGCTGGTTCCACAGAAGAGGGGCCTGAAAACTGAAGGCTCTGCCTCCCATTCTACTTTTAAATACTCTAGGAACAACAAGTAGGCCTGCAGAGCGAGAGCGAAGTGCTCTAATAGGATGATATGGTACTACAAGGTCATTAAGATAAGATGGGGCCTGATTATTTAAGACCTTGTATGTGAGGAGCAGGATTTTGAATTCTGGATTTAACAGGAAGCCAAAACAGGAGAAATCTGCTCTCTCTTTCTAGTCCCTGTCAGGACTCTTGCTGCAGCATTTTGGATTAGCTGAAGGCTTTTCAGGGAGTTTTTAGGACATCCTGATAATAATGAATTACAGTCGTCCAGCCTGGAAGTAATAAATGCACGAAGTAGTTTTTCAGCGTCACTCTGAGACAGGATATTTCTAACTTTAGAGATGTTGCGCAAATAAACTCAGTCTTTTCCTGTGGCAACGAGAATTAGATGAGATCTGAACAGTAAAGCTTTTGAAATTCATGTCTGGGACATTTATTCAATAGTTTGCTGATGCACACGGTTTAATATTTTTCTAATCTTCTGTCTGTCTCTATATGCAGCTTAAAACTAAATGGCTATGTCACTACCTGCTGCCTTCCTGTCTGAAGAACAGTTCACCTGCCCTATCTGTCTGGAAGTATTTAACAAACCGGTCACAACACCATGTGGACACAGTTTCTGCCAAACCTGCATTTCCTCCTACTGGGACGGAAACACTACAAAAATGTACCAGTGCCCTCTCTGCAAAGAGTCCTTCCTCAAGAGACCAGCTCTCCATATCAACCTGACCCTGAAGGAAATAACTGAACAATTCAAGCAGATGGCCGGCTCTCCTGTGGCTGACAGACTTGGAGGAACGGAGCCTTCCAGGTCCCCTTCCCATCATAATCAACCACTGCCACCCAGATTCCAGAGGCAGGGGGAGATGCCCGAGAACATCTTTGCAGAAATGATGTCACGTTTTCAGCGCCTGCCAGACCCCGGGCTGCCTCACGCTGCACTCCCCCAAAGCCAGAGTCGAGATGGTGCTCCCTTTGTCAGGACGGAGCATCACGACCCCCCACCACCTTACCCCAGGTACCGAAATATACTGAAATATTGCATTACAATATATTTGACTGAACCACATTAATAGTAAATGGACTGGATCTTATGTTTTCCAAGTGCTTTATACATGCCTCATTCACCCGTTCATGCAGCCACCTTTTTCTACACTTCACTGCTTCCCATGTAGCAGTCACACATTCACACTCTGATGGATGCGTCAGCCGCTTGGAGTTACTGTCTTCACTGAGGACATTTGGCACGCAGACTGGTGCAGCCAGGGATTAAACCACTAACACTGTAGCTAGTAGATGACCTGCTCTACTGTTCAGTTTTATTCATATATCTCCAAATCACAGCAGCAGTCACCTGAGGGCCACAAAAAGTCTGTAAAGTTGGACTCAGTAAATGACTTCACATTTGTAAAGAGACGTTCACGAAGTTACCAAATAGTACCAAACAATCATCCAGAGAAAGGTTTGTCATTAGTGTGTCAGCGGGATGTTTGTGTGAGTAGTGCCACAACAAAGCATAAATTATTTAATTTTTTTTTTTTTATTTGTTCCAAATTTGACTTTATAACTTTTCAGGTCTATGCCTGTAGTGGTGAGGTATGTGGGGGGACATTTTCATATCCTCTACACAGAGTCATGTGAATGTTTGGGCACCCCTGATAATTCTCATATTTTTCCTTCATAAATCATTATTTGTTTGGATCAGCAATTTCATTTCAATATGTCATATAGGAGACACACGCAATGATATTTGAGAAGTGAAATGAAGTTTATAGGATTTACAGAAAGTGTGCAATAGTTACTTCAACTAAATTAGGCAGGTGCATAAATTCGGGCACCCTTGTTGTTTTATTGACTTGAATACCTTTAGCACTAATTATTGAAACATAAAATTTGTTTGGTAAGCTCATTGACCCTTGACCTACATACACAGGTGAATCCAATCATGAGAACGGGTATTTAAGGTGGCCAATTGCAAGTTTTTCTCCTCTTTGCATCTTCTCTCGAGAGTGGCTACAAGGGAGCCTCAAAACAGCTCTCAAATGACCTGAAAACAAAGACTGTTCACATCATGGTTTAAAGGAAGGATACAAAAAGCTGTCGCAGAGATTTCAGCTGTCAGTTTCCACTGTGAGGAAAATAGTGAGGAAATGGAAAACCACAGACACAGTCCTGGTTAAGGCCGGAAGTGACGGGTCAAGGAAAATCTTAGATAAGCAGAGACGAAGGATGGTGAGAACAGTTAGAGTCGACCCACACACCAGCTCCAAAGACCTGCAACATCATCTTGCAGCAGATGGAGTCGCTGTGCATCGCTTGTGGGGGCGATCGTGGCTCAAGAGTTGGGAGTTCGCCTTGTAATCGGAAGGTTGCTGGTTCGAGCCCCGGCTTGGACAGTCCCGGTCATTGTGTCCTTGGGCAAGACACTTCACCCGTTGCCTACTGGTGGTGGTCAGAGGGCCCGGTGGCGCCAGTGTCCGGCAGCCTCGCCTCTGTCAGTGCGCCCCAGGGTGGCTGTGGCTACAATGTAGCTGCCATCACCAGTGTGTGAATGTGTGGATGACAGGATGTGTAAAGCGCTTTGGGGTCCTTAGGGACCAGTAAAACGCTATACAAATACAGGCCATTTACCATTGTTCAACTATTCTGCACACTTTACACAAAGAGATGCTGTATGAGAGAGTGATGCAGAGGAAGCCTTTCTGTGCACATGCCACAAACAGAGTCGCTTGAGGTTTGCTAAAGCACATTTGGACAAGCCGGCTTCATTCTGGAATAAGGTGCTGTGGACTGATGAAGCTAAAACTGAGTTATTTAGACATAACAAGAGGTGGTATGGAAACAGAACACAGCACTCCAAGAGAAACACTTGCTGCCCACAGTAAAATGTGGTGGCGCTTCCGTCATGCTGTGGGGCTGTGTGGCCAGTGCAGGTACTGGGAAATGAAACTGCTGATCCAAACAACCAGTGATTTATGAAGGAAAATCATGAAAATGATCAAGGGTGCCCAAACTTTTGCATACCACTGTAAATGCTACAAGGCTCCCACAGAGAGGACCAGATTTACTAAGTGGACACATTAGCTTGATGCCACAACAGCAGAAACGCTTTGATGGGAGGATTCAACAGCAGCAGTGGACAAGCAGACCCGATGAGGGAGCGAGAAATCGGAAAATGAAAAAAACAATCAAATACATGCTCAGAGATTTTACGTGAAGAAACATCCATCTCACACACATCAATTAGTTAAACTACAGACACGTCTTAAAAACATATAGGCCTAGACAACCTGCTAATACTTTTCATTCCTCGTGGGTTTGTAAACTAATAACAGTGTTATATGACGTTTGGCTGCTCTGTGCTCTGCTGTATGGAGAGATCAGCACCTCGTGGCTGTTTGGTAGTTTAAAATGCTTCAGATAGTCTCCGACCCCTGCTCTCAGGGAGTCCTTACCACGCTGACTGTTGAACTTTACAACAAAACTACTTTCCAGTATTAAGCACATTTTATGTTTATGCCTGTTTGATAAACAGTCCAAAGCCACAGAGATTCCCTTTGTTACGATGAATAGCACGAGTCGTCGTTTGCGTTAGAACGACCTGAACCCCTCCACTCTTCTCCTTTGGAAAAAAAGAAAAAGGTTCAAATGTTTCATCACTTATTGAAATATACATGTTATTAAACCAACTCAGCAGTTTCAAACGATTGAAGAGAAGGCGAGTGGGCTTCTTTAGGTTTGTGAAGACATCCGGCCTGGCCTCCACGAGGCTTCTTCACTTTTAAAACAACAGACGCAGACTCTAGTAATGGTTGTCCTCTTGGAAGGAGTACTGAGACTTCTTAACCATTACTAATGGTATTAGTCCTCAAGTGAGACAAGGTTTTAGCACTGATGTTTACAACAGAAACATTTGTATGGTGCACGTTTCTGGCCTCCTATTCTCATTTTTAGACCACTGGAGTATTTTTGCATTACTCACAGCTCAAAAGCATCTTTTGTTTTATACTGGGTGTTGCTCAGGTCACCCACTGCCTAAAACAAGTGTCTCTTGACTGGTTGCCCATTGCAAACAGGAGGTTTGAACAAGAGGTGAGTGGTTGTGCTGTGTTCACAAAGATATCTCGTCAGTATGACATCATGAACATGTAGGACGGGAAAAAAACTGTGTGAAACAGATTGTTTAGAGGAGTGTTTGCATGTAGTATCAGTGTACATATGACAGGAAATAAGAAAAGCAGAGTAAGGAAACCTTTTGTGTTAACAGCTAAATGTAACCATACACGTGTCAAACTGTAAACAACTGAATAATATGTCCTGGAAACCAAACGACAGGTTAATCAGTCACTTACATGTTACGGCTTTATTCAAATGTTGACATGTCCAGTGACTCGGATCTGCCGCCGTGCCCCATCCACCTGAGAGGTCTGGAATTCTTCTGTCGCACTGATAACGTGTGCGTGTGCAGCACGTGTGTGGGGACGTCAGATCACCTAGGACACAACATCACCCCCGCCAAACGAGAGTGGCACTTGAAGAAGGTTTGTGCATGTGGTGGTTGGCTCACAGCTAACTGGACCTCACTGACTGGTTTAGTAAAAGTTCTCTTTGAGAATAAACCATCATGCTGCAGGGATTTGTTGCAACTTTGTTGTAGGTTTGGGAATTCTTACAGTTATTGTGATGTTGATATGTATTTCTTTAATTTCAGAATGTTGAAGGTTTTTTTCCTCACAGGCTCCTGATATGCTGTCATGGCATGATTCTAATTTTCACAACAGAATAACTGGAACGATGGATTCCAGTTTGGACTGGCATGTCCAAAGGTCAGAGTATCAGGTGGAGCTGTGAACATCCTCACTGCTAAACTCTGGGCTGGACCACACAGCTGTGCTATCATGCACAGTTTGTTAGAACTATGTCTCTAGGTTTGTGTCTGTGCAGAACCACAGTGGATTGAGATGAATCCAGATGTGACTGCAGGCTTTCAGCTTTGATTCAGCAGCTTTAGCAAAACTCCTGCACTCACTGTTCAGGAATTAGAAGCTTTTCTACACAGTCTCACTTTTTCAGAGGCTCAAGGTGAACGAGAGTATTTTCAACATTTAAATTTTTAAAAGTTGAATTATGTATTAATACACACACATTTAAATATAACACTTGTATTTAATATTTTAATGAAAAACGGCTCCCTGATGTTTCGAACCCTAAACTGTAACCATCTCCAGCTGCTGCTTGTTCGTGCGTCTCTGTGCCTTCAGTTTTGTATTCAATAAGCTGCTCTATAGAGTTGAGTTAGGGTGACTGACTTTGTTATAATATCCCATTTCTTTATCTTGATAAACTCTTCGGCAGAGATGGGCAGTAACGCGTTACAAGTAACGCGTTACTGTAATCTGATTACTTTTTTCAAGTAACGAGTAAAGTAAGGGATTACTATTGCCAAAACGGTAATTAGATTACCGTTACTTTCCCGTAGGAACGCTGCGTTACTGCGGTTTTTTGCGAGAATGTCTCATGACAGCGACGTAAGCGAGTGCGATGTTCATGACAACAGCTGTGTGCAGATCAACAATGGATCATGTATCGAGTGCAGGAGAGAGTATGAGCGTGCAGCGTTTAAAGCGTGGAAGTACTGACCTTACTTTGAGTTTGATTCCATAAAAAGTGACAAAAACATTAGTGTCCGCTGTGCGTGGGAAGAAAACTTCTTTTTACAGCGAAAAAAACCCCTAAACCTCCAAGCAAGCACCGAGTAGCTACGACGTAATGGGAAACTCACAGAGAAACTCGCGGATTCTTCCACTGACCGCTGCGGCACACCTGCACCAGGGTAAACCTCCGCCTACCCCACTCCTGCTTTACAGGTGAAAATAGAGCAACAGGACCGCTGAGTCTTTGACTTTATTTATTTTCTGCTGTGTTTTACTTGCATCTATTTGAAAGACTGAGTGTAAACACAAAAAATATTTTATTTTATGTGCTGGAATGTGCAGAAAATAGGTTTAAATATTAAAGTAATTTCTTCCAGTCAGAGAATGTTGCAGATAATTAAATGTTTGCTTGATGCATAAAGTTAAAAGATTAAAACTGATAAAACAAGTTTTAAAAAGAGACTTTTCCATTTGATTACATTTTGTATGATGGATTATGCAGAAAAAGTAGAATTGGGCTGAAAGATCTATCACTTTATCACCTCTTCAGGTTGCAAATCGTGTTTTTAAAAAGTAACTACGTAACTAAGTAACTAAGTAATTAATTACTTTTGAAAAAAGGAATCAATAAAGTAACAGGATTACTTTTTTGGTGAAGTAATTGGTAATTAGTTACTGATTACTTTTTTCAAGTAACTTGACCAACACTGCTCTTCGGTTGCTTTTGCTTTGGCCCATTATCCAATCATGTTTGCTCTCACTCATCAGAATTCATACTACTTCTATCGGCAGTAACACCTGGCTCCACCGTTTTTGTGAAACACCTGAATTAAAGCTGAAGATCTGCACTTCAATCATATTTTCAGTGTTTGTCAGTTGACACAGTTGATTTTAAATCAAAGTCAACTGTCATTGACAAACAAACTGTGCATCTAATTGTATATAAACATGCAACTGCAGCAGAGCATGTTTAATGCGTTGGTTGTTAGACACACTGTGTGTTTTCTGTCTCATTCAGGCTCAGTTAGGTGTTACTGAGGCGGAGCTAAAGGAGCTCATCAGTGAGAGAGAGAGAAAAGTGGAGGAGGTACACAGCTCCCTGCGAGAGATAAAGGTGAGTGATGTGGTGTCAACACGACTGCAGGAAGAAGCTTCGCTTATGGATCGTATGTATTTATTCTCTCACACGTGCACTTTGTTTGTTTGTTTTGTTAAGATAGCATGCTACATTGTTCCAGGAGCCAATCAGAGAGCAGAGATCTTTAGCTGACACTTGTCCTTAAAAACTGTTCATGTGGCCGAGCTGTTCATGTTTAATGAAATATCTCAGAAAAGAAAATGATAGAATAGATACCAAAAGTGAGCACACTTTAGTTTGTCACATTTTGCATTTATGGTTGTCTCTGAATTCTTCTTTTCTACTTTTCCGCTGGTTGCTGTTCGTGCTTTAATCAGGATACTGCAGAGAGAGAGACGGATGAAGCCGTCTGTGCTTTTTCCAAGCTGATCTCCAGTGTGGAGCACTGCCAAGCTGAAGTCTTGGAGGTGACCAACTACAGAGACAATCATACTGCACACACTATTTTTGTCTCAAAGTAGACGACACATTTGTCGGCATATTCATGAACACACCCTTTCTGTGGCACCCAGGTGATAGAGGTGACTCTTCGAGCGGCAGAGCGCAGAGCTCAGAGCGTGCTGAGAGAGCTGGAAGAAGAAATAGCTGAGCTTAAACGGAGGAGCTCAGCACTGAGTCAGCTGGCTCTGTCTGAGGACTACATATTCTTTCTCAAGGTATGAGTAAATAATGAAATGAGGCACCAGATAAAATAATACAGACGTAATACATTTGCAGTGCTCCACTAGTTACTCCCAGTAACAGATCCAGAAAGTAGCTATAAGTCCAGTTAAGGAATATACTGAGAATTGAGATGCAGAGATGTGAAACCCTGGATCAGGATTACTCATCTTGCTAGAGGCACTAGCTGCTGGGAGACATGAAAATGTCTTCTCCACTCACTTTTTTTTACTCCTGATGCTTTTATGTTATTGTTTGCATAAAACTACCAAATGATTGTCAGAGAATTTTGAGAGCCACGGTTATAGTACTAAAAGCTGGGGCGCCCCAGTCACGCTCACAGAACAGTTCGGTATAAGCAGCGTTTGTTAGGGTGCAGACACGTGACCAGGGAGGAGAGGGTTGTAGAGGTGCTCGTGGTGGCAACAGGAACGAGTGAATGAAGCTGATGAGCGTCGCCCATTCAGTTGCTAGAGGTTGCTGTTAGTCAGTGGGAAATTTCTTCCTCAAGCCTTGGACCAGTCGACCAGTCATTAGAAAAGAAGCCTTCCCCAACCAGCTGGCAAAAAGTTTGTGATTCATTTGGTCAGCAGCATATTGTAGCACTGTGGTTTACTGGAATCGACAGATTCTCTGAGCTGAAGCGAAACAAGAAAAAGAGAAGATTAGGCTTAAATGAAATGTTGTGTCTTTTGAAACACATCAGCTGTGGCTGAAGCACGACTTCTACTTTGTAGGCATTTCTGGTTTGTGCCACACCTTATACTCCTGCTCAGCCAGTAGGTAGTCAGTAGCAATCTGCTAGCAACCAAAGCATTTACTGGGAGGTTTTTGGTGCAAACTCCAGGAACCACTGCCAACTACCTTTCCAGCAGAAACTACTGATGTTTCCAGATGTAATCTGCAGTGAGGGGAGGGAGTGCATGGACGAGAGTCTGAAAACAAGCAGATATGTTCTGGAGAGAAGGGAGAATGAAGGTTAGTAGAACCTGGACAGAGTTCAATGAGAGGGAGACAGGTGAACATGTAAGGAGTACATGGATGAGTTTGAAGGACAGTGCATGAGAGAGGTGCAGAAGAGAGTGCAGCCAGGGCGGACCTTTTCCTAAACCGCCGATGAAAATGAAATCGGTGATTATTGGAATTTGTTATTTGGCCCTAAGTAACTGGAATTTGGCTACTTTGAGCATATAGTATGATTAACATGATATGTAACATAGACTGTATGTCTTTATGACATTCCTATCCCCCTGCAGACGTTCCCTTCCCTGTCTGCACCTCGGCAGGCTAAGAACTGGTCCGGAGTCTCTGTGTCATCTCAGCTGACGTCAGGTGTGATTCTCAGGTCTGTCAATCAGATGATGGAGCAGTTTCACAAAGAGCTGCGAATACTGCCAGAAATCTGTAAGTCTTCATTCCCACCTCAAGTTAAACTGGGCAGTAAAGTCATGTTGAAAATTCAAAAGAGCAAATAGTGTCTCTAAACCTTTGCAACTCAATGGAACGTCTGTACAATAGCAACGTAGCCAAAAAAAGACCATCCTAGCATTATGTAATTCTAAGTTCAAACTCTGCATGATCATGTTTTCATTAACAAACATCAAATATTAACTGAACATTACAAAAATGTGTCTCTCCGTACTGGTAGGTCAGCAATCGTCATCAAACCAGTCTTTATCTAGACCCAACCCGAGTAAGTGTTTTAATGACAGCACACAATTCTTTACATGTTAATATTCTTCTTCAAATAAATGACTTGAAGAAAATGTCGAGAAGTCAATTTATCACATTTTCTTTGCAGAGGTTAAGAGGGTTCAAGAATATGCAGGTATGGACTTAAATCCTTTTAGCGTTTACTTTTGTTTGAGCCCCGAGCTAAACTGGCGGGTTTTTAGAAACTCCATTTCAAAGACGTTTTGGCATTTACAGTTTTCTGTCCAACTTGTGTACCGGACATCATTCATCTTTAACCCGAACTCAAGTCAGCAGTGTAACAGGATGGAGGAACTAACCATTGCTCTATCACTGTATCTGTCAGTTGACATCACTTTGGATCCCACCACAGCCCACCCACGTCTCACCGTCTCAGCAGATGGGAAGAGGGTTTACTGCGGAGATCGCCATCAGGTGGTACCAGACAACCCGAAACGCTTTGACCGGGTAGTGTGTCTGCTGGCCAACCAGGGCTTCAACTCAGGGCGCCATTACTGGGAGGTAAGCAATATGGAAACAAGCTCTTTTAGTTTAAACTCTCAGTCTCTGTGTACAAACAAAGCAGTCCATCTGATGGGTACGTGGAGACATGAGCGAGGGGAGCTTCATGACATCTTGAGTTTAGTGAGAAGATTTTATGTGTTTCTTTTTGCTAAATTACTGATTAATTAGTGTTTTTTATTTCTTTTTTTAACATATGGGGGATCTCCCATCATAACTGGAAAAACTATGGCATCCACATTAAAGTTCAAAGCGCACTGCAAATTCGGTGTCGAATGTCTAAATTAATCATTACCATAATGTCCTCTTACAGGTGGAGGTAGGGGGGAAGACTGATTGGGACCTCGGCGTGGCCAGTTGGTCCATCAACCGTAAGGGTAAAATCACCGTGAGCCCCGCCCATGGATACTGGTTTCTCAGCCTTCGGGATCAGTCCGAGTTCGCCTTCAGAACAGAACCATCGACCAACTTGACGGTTCACATCAGACCATCTCGGGTGGGAATCTATGTTGACTATGACAAGGGACTGTTGTCCTTCTACAACGTAGATGCCAAAGTGCTAATGTTTACATTCACAGATAATTTTTCTGACACCATCCATCCATTCTTCAGCCCCTGTACAAATAAATCGGGACGGAATGAGGCTCCACTAATCATCTGTCCTGTTGCAATGACAGAATGATCAACTATATGAAGTGCTTTAAAGTACTGCTTCAAGACTTGGATACAGAAACATCTGCAACTAATAACTGATCATTTTATTCTTTGCAGCACAATAAAGAAGAATATGGCCTTTGGTTAGCATATGCTAAAGCTGCCATTGTGATTAATATTGGCAGAAAATGTGAAATTCTTTCAGGAAAATACGGACTCTGCATCCGTCAAACTAAAGATGAGCGAGGCCATCTGGCCTGCTTTCAGCCTCAGCTCAACGGCCTGCATTACCGATGGCATGGAGTCGCATGTGGATTTGGCAGTTTACACTTCTGGAAAGGCACACTTACTACATCATGAAACAAAAATGACACCAAAGAAGAGCCAGGACTGTTATATCAGAAAGTGCTCTCCTCGGCCGTCAGACGTTTGAGACTGCTGCACAGAATCCTGAAAGCTGCGTCCTCAAAAAGAAACACTTCATTGTGTTGCTGTCATCACATTAAAAATGAGAAAATATTTTCCTTAAAACATTTACAATGGCCATATTTTGGTCATGAATCAGTGTGTGTGTTGGTATGTCTGGACTACATTTTTTTATGTGTGCTCTGTGCCTTTAAGACTCTCTGCAGTCTCTCCTTTTTCTGATTGGCTGCCGCTGTCTCCGGCAGACCTGTCCTCAGCTGCCCAAGTCATAGGCTGTATCCCAATTCAGGATCTGCAGCCTTAAAGTACGCAGCCTTAACATCCACAAGGGCCGCGTACTCAAAGACCGCTAAGGCCGGAAGTGCGAGGCTTGTGAAATCGGACGGTCTAGCCTCCGTCGCGCTGCCCAGG
The DNA here is from genome assembly GCF_900408965.1 of Simochromis diagramma. Classification (NCBI taxonomy): domain Eukaryota; kingdom Metazoa; phylum Chordata; class Actinopteri; order Cichliformes; family Cichlidae; genus Simochromis; species Simochromis diagramma. The sequence continues at coordinate 3,294 of NW_024387304.1, read as the reverse complement.
TTGCCTAGCAACCATGATACTAACAGCTGGAAACGTGTCATACAGCTTTGTTTGACAGAAATGAAGGAGAAAATCTTTTGTTCATTTGTTTGTTTGTTTCTACATGAGCTTTGATCATTCTCTGTAAGATTAAGCTCAGCTATTGAACGGCGTATATTTTAAAGTAAAGGCTTTAAAACCAAGTTAGTACAAACGTCACTAATGTCACATGACTTTGCCGACATGTGGCCAACAGGAATGTTTTAATGTTCTTCGTTATTAAACATTTGCACATAAATAAGTGACATAATATTCAGTACTTACTTAAAGTTTACTCTTCGGGCGCCCCTCATCCGCTGTTTTTTTCTGCAAATTTATCCACACCCACCGCCGCGCTATGCATTCTGGGATATGTTGGGCCACGAAGTCTACACTGCCACAGCCTTAAAATTCAGGGACATGAAGGATGCATTTGAGGGCCGCATTTCGAGCAGCCTTTGAATTGGGACAGCCTTCGTCGCGTCGCTGTGACGTAATCAGCCTTAAAATGCGGCCTTTAAGGCTGCAGACCATGAATTGGGATACAGCCCTAGTATTTAATCCCTCTGTGTGTCCTGACAACAGCTAGGACAGTGTATAGTACTGTAAATAGCTTTGTCCACTTGTAAACAGCACTGAAGCCCACTTCCTCTTGTACGTATTAAATTTGGGAGTTTGGGGTAGCGCTTGTCCTCGTCTAGTTTAGGTAGCACTTCTTTGGAAAAGCTTGTTTCCTTTGTTACTTTGGCTGATTTTGGTTCACCCTGGAGTTTCTGCTTTCAGTTTTGGTACGACTGATGTAGCAATAAACCTCACCTTCATCTGTGACTTGGCTGTTTCTGACTTTGGGGACCAAGGCACCTTTTTTTAACCCTTGTTGCGCTCCTGTACCCCCAGAGCGGGGCGTGACAGTATGTTCTCTGTGTTAATGTCCTATTCTGTGTTCTACTGATGAATCATCTAGAGGTAGAATCAGTGGAGTTTTGATTGATTGATTGATTGATTAGTAATTTATTTCAACATGTGAACAATATACAAGTACATTTAGAAAAGAAATAAGAGAGGAAAAAAATACTATACAAATTACATACAAAAAAACATTCTGATTAATTTACATGTTGAAAGGGAGTGGGAAGAAGTATACACTTATTTAATCCCACCCCTTTGCCATAAATTATCAGTGAATATTTAGTCAGCTTCCTTACTGATATAATTTGTAATAAAAATAGTGAACAGATTTCTGATATACTATATACTATAATATCACATCATGAATTTTTTGTTTGTTTGTTTGTTTTTAAATAGAGACATTCACTTAATTTAAATATTTTCCTTTTCTTTATAGATCGAGAAGATCATATTTTTATAACTTTTTTGAACAGTTTTATGTTTGGACATTGCTTTAATTCCATATTCAGATTGTTCCATAGTTTCACTCCATGAACAGAAACACAAAAGCCTTTTCTTGTAGTACGTACCTTCATTGTTTTGAAGTTACAGAAACCCCTTAAATTATAACTTCCTTCTTTCAAAAAAAACATACTCTGAATATTACCTGGCAGTTCTTTATTTTTTGCTTTGAATAGAATTTGTGCTGTTTGGAATTTCACTATATCGTCAATTTTCAATATTTCAGACTGCAAAAATAGTGAGTTTGTATGTCCCTATAACCTGCATTGTGGATGATTCGAATTGCTTTTTTTTGAAGAGTAAAAAGTGAATGTAATGTGGTTTTATAGTTATTGCCCCAGACCTCTGCACAATAGCTTAAGTATGGTGAAACCAGTGAACAGTAGAGAATATGAAGTGATGTTCTGTCGAATACCTGTTTTTGCCTTGTTTAGTACTGCAATGCTTCGTGATACTTTGGAATGAATATATCTTACGTGAGCTCTCCAGTTAAGTTTTTCATCTATTATTACCCCCAGAAATTTATTTTCACTGACTCTTTCAATATCAACACCATTTATTTGAATCTTTGCATTTGTATTTAAACTACTATTTCCAAATAACATCAGTTTAGATTTATTCAAATTTAATGATAATTTGTTTTTATCAAGCCAGAACTTCACTTTACTTATTTCATTAGTCATATCCTCCAATAAATTCTGCAGATCATCACCAGAGCAAAAATGTTTGTATCGTCAGCAAAGAGAACCATTTTTAATACTTTGGACACTTTACAGATGTCGTTAATGTACAAGTTGAAGAATTTTGGACCCAAAACTGACCCTTGGGGTACACCACAAGCAATGTCCATACATAAGGAGCAACCACCATTTATTTTCACAAACTGCTTTCTGTCACTTAAATAACTCCGGACCCAATCTAAAACTACCCCTCTGACACCATAACGTTCCAGTTTTCTTATTAATATATCAGGATCTATAGTGTCAAATGCCTTTGTCAAGTCTATGAATAACCCAGCCACATATTGCTTTTTGTCTATGGAATTTGTGATGTATTCTATTGAATCTAATAGTGCCGATGATGTTGATCTGCTTGATCTGAATCCGTACTGACTTTCAGTGAGTAGTTTATGTTTATCTATAAATTTTTCCAGTCTGTTTTAAACAGTTTTTCAAGAACTTTTGAGAATTGAGGTAGTAAAGAGACAGGCCTGTAGTTTGTGAAATGGTGTTTGTTCCCAGATTTGTATAGAGGTATAACTTTTGCTATTTTCATTCTGTCTGGAAATCGACCAGTTTGAAATGATAAATTACAGATGTATGTGAATGGTTTTATAATAGCCTCAATGACTCTTTTTAACCACTATCATATCAATATCATTACAATCCAAAGATTTGTGATTTTTACATTTTTTGACAATTTCAAGAACTTCACTTTCATCAACGGCTGTGAGAAACATAGAATATGGATTTCTGTCTATCAGTGTATCGGGTTTTTCCTGTGCTTTCCCAGGATCAGTGATTGTTCTTGCTAAATTTGGTCCAGCAGTTACAAAGAATTCATTGAGACTATTTGCCACAACATCCATATTGTATTCTTCATGCTCATTACAAATGAATACTGGGATAGTTCTTTTGTCCAGTCCCACATTTTATAACACTGTTCAGGATTTCCCATAATCTTTTATTATTATTTCTATTTATATCTAATTGCTTCTTATAGTATTCCTTTTTACTAAATCTAAGTATATTAGTTAACCTATTTTTATATCTTTTGTATCTGATTTCAGCATCTTTAGTTCTCGTTCTTAAGAACTCTCTGTATAGAGCATTTTGCAGACCTTTGTTATCCATGGGCCACGTCCAT